>NC_044002.1:23964899-24274899 GCF_902150065.1 Myripristis murdjan | reverse complement strand
TGACTAGTAATAAGACATTTTTGACTTGAAATAAGACAAATAATCTTGGTAAGATTTTGCGTTTTTGCAGTGAGGGGTCGAGAGGTGTTTGAGAACAAGTTGAAAAATAAGGGATCGGTAAAAATTGCCCACTCAGGAGAAATGTGCAGATGAGATTGAGATTTTGTGTCCAGACTCTGCAGGAAATGTGACACAGAGTCTGCATCTGGACTTTCTAGACGTCTAAAAAAGAAAAACTTTTGCTCGTTTTTGTCGTAGGACTGAGACCGAAAACTGTCATTCAGCTCTTCTTGGATTGATCGTCTGTGATTTTTTTTTAAGCTCATCAAATTACACCAAATTACAGCGAACACATTCCGCAAATCGAACATCCAACACAGACAATATCGTTTGAACTGATAAGTTTTTTTTTTTTTTTTTCCAGCAGCTGCGTACAAAAACTTTCTGCTGCTACAAAACTCCATTCAGTGTTTTTTCCGTTGAAATGTTGGTTTGTGTTTAAATTAAAAAGAAATAACATAACCATAACTACTGCACTCCAACCCAAAGGAAACAGATATCTTTAACGTTTTTATATGCACAGATGATTTTTTTTCCCTCCGAAGACGTTACCTGGAGATGACCGTTTGTCTTAGTTATGTAATTTAATCCTTAATTGAGGAAAAGCAGCCACACCACAGCGGGGAAATCCTCCAGGAGAAGTGAAAGTCGTGCAGTGAAAACATTCGGTGCAGAAGTATTATCAGCAAAATGTAGCTCAAGATGAAAAATGGTTCTTTATTGATGCATTATTGAATGTTGTCTTCTTCTTCTTCTTCTTCTTCTTCTTCAAAGTAAGTAGCAAAGCAGTAGAGCTGTCAGATGGACATGGTGCTGGAAAAAAAGGACAAGATTTGGCTCTGAAATGTAGAAAATCTCATTAAATGAAAAAGTGACAGAACCTCAAAACTGGACTGAAGAAGAGGGGGTCCAGGCACTGTGTGTGTGTGTGTGTGTGAGTGTGTGTGTGTTAAATCATGGGGTGACGGGACGTTTGTTGACAAATCATACTGATGATCATGCCACATACCACTCTCCACGCCAAAACTCGGCCGTCTCATTAATTCCAAGAGGCAGGCGTCCTTAAGCGGCCACACTGCCGGCTTTATCCCGGCTGGGCGGCACACAGCGCACCGTCTGTTCCAGGGCAGGGAGGCCTCTGATTGGCCGAGGCCGCACAACGCAGACCTTAACACGGGGCACTTTGGAGCCTCTCAACTGCCCGTCAGCGTCAACCTCACACACACACACACACACACACACACACATGCACACACAGACAGGCGCTGTGTTGTGGCGCTCCCACACAGGCTGCAGGCTGGTGGCTGCAGGTGAACCTGAATGCAACACGAACCACTGACCTTTGTCTCCCAACATGTGAGGCACTGGTGCTTTTACTTTTGTAAGAATAATAATCTGAGACTTTTTTGCATAAATAAATTAATGTTTTGCTGTGATTCAGCGTATTTCCAGTGAAGAAAAGTTTGCCCGTTGTCTGTTCTGAGCACAAATTCACAAAACATATTTCACTAAAGATATTGTGGCGCAAATATGCCCATAAAGTTCTGCAACTAAGTGCCGTATCCCCTTGTTTTGCATCTCATTGCCATTGAGCCAAAAACATCCAGTTTACATGACGGTGTATCAGGGCCACTGCAGGGAGGTGAGGGGTGACATTCAGAGAAAAAAAGTCAGAATTTCCAACATTAAACTGGTAAATTTGCGAGAGAAAACTCACAAATTTGAGAGAAAATCTCACTGCAAGCTGCGATTCTGCGGTTCAAGCCGACAAAGGCGTGTTTGGAACTGGTGGCGCCCCCTGCTGAGCGATTTCAGCTGCTGTTACCCACGTGGTTCAGCGCTGTTAGGTATCAGATCCTGTGACTTTTGGTGATTAACAAGCAGTTTCTGATTTGGAGTCTGATTTGTTTCAGGCCACAACACACTTTTTTTTAAAAATGAAATTCCCTGAGTATGTTTAAGGTTCTTATGTGAACAAATCCTGACAGTTTCATGATGAAAGGCCCTCCGGATATTGTCAAATTTGTTGGACCTCATGCACACTTTAGGCAATTTGTAGAGTGAGGACTGATGGATGTCTGTGCCAAATTTCTTGTGACTCAGACTTACAACATACGAGGTATGAACTTTTAAAGTGCAACATTCTAATCTGTAATTATAGCGCCCCCATCGGACTGATTGAGGTCAAATGTCTGGCAGCATTTGCACACGACTTCCAAACAATGTGAAAAATTTCATGTCTCTACCATTTACCGTCTCATGGGAATTTGCGAAAACATTCCTGAAGAAGAAAAGAAAGAATAATAATCCAAAGCAAAAACAAAAGGGTTTCAGTGCCTAAAAAACTCAAAACCTCTGAGAAAATTTATGAGAAAAAAACTGTTTTTCTATTATTTTTTTCCTTTCTGACTGAATCCCCCAGGAGGAAAACAAACTGTTTTTTTTTCTCCTAAATTTATGACTTTAATCTCAAAAAGTCTATTTTTTATTTTTTAATATAGCTATATTTCCCCCCATAGTGGCCCCAACACAGTGATACCCTTGTTCACTTATTGGCAGGTAACCATGGCGACAGTAACACACTCTGAGAGGTGCTCTTAATCTCTCAGAATGAGTAAAAAAAAAAACAAAACTGTATAGACTCCAAAAAAATAATCCCTCTCCATCATGACTTGTGAGCCACTAGCAGTGTGTGTGTGTGTGTGTGTGTGTGTGTGTGTGTGTGTGGAGACCCTGCCCTCTGCCTGGATCTTCTTGTTTGGCTGAGTTCGGGACTCTTCTGGGCGTCGGCCTCTGGGCAGCGGGTGTGCAGCTCCCAGCCAATCACAGCGCAGCGCCGTGCCAGATTGACAGCACAGCAACCAATAGGAAACGACGAAAAACGCAGATCGGCAAAAAGGAAGTGCAGCGAGGAGAAACATCAAGTCGACAAGGCTGATTTGACATCATGAGTGAATCCGGGGGTCGGAGGAGGAGGATGAAGAGGTTTTTTTTTTTCCTAGGATGGTGACGTTCATTCCGTCGCCGTCCTAGGACACAAAAAGTAGAGAGGAGGAGCCGACTTTAAATGTTGAGTTGACAAACTGCAGCTGACTCTAAATGTCCCTCCTGAGCCCCAGTAGAGCCGCTGAGTGTGGATTCAGCAGCTCATCGGTTACAAGCATCATCACATAACTGGGAAAAAAAAAAAAAAAAAACAACTTGTTAAGGTAAATACATGAGTTGTGCACGGATCCTTTAACTTTATGTGACTTTATTACACATTCTAGTCTGCAGCAGTCACATTTATTCATCCATCATTAAACACACACACACACACACACACACACACACACAAAACTTCCCTGTCCCCCTTTCTGTGTTGTTACTGGCAGAGAGTGGTACCTGGAGCAGGGCATGCTGGGTAGGCATTTTTCAGCGCTGTTGCTATTCTGAGTATAATGGCTGGCAGCGGCGGCGGCCAACATGTTCGGTGTCGGGGCGTCGCAGGCCTGCAGCCCAGCGCCGCACCACGTGGGGCTGCTGGGGAAAAAAAACAAGAAACATCTATCATGCAGGCGCCGCTGTGACCAAACAAATCAGCAGCGGCTAGAAAATATGATTTCACCATGAGAGGAATGTGAGAGGAGCGTGTGCTCGGGCTGCGTGTGCACTGCAAAAAAATCTGCACGTCCACAGCCTCGTCTGCTCAAAGCCTCCAGTCCTGCTTCTCCTCAGACGTGGGACGAGATAATCCCGCTGTCCAGCTTGTCTGCCTCGTGTCAACACATTTACACTGAAACAAGTGAAACTGACCTGGAAGCCAGTGGGATTATCTCATCCCAAAAATGGAAAAAAAGGGGAGGAAAAAGGGAAAATATTGCATGTTTCTCAAACTATGTCCTATAGAGACGTAACATCCCATCCAAAAGGAAATATTACACACACACACACACACACACACACACACACACACACACACACACACAGTGTTAAAGTCTTCAGATTAGGTTAAAAAGCCACTCGTGGGATGAGATAATCCCACTTGTTTCCAGTGTCGTTTCACCTTTCACTTTTCCTCTGGGATCAAGTGTTGAAACCAGGCAGAATAAGGCGGATCAGAGGATTAGGATTAATAAACTGACACTTGATTCAAGATAATTCTGTTTAAAAATGAGTAAAAACGAGATTTGAACTGGGATGATGAGACTGAAAAAGATGAAAAAGTCGTGTGAAAGTGAGATTATCTCATCCCGGTGGCAGATTTTTTTCATTTGTTTGAAGAAAAACAGCGTTTTAATGCTGAAGATGGGATTAAATGGTGTTAACAAGGAGATTTTTTTGCAGTGTGTATGCTGAACATGGAGATGACATGTGGGATTTCTCTTGGTGGGAAAATCACGGCTCCCCAAATCTGACACTCAGATAATCTGACTGATAAGACTGAACTGGAAGAGTAAATAGTAAAAAAAAACGCTCGCAGTTCAGGGTTAATGGAATCTCTCTGCAGCTCCCCTGTGCATGAAACAGAAAATATTTTCATCTCCTCTCAAAATCTGTAGTTGATCATGGCTGTTTTTCTCCCGTCACAATGTGATTTTCATTAACATGCACCCAGTGCACTGCCTGGACTGCGGCATTGTGGGTAAGTCTGAGGAACGCTGCAATAAAAGCCTCTCCTCAGAAAGTGCGTCAGCTCGTGTGAAGCCTCTGAAGCTGTTTGCATTTTCTGTGAAAGACGTGAGGATTCTCCCTGTCGACGGCTCCGTCCGTTTGCTCGTTTTGATCATTTTTAACGAGGAAAAGTTGAACCAAGAAAATGAAAGGATCGAGGACTCTTTAAAGGTGCATTACGCAAAAATGCTGATCAGTCGAGGTGACAAGTGTTCAGACTCAACTGAGAAAAATGGAGAATAAGCCAACCCTCACAGTGATGAATAACGTCCTTAATCCACAGTGTTTGGTCAGTTGGGTCTAAATGGTCCTCACTTTTATTGATCCTTTTGCACCTTCAGGAAAAATAAGAATTCACAGCAAACCTCACCTTTAATGTGGTGTGTGTGTGTGTGTGTGTGTGTGTGTGTGTGTTGTCCAGTCTCCAGGTGTGGTGTGAGTCCACATGGTGGTGAAATCTCCTCATCCTCATTGTTAAAAAGTATCTCTACCTGTACATATCTATAGCAAAACAGCTCCCAAAATAAAACTTTCACTATGTAAAGCAACACCAACAAAGAGGATTATGACAATATAAACAACAACAAGTCCTGGTTCCCATTTTTTTGTGTGATTATAATTATTTATGAAAGTACTAAAAGGTTGTTTCTTCCTGGCGCAAGGTTACTATGTGGAAGCTTTCTTCAGATGTTACCTGCCGGATCTACTTTCAAGTTCAAATAGGAAAATAACAAGGAAAGAGACGTTTTATTTCCCCAAAAAATGGGAACCGGGACTTGTTGTTTTTCATACTGACACAATCTGCTTGGTTGGTGTTGCTTTCTGTGCTGTAATTGATATTTTAGTGCACCTAAATACAAGTTTGGTTTTTGACTCAGTGTTGGTTGACATGGATTTTTTAATGTTGTTGTTGTTGTTGTTTTTTTTTTAGAGTGAGGCTGATGCTGCTGCTGTCTGCCTGGACAGTGGAGGACACAAGTGACTTTCTTGACAAGTCATTTAAGATTAAAACTTTAAACACTGAAGACGACTTGAAGAATGACTTGTCAGCAAGATTTTGTTTGTGCTAAAGATCTGATTAAATTGGGATGATGATGATGATGATGATGATGATGTGTGTGTGTGTGTGTGTGTGTGTGTGTGTGTAGTATCTCCTTTGGAATGGGATGTAAACATCTCTATGGATATAGTGGGAGAAAAGTGTGATTTTTCCATTTTTCATTTTTTTTTCACCTTTTTTTGCTTATTTTTCCATTTTTGGGATGAAATAATCCCACTCGTTTCCAGTGCAGTTTCACTTGTTCCAGGATTGTTTTCAGGGAACAAGTATAAATGTGCTGGCAGAAAGGCAGAATAGGGCAGATCAGCCACTAAGATCGAGAAAACGACACCTGATTCAAGAAATTCGTGAAAGAATTTGATTTGTGTAGGAAAGAAGTGGGATTGTATCATCCCACTGGCAGATTTTTGACTTTGCAGGAAGAAACACAGATTTTAACAGTGAAACTGAGCCTGAATGATTTGCTAAGATGGAAATTTTTGCAGTGTAAGGAGGCAGAGGAGGTGTTGGACTCTGATGCTCCTCGCTCTAATCCAGCCAGACTCCACTGGGAGTAAATCAATCAGCACAGCCAGGCAAATACTCAGACATGCCATTCCTGCTCTAAATTCCTGCCGCTCTATTCCCACAGTTTGTATGTTTTTTCTTCCTCTTCTTCTTCTTCCAGTGAGAAATCACCAGACTGAAGCTCCTGTGAAACCAGTGGATCCTTTAAAGCAAAAGAGTGCGGCTACACACACTGATCTGAAGTCAGACAGCTGATCGTAACAGGCAGGGTTTTAAATGTATTTATTTTTTCAAATTGAGTTATTCAGCTCCAGTAACAGGATTTGATTTATCTGCTGTGTTTCAGTTTGGCATCTGCACAGCAGCGACCGGACGAGTGGACTGAAGTCCTGCCTCGTGGTTTTTGTGTCAAGCTGATGAATACTGGGTTCACATCAAATCATTCTTCCCATCCCAAACATCTGCAGCAAATAATTAAAACTGTGTCTGATTTCATGGTTAGAGCTCGTTGGAGAGCAAAACATCTTAAACTAATAAAGAGACAGTCCTGTCAATATCTGAGAGACAGAACTGATCTCTTCTAAAACAGGATTTTTAACTTTTTCAGGTTTTTTGACCCCCAAGTTGGCTCTCGTTAAGCTGCAGGCCCCATTAGAAGTGTAGATTTTTAGATTTTTAGATTTATTTATTTTTAAAAGAAATGGGACAATACATGTTAATGCACATATACATGTAAACATGTGAGATTATAGCCGTGTGGCTAATTTCCATCTCTAGTCCCATTGGCAGGTTGGTGTTGTACATAGCGTTCACATTATTAATAATACACAATAGAATAAAAAAAATAAAATAAAACAAAACAAAAAAAAAAACAGCATAAGTGATGATGCAAAAATATTTTGGTTTGTGTTAAATTCTGTAGATGTCATGTTTGAACTCTGACAAACGGATTCAATGTGATGAGACTGAAATAAGTTTTAAAAAATAATAATAATTTATGCATTAAGTGAACTTGATGGCAGTTACATGTTGAGTCAGAGGACATCCGACAAGACCCTCGCTGGAAAAACTTCAAGAAATGACAGGGGCGTGGCCTGGGAGGAAGTGGGCGTGGTCCAATCAATGTGAGAAAATTCAAGTTTCAAAGTTTTAGGTTTTGAGTTTTAAGTTTTAAGTTTCAGAGTTTCAAGTTTCAAAATTTAACATTTCAGACTTTCAAATTTCAAAGTATCAAGTTTCAAAGTTTAAAAGTTTTGAGGTTCAAAGTTTCACATTTCAAAGTTTCAAGTTTCCAGTTTCAAAATTTCAAGGTTCAAGTTTCAAGTTTCAAAATTTGATGTTTCAAAGTTTCAAGTTTTAAGTTTAAAAGTTTCAGTTTTCCAGTTTCCAGTTGAAGTTTATTTTGGGCTCGAAACCTCTGTCTTCCTTGGCCCGTGACCAACCTTCCCTCCAAATCTGGTGGAAATCCGAGCATCTTTTATTAGGACGTTATGAGATGAACAGATGAATGGACTTCTGGGGGACAGTGACCGAATTAGTACTGTTCCTGTGGACTCCTGAAAGCCCCTGGAGGACCCTTAGGAGCCCCCGAACCCCACTTTGAAACCCTCCATTCTGACACATCGTTGCTATCGGGTCAAAGCCTCATGTAGTGCAGCCACTTTTCAGGAACTTAGAAAAAAACAGGCGTGTTTGTGGCTTGACATCCGTGACCTTCTCCAGTGATTTCTCTGAGTTTTATCAGCACAGGAACCATAAATCAATCAGGATTTCACTCTGTGGCTTTATTGTCTTGCTCCAGGGCGCTTCAGCAGGGCGGAAGCTTAAAACCCCCGGCTCCCAGCTGAGAGATAGATCGATCTTTTTTTTTTTTTTTTCTACCCCGCCGCTCAGAAACAAACAGTCCCTTCAGCATAAAATCACATAAACAAGCCAATAACAATCCAGTTGATCAGAGGTGTTTAATTAAAGAGGCCGGCAGGAAAAGCCTCGCTGCACTGTTTCGTCCCACAGAGCCAGATGGAGTTTGCAGCCTGTTCGCTCCATCTGATGTTTTTTATTCACGTTTCCACTTTAATCTGCATTGTCATGTTTCTGTCCCGTGAAGCTCGGTGTCAGAGGACGGTTGTTTGATTCCCTCTGGTGCTGCTCGAGCTGAGAATTTTAGAAAATAAAACACTTTTCATCAAAAATGGTGTTGATTATACCGGCTACACGGTTAACAACTTGGATCGTGGATTGGAAGCAAAAAATCTCCATGTTTACGAGTCATTTAGTCTCATTTTGAGTGTTCAAATCTTGTTTTTTCTTCAAACGAGGTCCAAAATCTCCCAGTGGAATGAGATAATCCCACTCATGTCCAACGCTTACCAATTTGTCTCCAGAATTTTCTTGAATCAAGCATCATTTTTTTGCTCCCAGTGGCTGATCTGCCTTATTCTGCCTTGTTTCAACACATTTTTACTCAAAAAAATCCCGAAACAAGTGAAACTGCACTGGAAACAAGTGGGATTATCTCATCCCACTGGTCGATTTTTGACCTCGTTTGAAGAAAAAATGAGATTAGAACACTGAATCCAAGACTAAATGACTGGTTAACTTTTTTTTTTTTTTTTTTGCAGTGAAGATCTAATAAAATTGGAATGATTAACTTTTTGCTGCAGTTGTGTGTGTGTGTGTGTGTGTAGTGTTTCCTTTTGGGGTGGTACAGCAGGAGAAAAGTGTGACATTTTCCCTTAATCCCAGGCATCTGACAGCCTTTGTGAACCCAGATGAGCCTCACACCTTGGAGTTAATGCTACAGACGCAATAAACCATCACAAGGCATCTAACAGGAGACAAAGGAGCCACTTATCACCAATCAGCAGCGCCGTGAGGAGGCCAGCGCTGTGTGTTCAGAGTCTATCGGCTCAAAGTGGAGAGAAACAGCAGCAGGATGAAGGCACCGGCCGAACAACAGCAGCAAATCAAACCTCGCTTGGAAACGTCTCCAAACTGGGCCTTCAATTAGAAAAAACACACACACAGCTAATGAGAATGAAAAGTAAAATGACGGCACAGCATCTAACCTGGGGGAAAAAAGTCTTGATGTATGTCCATGTGTTGCAAAAAATTACGTTTTTTAGTCTCATCTTCAGAGTTCAAATCTTTTTTCTGCAAAAAAGGGAAAAAAAATAAAGAAAATCTGCCAGTGGGATGAAATAATCCCACTTCTTTCCTGCATTAATCAACTGGTTTCCAGAATTTTCTTGAATCACGTGGCTGATCTGCCTCATTCTGCCTTGTTTCAACAGGAAAGTGACACTTGATTCAAGAAAAATCTGGAAAAAAGCTGATTAGTGTTGGAAACAGGTGGGATTATCTCATCCCACTGGCAGATTACTGAGCGTCGCTGGAAGAAGGAGGAGACTGGGTGACTTGTTGACAGGATTTTTTCTGCAGTGAAGATCTGAACATCTGGGATGATGAGCTTAATTTGCCAAAATTGTGTGTGTGTGTGTGTGTGTGTGTGTGTAGAGGTTATAGCAGGAGAAAAGTGTCATATTTTCCTTTTTTCCTCCTTTTTTGCTTTTTCCCCTTTTTCATCATCATCATCATCATCATCATCATCATCATCATCATCATCATCACCCTCCTGCATCTGCTTCTTCTTCTTCTTAGTATTATTGTTACTGTAATTTTCTTTGTCTCTCTCTCCTCCTCCTTCTTCTTCTCCCTCTTCATCTCCCTCTCCTTCTTCTTCTCCCTCTTTTTCTCCTCCTAATCCTTCTTCTCCTCTTCCTCTTCCTTCTTCTTCATCTGCTTCTCCTCCTTTTTTTCCTCCTCCTCCTCCTCCTTCTTCTTCTTCTTTGTCTCCCTCTCCTCCTCCTTCTTCTCCTCTTCCTCCTCCTCCTCCTTGTACTTCTTCTTCCTCTTCTCCCCCTTCTTCTCCTCTTCCTTCTTCTTCATCTTCTCCTTCTTCTCCTTCTTTTTCTCCTCCTCCTCCTCCTCCTTCTTCTTCTTCTTTGTCTCCCTCTCCTCCTCCTTCTTCTCCTCTTCCTCCTCCTCCTCCTCCTTCTACTTCTTCTTCTTCTTCCTCTTCTCCTCCTTCCTCTCCTCTTCCTTCTTCTTTATCTTCTCCTCCTTCTTAACCTTCTTTTTCTTCTCCTCCTCCTCCTCCTTCTTCTTTTTCCTCCTCTCCTCCCCCTTCTCTTTCTTCTTATCATCATCATTATTATTATTATATTTCAGAGGATTAAAGAGTGTTGTGGTGTGTTTCCAGGTAAAAATGATAAAGGTATCCTGTTTAAGTTGAACCACTGACACTTCACTGGAGCAGTCCTCCTTTAGAGGCAGCAGCGTGATGGACTCCATTTCCCAGCATGCCCCTGGCCCCGCCCCCCGCATACCTCTGGCCGCCCGTGTCGTCCTCCTGCAGAGAAAGCAGCGGCCGCGGCGGCAGCAGAAAAAAGTTCAGTCCGGAGGAATATGGGCAACTTTCACTGCAGCTCGCTGGCTTTTCTTCTCCATGTGAGCAGGATCCGGACATAAACAAGACCAAAGGAGCCTGATCCACAACAACAGCACCGCTTTTCCTTGGATTTGGGGATTCTCACTCTTTTGGATTTGCTGCGCTCTTTTTTTTTTTTCTTAGAATAAACCCAAAGGGAGGGAGGTTTGTTTCCACGGCAAAAACAAACAAAACCACCCAAAAAATGTGTCGGTCCGCGCAGCGTGGCAGGGTCGCGGGCTGCGCCGTGCTGCTGCTGCTGCTCCTCCGGACGCACGGCGGATGGGGGGCACACGGAGGGTCGTGTCCCGCCGCCTGCACATGTCTCGGGGAGATTGTGGACTGCAGCCGGATAAAAAGAGGACGGATCCCGGAGTCGGTCCCGGACTGGGCCGTTCAGCTGTGAGTCTTCTCTAAACTCCTTAATCCCGCCGATCAGCTGTTAATTAACCCCCGTCTTCACTGGCTTTCACACCTTTGTGCAGGATAAACGCTGCAGTGTTGAAAAAAAAAAAATCCAAAAACCAAAAAAAAAAAAAAAAAAAAGTTTGTGTCCCGGCCGCTGGGATGAGCAGGACTCGGCCTGCACCCCCACAGCAGAGCTCAAAGCACATTCACCTCTTTAACAGAACAAATTATTGCAAAGGAAAGCGACTGGAGGCTGAAATTACGCAGTTTTGAATGGATTTATTTGTAGAAAACTATTTGCGCAACTTTCCAGCAGTCAGAGAAAAACATGCTGAGCTCAAGGAATGCAAGACAAAAAAAAAAAAAAAAAAAAAACTCCAAATGCAGCCTGGAGTCGGTTCCCATCAGACCCAACAGCTGATCAGCGGCTTGTTTTGCTTCAGTAATAGATTTCATTTATGTAATTAATTTGTTTAAGTCGCTGGTGTGTCCTCCCCCCTCCTCCCCTCCAGTGAGGGAGAGTTTACAGAAGCTGCATGGTTTCCTGCAGAGCAGCAGGGAGGCTGCAAGCTGCTGTTTTACACATCAATGTGCCTCTGACTCCTCACTAAACCCCCTGCACGCCGCTATTCCGACACAAATCAGGCTCATCTTCACGATTATTACCGGTATTATCATTATTACAGGCAGCAGAGGCGGCAGCGGCAGGAGTTGCATGGCAGTGGAGGGGCTGTTTGGCTTTCTTAACCCATCAGATGTTGTGGATAATGGTGATTTAATGATATTCTGCAGGGTTTACATTTTTATTTACACCCATCAGACTTCATTCTGTTTGTGTGTAAAGTGTAAGATATAAAGCTGGAGGCTGTGTGAAGCAACAGTGTGTGTGTGTGTGTGTGTGTGTGTAGCCCTGGAAAGTTTCCTCAAGTAACATCAACTTCACTTTTCCTGAGGCATTTTCACCTCACTTTAAAGGCACACACACACACACACACAGAGGGAAAGGGAATGGCTCCACTTTGAAGATAATTAATCACCCTGCAGTTTGATTGCTCTGCCTTAAAGTCCATAGAACTTGATTTTCTTTTTTTGTCTGGTCCCGTGTCGGTCCACAGAGCCTGATTCAGGTCGAGGCCGTTGCCCCTCTGCTGGATTTACTTTTTCTCCCTCTGAAATGTGCTGCTCTGGAAACTCCATGTTGCCAGAGAAAACAGACCCAGCCTGAGCCTCCTAACCGAGCCAGGCCTTCCAAAGAAAATGAAAAAAAAAAAAAAAAAAAGTTCCACATGGGGGGAAAATTCTTTTCACTCTGGCATGCTAATTTACGAGCGGCTCTCCAGCACATCTTAAACCCCTTAAACCGCCCGGCCCTTTGTTTTCCAGCACCCCATTATTTCTGCTGAATTAGCAGCCCCGGAGCCAGCAGTGGTCCTGATTAAGGAGCTGCTGCAGGAGGACGGGGGCCGAGCGGCAGGAGGACGGGGGCCGAGCGCCGGCAGCAGCCTCCTGCCGCCCGGGCCCTGTCACATTCAGGCTGAAGCTTCGTGTTTTCAGAGTTTAACGCTCAGACAGGATCGGCTTTAAAGAGTCGTGCAAAACAACCAAACACTAAACACTGCAGTGCAAATATCCTCATGTTTAACCAAGCAGAAAACATTTAGATGAGAAATAACCTGATAATAATAATACCTACTGATACTACTACTACTACTACTACTACTACTACTACTACTACCACTAAGACTACTATTACTACTGTATTATCAAGTTCAAGTTTTTATTTGTCACGTGCATGATGTACAAGTACAGTAGCAGTGAAATGCAATGGTGACAACTCCAGCACTGTGCAAGTAAAATGGATAAAAACAGAAATAAAAATAGAAAGAATATATATACACACTCCTATATACAATAATCAATATACAACTACAGTTATGAACAGGATTATGTTAGTTTACATAAATGCACTGTTATTTTCTTTACATTGTGAGGGATTTAACTTTTTTGGGGGAGTTTTGGTTTAGTTTTACAAATATTCCCCAGAGACTCTTTAAACAGAAATTAGCCTCAGTGGGCGGAGCCAAAAATACCTATTTTTTTTTTCCCGGCTAAGTAATGTTAAAAATTGAAGGTTGGTGGAAACTAACACAGGTGAGAGAGGAAGGAAAGGTGCGCTGTTTGATGCCATGAGAGAAAAATACACTCCGGTGAATGTCACGGTCATGAATGAATCAATGAACTTAAATTAACATTTGTATTTTTAATTTATATTTGGACCGGAGTTCCTTCTTTGCTCTTCAGATTGGGAAAGCTGTTGCTCTGGCTCCGCCCACTGAAGGATAAATCAACCAATGAGATTGTCTCTGCCTCTGAGAAAGAAATGTTTCTGATTGGTTTTCATCCGCTAAATAAAAAAATAAAAATAGTTTACTCTCACTCCAGTGTTATGGACTAGAAATTGTTACAGTACAAAAAAGTTTTAATCTCATCACTTTGAAGCTGTTGGTGGTAAAATATTATGTCTAAACTCATTTAATACTTCAGATAAACCAAATTATCTCTTCATATTAGTGAAAATCGGTCAACGTCAGTGTCCAAAACATGAATAAGCTTGAAAATCCATTCATTAGTGGGGTGTGTGTGTGTGCCCCCTAGAGGTACGTTGGAGTACTGCAGGGGGCATGTGAGATTAAAAAAAAAGTTAAATTAAAAATACCAGTCATGCATAATTCCTAAAATAATTATCCAATGCTATAAATAGTAGCCGATGCTATAATAAGTGCAATAAAAATGTAAATTTCAGTTTGATAAACCACATTTTAGATTTATTTATATTCCCCTGTGAGGTTGTGGTTGTTTTTTCAGGCACTGGAGGAGCTGGATTGTACCTCTCTCTCCTTCATATATAGGATTTTTATTTTTTTTATTTTTATTTTTTTTTACCTTTTTCTCACACTGGTCAGGAGGCACTGGGCTGAAAAATATTTCCATGGGGGCACAAAGTTTGGGAGCCACTGGTCCACATAATAAACTTTTTCGGTTGTTATCCATCGTGAGGCGTCGGTCCGGAGCGGCTGATCAAACGCCGGCGGTTCAGCTCGCCTCGTACGCCGCCGTGTGTGTGTGTGTGTGTGTGTGTGTGTGTGTGTGTGTGTGTGTGTTGTGTTTTTTCTTTATCTTGTCCTGCTGGTTTGTGCGGGAAGTGGAAGTGTCAGAGCCACTCAGAGCTTATCTCGCCTGTATGATAGGACACCTCTCCCATACGGCCCCCAGCGCCGGAGCAACAACAACAACAACGCACCGCTGCATGCTGGGAAAGAGAGAGAGGGGGGCGGCGGGCGGCGGGGGGCTGACTTGGAGAGGTAACGCTGCAGTCGAGGGGCTCGGAGAACAAAAACAGGCCCCGGAAAATTGGACAGGGGTGTTTCAGACGTATCAAAGCCGTCCCTCTCGCTTTTCCCGGCATTGTGAATAGATTACCAGTCGTTAGCTCCGTCCCTCCTCCCAGAATTCCTTGATGGTTTCCAGATGAGGGAGGTAAAGAGGAGGAGGGGTGCGGGGTGTAAAAAGGGGAAAAAAAGTGTCTGGCACCGGAGCGTTGATCGTGCGCAGCGGCATCAAACCTCCACCACTTTCCAGCGACGCGAGGCCGCGCTCGCCAGACTCCCCGAGCCCGTTTCCAAACCCCTTTCAAAATAAAAGCCCCCACCTCCCCCCGAGCCCGGCCGAGACCAGAGCTAATAAAGTCCTCCAAACAGGCCATAAACGGCGCGCACGTCTTTCCAAATGTGAAGAAGTCATGATTGAGCGGTCTCTGGAGCGAAAACCCGAAACGTCCAGACGATCACAAAATCCAAGCCGAGCTCCGGCCTCCACAGGTGGAACCCCCTCACTGATCTGTGATGCCTGGACACAGACGACGTCAATAAAGCAGACAGTAAAACACAGCCGTTTAAACTATTTTTAGATGGAAAAAAAAGTCCAAGATGAATCTGATTCCAAGGGTCCCGGAGAAGAGGCCTGTGGTGTTTGGAGATGGGACGGCAAATGAAAAATCATGCCTGTTCAAAATCAAGATTCACAAAAAAAAAACCACGGGGGGAAATGAAGACTGCAAAAACCAAAACAAGAATGTCCCGTACGCCCCAAAAGTTAAAAAACAACCACAGCTTTTATTCCTCATTAATTTAAAGACACATTTCTTTTGATTCTCACCTATACAGACTGAAAAACACCAGAGTAAAAAACATAATAGCCTTTATTGATGATTATTGTAACTTTGATGACAAAAAAGTCATTTTTTTAGTTGGTCATCAATCGTCACTGTTTGTTTGTTCAAAATCTTCCTCAAAATCACGTATTTTGACGTAAATGATCTCATGTTTTGGTGTCATCACGGTTGTTGTTGTTAAAATGTGATTAAAATGTGGAATAACAATTAAGAAATTAAGAAATCATCAGAAGTAGGCGTGTCGGATGCAGCTAATAATAAATATCGGGGGGGCGGGTCCCTGTTTTGGCTCGGCTGTTGCATTCTGGGATGTGATTTTAAATGACGTCAACACGTGGCGCCGCTGCTCTTTGACACTTTACGACGTCCTCTGCAGGAAGTGATGTCACCAGACAGACCAGCCAATCAGAACCGGGCCTCATTTAAAAAACAAAAAAAAAACAAAAAACAATCGATTAATTGGAGTCTTATATTAGCATCAGGATCATCCCATGTGTTAATAGCCCTGTTGCGCAGCCAGGAGGAGGGCGGGGCCACAGATACAACCAGCCAATCAGCAGCAGGAGGTCGTTAATAATAATAAACGAATGTCTTGATGGCGGCTCGTTAAGACTGGAGGTGTCGAAGGAGCCGCGAAGATAAAAGTTCCCTCACACTTTTCGCTCATTACATGTTTTTAGTTTAGTTTGTTGGGTGAATTGGCTAAAAATGGATGAAAATACTCCTCCTTTAATATATTTGAAAACAGTGCGAGTAATTATCAGATCCATTTCGTCCCCAGGAGAGCCGGACTGGGACACTTTACAGCCCAAAGACGGGTCTCGCCCCTCCAGAGGCGATCCTGCGGCCCGTCAGCCTCTTCTCTCTCTCTGCGGCTTCAAAGCGCCGCCGAGCTGCTTTTGGAAACGTGTCAGCGCCTTTTAGACGTTACTCACACACACAGACGCCCCTCGCCAAAATAAAATATAAAAAAAAAAAAAGGTTTAGTTTACCAGGTCAGCCCGGGACGGGGCGGCCGAGCGGCTCGTCCCGACACCACAGACAAAATGTTAGAAATTATAACACTTTTTTTTTTTTTCATGGCTTTGGCTGCCACATGACGTCACTCTCTGCAGACCAGAGCCTTCACAGTGCAGAGCTGTGGTTTTCAAAGTGGGGTCCGGGGACCGGCCAGGGGTCCCAGGAGGGGCTTCCAGAGGGTCCTCAGTGAAAATGAGGAATAGTTTAATATCACTATAATTTAATTCACTGGGAAGAGTTACAATAGCAAAAGTGCCTGTTTATTTTAACATGAAGTTTTATTCTCACCGCTTTCAGTCTGTTTGTCTCGACGTCCAAACACCAACCAGAGGATCTCTCACTGTCGGGATCCCGAGGAGGGAAAGCCAACGTTTGGGGTGTAAAACTTGTAAAAAAGTTTGGAAAGCCCTCGTTTAGAGTTTGAGTAATAAACTTATGATATTATTTTTGTTGTCCTGTTGGAATCGGCCTTTTCCTCGGCTGCCTCTAGAGGGCGCCTTTAATTAAAAATAACGCCTCAATTTTCTTTTTGGGATTATGCCGTCTCGCTCGGCATCAACACTTTTTTTTTTTTTAAACCTCGTCGTTTTATTCCAAAGCAGCTTTTCCCTTCACCGTGTTAATGCACACACACACAGTCACACACTCTCACACAAAAAGGGAAATTTGTACGTAACTGTGTTTGTCCTGCGCTCCATGCGGTGTACTTTTCCTTTAACTTGTCTTTTTTTTTTTTTTTTCCCCTCGCAGGGACCTGAGCCATAACAAACTGCAGCTGCTCGACGGCACTTTGTTTTCCAACCTGCAGCATCTGAGCGAAGTGTGAGTGCGCCTTGTGTTCGGGGCCTTTCCACACACCTTCCATCGCTGTCCCGCATCCGCCAAACTGTCCCGTCTCATTGGGTTTCTTCTCTCTCTCTCTCTCTCTTTTTTTTTTTTTTTTTTATTATTATTTGTGCAGGAAGCTGAACAACAACGAGCTGGACTCGATACCTGACTTGGGCCCGCACGCCTCCAACATCACCGCGCTCGTCCTGTAAGTATGAATCATCTTTTCTAGCCCAAACTTTGGATTCAGAGTCCTGCGAGTGTGTGTGTGTGTGTGTGTGTGTGTGTGTGTGTGGCTCCCCCCTCCTCCGTGTCTCTGGCGTTCCCAGACGGGGCAGGCGGGTGGGCGGTGGCAGACATGGCGGCCGGCCCCAGACGGGTCACGTGGGAGAATGCCATCAGCAGGAGTGGAATTGTTTTGTTTGGTTGCTGCTGCTGCGGTATTTTTAACCTGGAGGCTGTGTGTGATGTGATGTGACGCTGAAAAACCAAAAACCAACCAACCAACCAAAAAAAAAAAAAAAGAAAGAAACAAACCCAAACAAACCAGTCCGATCGTTGCTGCTGTGTGAAAATCTTGTAAAGCCAAATCCGGTGATTTTCATAATTATTCTCATCGGTGGGTTTTTCTGCACCGCCGGGCTCTGTTCAAAACCCGCAGAGCTTTATTTCAAATTCGAGCCGAGATCCCAAACGTGAGCCGCCGGATTCCAGGGAAAAGGGGATCAAACGATGCGCAGATCTTTTCTGTTTTGATGCGATTCTGCAGCCCTGAAACAAAACGGCATCGCGGCTTTGGATGGGGTTTCCAACTCTGAAGCCGCTTAACCCTTTATAGGGCGAGTGACTATTTTTGGTAATTTCAAAAATTTTACATATCAGGCCCAACCCCTGTCTCAGTCAGTTCAATAATCATTTGGTCTTCACCCAGCCAATCAGCAAAGATCGCTCCACATCCCAGGTCACATGATTGTGGCATTTGACCAATCTTTGATTTTCTATAGGAAAATGAAAATTATAGAAAAATTTTATAAAAGTAATAAAGTCCTGTCATGTTCTCCAATAACAGTCTAGGGTTGTTTTTTTTTTTTTATTTCAAAGTATTTCAATGAGTGCCCTATAAAGGGTTAAGGGGAAATTTAAGGGTTGAAGGGGTTAATCTGAGCTTGAAGGGGTTAATCTGAGCTTGAAAGGGTCCCACGTTCTGAGAAAACCCGCTGACCTCTCGGGCTTGTAAAACCCGTTCCAAACCTCACTGGAAAAACTCAAAAATGCATGTTGATGAGTCTGAAAACAAGGCCGTCCCTCGGAGACGCTGACAGGCTGATAGTGTTTTGGTCTTCATGTCATTAAGAGACGTTTTAATCCCGCTCGCCGGCTCGCTAACGCCGCCTCAGCGCCGCCCGGCGTCCCGAGGCGGACGTCCGGTCGTGATTCTCGTGATGATTTTAACTCTTTTCTCTTTGAGATTGTGAAACTCTTTTCCAAACCTCACGGGGAAAAACCTCAGAAATGCACAACAATCAACGTGAAAACAAAGCTGTTTACAGTCCATAGGGCATAAAGGTGCAGTACACTGCAAAACATCACTCTATGTCTCGTGTTCAGTGTCAAAATCTTGTTTTTCTGACTTGATAAGATTTTTTTGCAGTGATCTGATCAAATTGTGTGTGTTGGTGTGTGTGCAGTATTTCCTTTTAGCTGGGATGTTACGTCTCAAAAGGATAAGTAGGAGGAAAGTGTGATGTTTATCCCCGTTTTTGGCCTTTTTTCCATGTGTGGGATGAGATAATCCCACTTGTTTCCGGTGCAGTTTCACTGGTTTCAGGGATTTTCTCTGAGGGAACGAGTCTGGATGTGTTGAGACGAGGCGGATGAATCCACCGGGATCAAGAACATGACACTGGATTCAGGAATATTCTGGAAACAGGTGGATTAGCGTCGGAAACACGTGGGATTATCTCGTCCCACTGGTGGATTTGAACAGCGAACGTGAGACTAAACGACTGGTTAATCTGGGCTTTCGTGTTTTCAGCGCCGCCTTTCCTGCCCAGCCAACATGCAGCTAACAGCCTCCTGAAATGTGTGTGTGTGTGTGTGTGTGTGCGTAAAAGCCTTGACTCGTCACATTTCAGACTCCGACCAGAGGATCTTCTGGAACATGGTTGTGCAATCCGTGCTTTCAAAACAACACCAGATATTAGTGTCAGAAACCTCAACAATTTTATTTGCTTTCTGTGGCGCGTCTCTCCAAACCAGCCGCCGTGAACTTACTGCGGAAGAATGTTCCCCGTCTCCCGGCCAGATGAGGCGTCTTCCCCCTCGTCAAGCCCCGACACGACCGGCGGCGGCGGCGGCAGCAGCACCAGCAGCCGCCGCGGGGCGTTCAGGCACCCAGCATCAGCCAGAGACACGTTTCTTTTTTTTTTAAAGTTTCACACTGACTGGATGAGCCTCGCCTCCGGCTGCAGGTTTGCTCGGCTCCTTCCACGCAGAACTGGGTTTTCACGCCGCGGCGGTGGTCCTTAAACGCATCGTGAGACTTTGCGTGCCTGCAGGCGGCCGCGCCTTCAGCAGCGGCTTCCAAACGCCTCTGGCTTGATGAGTCTGAGTCGGAGGGGGACAGCTTGTTGTTTTCAGGCCACGTTTGGCTCCCGCACCTCCGACCCGCAGCGTCTCGCCCACGGCCGCCAACAACCACGGAAAACAATCTTTAATTACTATTTAGCCCCGATTTTTGATCTCAAATATGCGTGGACTGTCTTTCTGGTCGGGCGTGAATCTGTAACTCAGTTCAGTGTTTCTGGGATTTGATTAACCCTATAAAGCCTGAACTATGAAAGAATTGGCAGAAAATTCCAATTTTTTGGAACCCTTTATTTAGTCCTATAACAAAATATATATATATATATAAAAAAAAAAAAAAATCAAAAAATATGTTATTACATGACCTTTCTGGTGTATGATATATGATATGTACTTGGTCCAGGGTGAACAGGGGAAGTGTCCAAAGGTATACAACAGGATTTTGGTCAAGTGTTGATTAAACTGAAAACGAAAAACAGAATTGAAAATGTGGATCATCATGATACAAATGGCTTTATAGGGTTAAGGAGAGATTTTTCTTTTTTAATGATGCGGTTTGATCTGAGTCTAAGTGCAGACTTGACGACTTGAAACATCCAAATTTTGAGCAAATTGCCAAAAATGATCACTGTTTTCTGTATTATTGCAGTGTTGTTAAAATGTTCTGAGATTGTAAAACAGAGATTGAGTTGATTAGAGATTGTAAAACTCTCGTGCACGCTGAATTCATTTTTCAGCTGAAATCGCGTGGCGAGCGGTGGAATCAGTCGCTGCTATGAGAGAGCGGACGCTTCTCGTTTTGTGTTTAAGTGTCAGATATTTTATTGTAGCTCCATAACGCGGCCCTTTATTCTCTGAAATGTGAAAAAAAAAAAATAAAGAAAACCAGACACCAGTGATTTTGACGGTTTGGCCCATTTAGTGCCAATTTATCCACATTTTACTTGTCAACAGATCCTGCAGGGGAACTGAAGATTTCACAACACAGAATCAAAATGTGAATTTTTTTTTTTGGTTGTTCTGTTTCTGTGGCGAACAAAGTCCTCAACATTCAGAAACCAAAGAAAGCAAAACATTTCCCCTGAGGGACTATTTTCCCCGGTGGAGGAGGAGGAGGAGGAGGATGAGGGAGCGTTTTAATCTGAAAAAGTCCTGAAAAGCCAACAGTGCTGCTGCTTTTAGGAAAACTCATGTGGAGGACTTTATTCCGCTGATGGAAAACTGGAGTGAAGAAAGTGTGAAGGCTCTGAAAGTTCATGTTCATATCGTCGTGGGATGAATGGAAACCAGCGGCTGGAGGAAAGGGAGGAGGAGTGATGTGGCAGCTCTGAAACCCCACTGCTCGCTCTGGGAGGAGATCAGCAGGAAGGTGGAGTTTATGTATTTTGTAGATTTTAAACTAAACCTGCAGAATGAGTGGAGCGGCCCTTTAAAGTCGCCATGAAACGACCTCACACGACCTCGACTTCCTGTCAAACAGTGACATCATCATCCTGCTCCAGCGGCTGCAAAATTAAACTTTCAGCCAAGAAAACCTTCACAAACCTGTAAACATCCTCTCATCTGCCTCATCCTTTCAAAATAAAGGCGTGTTTCCCTCCCAGACTGTGAGATCCTGTTGGTTTGCTCTTGTGAACGGCACCGTGTCCCGCCCCAAACTTCCTGTTTCAACAGGAAATACATCAAATCGAGAAAATAAGAGTCTCTTTAGTCTAAAAATAAAATTAATGGCAAATTATTGACAAAAAAGTTGTAATTAACAGTGAATTCAAATCGTTTCATGTGGAAGGAAGAGAGATTCACTCGGTTTCTTTAAGGAGATTGATGAAACCGAATCAGCAGAATTCATAATCGATTAATCGACACCAGTGAACGGTTTCCCTCCGCCTCGCTCTCTGCTGAGCTTCACGGAGCCCGTCTGGGAACCGAGAGGTCACAGGTTCGATTCCGCGCGTCCACGGACTCAAGTTTCCAAAAATCCCCGGCCTTTTCCAGCTCGACCATAATTTCTTGATTTGATTTGAGGATTTTGGTGTCGGGCACGGTTGGGTTTACCCCGGACAGCCGCCTCGTCCAGATCGCCGCGCCGAGCGAGATTCATTTTCAACAACAACAAATACCAGAGCCTGTCTGAAACCACGGCACAATGTGAAGCCGCTCGGGAGCCGGGACGCAGCAGCAGCCGCCTTTCTGAGCAAAACCCAGAACTTATCAAGACCGAGGTGGTGCCAGATTATTTTTTTTCCCCTTCCTGACCTGCACATGGGCACTCACATGTAAATCCCTGCAAAAAGTCTCCACCTTAAGTCACTCGGTCTCTTCCTCGGTGCTGAAATCTTCAAACAAGGTATAAAAAAAATTCTGCCAGTGAGATGAGATAATCCCACTTCTTTCCCACACTAATCATTATAAGTTTCTTGGGTCCAGTGTCATTTTTCTCGATCAAACCTTCTCCAAACCTCACGGGAAAATCTGAGAAATGCATGTTGATGAGGCTGTTTAATCTGAAAAAAAAAGATGTTTAATCTGAGAAAAAAGGCTGTTTAATCTGAGAAAAAAAGGCTGTTCAATCTGAGAAAAAAAGGCTGTTTAATCTGAGAAAAAAAGGCTGTTTAATCTGAGAAAAAAGTCTTTTTAATCTGAGAAAAAAGGCTGTTTAATCTGAGAAAAAAAAGGCTGTTTAATCTGAGAAAAAAAGGCTGTTTAATCTGAGAAAAAAAAGGCTGTTTAATCTGAGGTCCTGAGAAGTTGACGGTGTCTCGGTCTTGCACGGCGCTCTGCGTCCTGAGCTGTAAATCTAAATGTGACTTTGGTGTGATTTTAATTTGAAATGAAAGATGATGCGCTCTTCTTTTGGGTTGAGAAATCGTTGTCTTTTTGAGATTAGGACGCTCTCCCGCTTGTTTCCAGCGCCGAGCGGTTTTTTTTTGGCAGCATTTTCTCAAATCAAGTCATTTTCTTGATCCTAGTGCGTCTCATTCTGCCTTGTTTGGACACATTTAAACTAAAAACGCCTGAAACTGCATCGGAAACAAGTGGGATTATCTCATCCCACCGGTGGATTTTTTTTCTTATAACAATCCTGTCTGCATTGTTTGAAGGCTCAGTGTGTTTTTCCTTGCGGACGCTCTTTGCAGTGTAATCTGTGAGACGCTGACAGAGCGCCGCAGCCTCGGGCCTTTTTATTGCCGCCTTATTGCGCCGCATGAGGCGACTTCATGTGGGTTTGAGAGCCGCACAGACTCAAACGCAGATACCTGCCAGCTCTCGACGCCGTGTGTTTTTGGCCGCCGCCGCCGCTCGGTGTGGCCGAACTCGCGCTCGGAGACGTTTCGACGTGAAGAGTTCATAAATCTCTCGATTGGCGTCGGCGTTTTTTGTTGTTTTGTCCGCCGAGCGACTAATGCAGGAATTCAAATGTGAAGTTGCTTTTTCTAGTGCTCTCTGGCTCTCTCTCTCTCTCTCTCTGTGTGTGTGTGTGTGTGTGTGTGTGTGTGTGGTATTTCCTATTGGAAAAAGAACAGAGTTTTGAGAAGCCATCTGATGACTCTCTCTCTCTGCCGTGGCGCCTGTAATGAAAACCAGGGCTGCGTTTGCTCGCCGAGGCCTCGCTCACTACGAGACGCCATATTAAAACTGCACACACACACACACACACACACACTTCTTGTTCAAATGGCTGATCGTCTTCACACGTCGCCTCCCCGGCAGCGTGACGGCCTCGGGTCAGACTCTGATGTGCGTCTGAGGTGGAAAACGCCGACACTTTGATTCGTCTGTTTCCACGCGTTCGTGTCGACGGCGTAAACGGACGATTAGAGCTCAAGTTTCATTTTCGCTGTTTAAAATCCTGTTTTTTCTGAGATAATCCCACTTGTTTCACTTGAATTATTCTGGGAACAAGCAGAAATGTGTTGAAAGAAGGCAGATCAGCCAGTAGGATAAAAAAATAAATGACACTTTATTAAAGAAAGTTCTGGCAGATTTTTGATCTTGTTGGAAGAAAAACAAGATTTGAACCCTGAGGGGGAGGAGCTAAGTTACTTGTGATTTTTTTTTTTTTTTTTTTTAATGCAGTGAGATCAGTTAGTCTGCTGACAGGAAATTATGACTTAATAATCCCAGCGTGTGATTCGAGCTTCACCAAGATCTCTGTTTATATCATTACAAAATTAATTTTTTTTTTTTTCTTTGGTGGTCAGACCTCTGGATCAGACTGAAGACATCACTTTAGGCTCTGAAGCGTCATTATTTTTTTGACACTTTTAGAGCCTAAACGATTAATTGATTGCAAACATTTAACAATCAATTAGATGAAAATAATTGCTAGCTGCAGCCCGAGGATGATGGATGGCTCAGACTCCACTTGTTCCAATTTGTTCTGGCAGGATTCGTGTTTTAAGCTCAGGAATTCACTGGAAAGTCTCACAGAATGGAAACAGTCGAGCAGGATGCCAGCGGCTCCAGGAAATAGAGCAGATTCCTGGACACCTGAAGTGGCTGGAGGCTGAATCCCAATTAGACATGTGGCATAAAGCAGCACAACAGATAATTACTTATGAAAAACTCATATTTATTGCTTTTTTATTCCTCCTCTGCTGTGGATTTGCCCGGCTGCGGCTGTCCAGGTCTCCTTTTCCGCTCACAGAGCAGAGAGTTTCAGCTCCTCCAGATTCCTAATCAGACCTGGAATCTGCAGGTCATTTGTTGAAGCCCCTGAACACAGGCGGAGGGATTTGGTGGCAGCGGGGTTAACCCCCTCCATAAATTCCTGGGAAATTGTTCAATTAATTAAGATGATCACGACTCAATTACTACCAGCTGCAGGGTTATTGCCGTTTGTTTTTACTCAGAGCTGCGAGGTCAGAGGAGTCGGCGAGAGCTGCCGCTCTGTCTGACTGGCTGTTTGAATAAGTGGTATTCGATACCCCGAGGCGTTTTTTCTTTTCTTTTTTTTTTTTCTCTCTCTCTCCCTTCTTCTCTTCTTTACGGCTGCCCTCCCAGCTCGGAGAAACTGAAGGAGGGAGAGAAATTCTGGAAAATGTTCCACTGGAGGGAAAAATCGCACTGCGCCACCTAATCTTAAAAAAAAAAAGAAAAGAAAAAGAAAAAGAAAAAAGAAAACAAAAGGTTGGCTGGCAACTCCACCAGCCAGAACAGGCTCTGTGTGTGTGTGTGTGTGTGTGTGTGTGTGTGAGTGTGTGAATCAGACAGTTGTTTGTTCTACGACGTCTGCTAATTTTCCTAATTTCTAATTTAGGCATGAAGTATGTATATGACAACGTTAGCTGTCAGCAGGCTAATTGCTTCACAACATGGTGTGTTTTTGCTATAGGAAGAAACAGATTTTTTTTTTGAGGGCTGATGCAGACGGTTAAGACCTAAAGTGAACATTTTGTGCTGATATTCCTGTATCTGTACATGTGAGAGCTTCTGAAACAGCGTTGAGACGCTGAAAAGTCAGGATGAGGAAGCAGTTTTGGGTCAGCAGCTCCTAAAGGCAGTTTCATTGCAGGTTTTAAAGGCTCAAACCCCTGAAGCTGCTGAGGAAAATCAATTAAATCGTATCCTCAGCCGCTCCAATAACAGGCTGATACCCAATATATATTAAATCACAAAGCAGTATATCATTGTAATCCTAGATTTATAGAGGTCACATGTCAGGCAGGCAAGATTTTACCAGGGGAAAGAAAAGATTTTGATTGAAAAATTGCCTCTTATAGACTCCAACGTTGATTTTAGGTCCACATCCTTCCTGCCTCAGTTTAATCGTGGCTGCATATTTTATCAAGGCTGAACAAGCCCGGGGATGTTATTGATATAAGTTTGGCCTTGGATTGACTTGGGGAAGGCTCGCGTGCAGTGCAGGCAGCAGGAAAGGCCTTGAAGCGGTGACAGTGAATCGCATCGTGACGGAGGAACGTGGGAGAACAGGTCTGAGGTCTGAGCGGTCAAAAGTGGACAACGCTGCGCTTGTTTTGTTTGTGGAGATGAACAGGACAGACACTTGGAAGTCTGCAAAAACCCACCAATGTCAGTGCAGATGTTGGGATGAAGGGGGAAGGAGGCAAAAAGCAGCTCAGTCGCCTGCATCTTAGTTAAATTCTTGCTCGTCCTACAATCTCTCAGAGGTCCAGTAAATGCTGAACACTGTTACCTGTGATTTTTGGTGAATTTGGCAACTTTGGGATGCTTTTCCCAAAGGTTCTTGATCATTGTTGTTGATCAGTGCCAATGACTTGTTGAGTTCTTGGCCAGATGCTGAGATTTCCAGCTTTCAGAGCTCACTTTTTGCCACGTCTGTTTTGGGACAGAAACTACCCGTCGGTTTCAGCTAGGAACTGGAATAGATGACTCCCCGAGATTCATAGAAGAAACCTGCTGTAGCTCATTCATCTTTTGTTTGTGACGATGCCAGAGTTGTGAAATCGTACAAAAAACTGGCTTATAAAAGTTGTGGCAGTCTGAGGACCCATTGCAGAGCTCCTCTTACCTTCTGTAACTGTGAAAATCTAAAGTCTTCATCTTAAATGTGCTTTGTTGAAGTTGCATCATGCATCTGCAGCGTGCTACCATGCAGCGACTGTAGACCAAACTGAGGCTGCACGAGCGCAGAGGAATGCACAAACAGACCAGAGAAATCTCTTAATATTTCTCTTCGCCCTGTTCTTAATTTAAGAGGAAACTGATGAGGCATTTACAAGCGAGATGCTCAGAAATGTCTTTATCCTCGTGTCTGCACACTGTACCGTCTGTTTTAGATACATGCCTGTCTTGAAAACGACGAGTGGAATAATTTGGACAATCCAACAAATAGTCAACTTTGGAGAAATGGACTTTTTCCTTAGTTTATGGACTTTCCTAATCACATATCGTCAGCTCCATTGTATTAGCAAAGGGCAGCACTGGCTGTGCAATATCTGATTTTTATTAAGAGGCCAATATCGGCTCGATATTAAAGATATCGAGCAAAGATACCTAGAACTTTCCATCTCAGACTTCCCATCAGCCAAGCTTCTGGATCCATCTTCTTGTGAGACGTTTCTTCAAGCCGGGAGGTTTCTCTGCCCCCTCCCCTCGCTGCACCTCTGATTTTTTTTTCCCCCCGACAGAAACTGGAAAGACTGGTTCTTTCTTCCCGGGCAGGCAGCGGCCCTCCTTCTCTCAGCGACCAGTCAGGGGAAACATGAAAACTGAGATCCAGGTGGTGTGTGCCCCTTTTGTTTGGAACCTGGAGGCTGCGATGCGTGGAAAGCCCTTTGCAAATCTCCAAACAAAAGATCTGCTTGTACAAATTTTATTGTAGGTGGTGAGCTGACTTTTACCACATTTTTGTCGTGGCTATTGTATACCAAAAAGGGCCGTTTTTGAAGGGTTTTTTGGATGCATACATACTAAAGCCGTTGGAAAATAAAGTTAAATCCATGGTATTCTTTCTGGGGAAACAAGTTTTGGATCATTCGTACGACCAAAAGGAAATTTGTGGGGGGAAAAAGCAAAGCACTGGCTTTGGACTCTGCAGAGTGCACAGGATTACGGGCCAAACTTTACAGAGTCTTCACACATACACTGAGTTTTCATCAGCCATCGGTCCAAAAACTCATGAGGCCGGTTGTGTTGCCTTGTGGAAAAGTGTCTCCAGTTCCTTTTCTGCTTCATTGCCTTCCATCTGTGTTGTAACATCTGGTTTGCAGCGCTTCAAAAGGCCTGGTTTGGACCTTTATGTCTAATCAAACAACTTCCAAATGCTCAGAGGCCCTCAAGCCAGGATCAGACTCCAAGATACTTTAGTCGTTCTCAGTGGTCACCATGTTAGATCAGACATCCATAGCGACGTTCATGGTATTGCGTTTTTCCCCACGATCAATCAGCACACGCTTTCTCACAGGATGTAGCACGACTTCCACAGGTGAGTGTGGAAGTCTGGCACCACGTCGGAGTAACAACGGTGGGCAAAAGCCAAAAAAAAAACTGACATGCTTGACTTCATGTGGCATGGATCACAAATTTCACTTCTTGGAACATGTAAGACTGTACAGTTCAAAGCTGCCCAACTAAAACTTAACATTAAAACTTTGTCGCTTTTCCTCTGCTGGTTGTTTTGAGTTTTTGTCCCTGATATTTCCTGTTGTCCTAGCTAATGTGCACTTCTTCCCCCAAAAGCCTTCATGCAGGAGTGTTAATCAACTTAATGAAGCCAGTGTGACTGTACACAAATTTGTTTACGGCAATGCATTTGACTTTATGCTCATTGTTCTTTGCTGCAAGTACGACTCCAACGTCTTGGGCGTCTGTGCGTGGGTGCAAAAAAGACAGCTTTGGATTTGCTGTATATTGGTTTATATTTTTGCTTTAACAGAGCCAGGCTAATGACTCCCATAGACGTCAAGTCTTTATGCTAAGCTAACACGAAATGCTGCATTTAGGAACCGAACCACTGGACATACAGAGGTGAAAATGGTATTGACCACCTTGGAAAAAGGGGATTCTGCCCCAAAATGTTGGAGTACTCTTTTAAGGCCTCGACCCCACCCCCCCAAACCCCACCCTGCTGTCTTCCTCCGGTGTCGAACCAAGGCCTCAACTTCCTCTGGCAGGTTTTATCCCGACGTTGCCCAGATACCCCGTCAAAACCTCTGGGCCTGCGTCCATCCCTTTATGTCTTTGTTCCTCGGTCGGGGTGTGTAACTCTGTGTCTTCCTGCCTGTATGTAGGATAGAAATCACAAAAGGCCCGTAGTGCTCTCCAAGTGGTCCCTGTCTGAAAGCAGATATGCACACCGAAAGCACTTGGCATGTGTGGAAAATGGGTCAGAGTTGCCTCGGTGTTACCGCACGGTCCTCTGAGAAGGTGAGACATCCCGCACCTCTCTCCTCCTGAGGTGGAGTGGACGAATATAAAATGTACGAGACTCAGATTACACAAACCACGGCTGCATATTCTCTTTGTTGAGAACAAAGGCCACGTTTGGTATGGAAAGGCATGCAGAGTGTCGAGATCTTCTTTCTCCCTTCATTTCTGCTCTCAAGGAGGAAACAGTATTTGGCATGTCTTTGTGCCGCGATGAAAGCACGAATCATCAAAACACAGAGTTTGTTTGTTTCGTCTTTCACTTGATCATCGTTTCCTAGCTGCTTTTTCTTTTCAGTTTTAAACGCTTGTTTCACCCAAGAATCCAGCGTAGAAAGTGGGAAGCAGATTTCAGATGTGACAAAGCTTTGCTGGAGGCTCTTGATCGTGCATCAACAGAACAGAGGATGCTAAACTGGTTTTATGTGAAAAAAAAACCTTAACATTGATACTGTGGATCCCTGTTGGAGAGGAGTTTGTCCTGACGAATCCCCTCTGAGAAGACTTCTGTTTTTATTTGGGGAGAAATCATTTACTCTCATCTTCACTGTTAGAATCCTAATTTTCTGTAAAAAAAAAAAAAAAAAATGTCAAAACACTGCCAGTGGGATGAGATAATCCCACGTTTCCAGAGTTTTCTTGAATTAAGTGTCGTTTTCTTGATCCTAGTGGGTTGATCTGCCTTAATCTGCCCTGTTTCAAGTGAATCTGCATTAGAAACAGGTGGGATTATCTCATCCCACTAGCAGATGTTTTTAACCTTATTTAGTATCACCTTCACTGTTAAAAATCTTGTGTTTTCCTAAATGAGCTTTGTGGTGCAGACCTGGATCACTACACATGATGATTAAAACAGTCATCCGTACACATTCCCATATAACTTTGACTTCCAGGGAATGTCATAAAAGTGAAATTCATCTATTCCTTTTTTTTTCTTTGGGACCAAGGACCCTTGGTGGTCCCCGGACCTCAGGTTGGCAACCTCTGCTATCAAGCAGCTGATTGGAAATGTCCCCTGGTGCCAAAGACAGTCAAAGAAAGGCAGCACTGCTTGGGTCAATCAAATGTAAAAATTGTCCAATAATATTAAAAAATGGCAAAAAGAGAGATGGAAAAATTAATCAGACAAAATAAAAACCAGCTCTTTCTGGTTACTAAGGTGTAGGTGAGGGTGGGGGGGAGAGGGGCTGCTGCCATTGCAATGAATACTGAAAACGAGGCCTGTAGTCTGGTGCGTTGGAGGGAATTCCTGCCCCCCCCTTCACCGCTGAGTCTCATACACAAAGAGTGCACTGTACCGCTCTGTTTATAACCAAGCAGTCCCTGCACTGCAATTTAGGAGGCGTGCAGCTCAGGAAATTGCTGGCCTCTGCCGAGGCATGCTTTCACTGAGGGAATGGTATTCATCAGCCAAGTAATTGGCAGGTTATTTTTTTAAATACCTTGTTAGTAATTACCTTATAAACAAAATAACACATCACTAAAGCGAGTGGCTGTTTGGGCCTGTTGTGAAGAGCGGCGACACTGATAAAGGCGAGCGACGCTGTCGTCCAGGCGGCGACCTGCACAAAACATGTATGTTAGCACGTCATGTAGTCTCATATGCACTAATAAAATCTTGTTTTTCTTCAAACAAGGTCTTGCCAGTGGGATGAGATAATCCCACTTGTTTCCAGTGCAGCTTCACTTGTTTCTGGGAACCAGTATAAATGTGTTGAAACGAGGCCGAAGACGACACATCAAGAAAACGACACTTGGATCAAGAAAGTGGCCACAAAAAATGATTAGCATTGGAAACAAATGGGATTATCTCATCCCACTGGCAGATTTTTTTATGTTTTTGTAGAAAAACAGATTTTATTCGTGATATGAAACTCAGTACTTTGTTTGAAATGCAGATTTTTTTTTTTTTTTGCAGATTGCGAGGAGAAATGTACTGTATGCAGCATCAGCGAAAAACCCCTCAGAAAGTCACGTTTCGCGCTGGGTGGTGGACGTTAGCGTAGCTCGCACATGACAGTTTATCATTTCTTAATACCACGAGCTAATTGACGAGCTCGACTGTTTGTGTGTGTGGAAACGTGAAGCCGGTGTCCGTCAGCGGTCAGGTGCAGCGTCTGTGTCACTGACTGGAGCGATGGTGTATTTTCAGAGCAAACAACAGGATCACCAGGATCAGTGAGGAGCAGCTGAGGCCCTTCGTCGCCCTGGAAACACTCGACCTCAGCAACAACAACATCGTGGAGATCAAGGCCGACTCGTTCCCCGCGCTGCCGCTCAAGAACCTGTGAGTCCCGTCCATCACGCCGAAATGCTTTTTACACTGTTAAAGCTGTTCAAATCAATAAGTCATTTTAATTCAAATAACAGTATTTCTTTATATTAAATTATATTAAAGGTCACGTGACGCCTTGTCTCATGATGTGTTCAGGAACAGTGTGAAATTCTTACGTTTTGGAAAGATATGAGACCGTTAAGTTAACAAAGTTGCTTTTTTTGGGGGGGGTAGGTTTTTTTTTTTGTAACTTTTTTTTACAATTGTTATCAGTAATTTTATGATAATTTTCTTGTATTGTAATTTATTTATTCATTTCATTTATTCAAATTTTTCATAAGTTTATGTTACTTTACATAGTAATTTTCTTTTAATTTAATTTTAAATATCAAAATATATATTCATAAATATAGTTTTCTATTGCCTAATTGTTTGGTACTTTTTAATGGTAGAATTGTGGTAAATTTATTTACCCATTTTTTTGGTTATTTTCTTGTAATTTTTACTTTTTATTTGTATTTTTTTCCACTAATTTTCTGTTCTGTTTTGGGGGTATTTTTCTTATTTTTTTCTCGTTTGTTCATTGTTGCTTGTTTGCTTTTTACATTTTGTTAGGTAGTTTTTTTGGCAATTCCATGATGATTTTTTTTTTCATTTTTTGGTGTAAATTTTGGTGTTATTTTTATGGTCATTTTCTTGTAATTTTTGAATATATAATTTTTTTTTTTGAAAGAAACAAGAGAGTTTGCCAATGTTTCAGAGGTTTAACCTTAACTCTTTTTGCTTGCATCGTCCCTTTTTCTCCAGGTTCCTCAACAACAACCGCATCTCGTCTCTGGAGGCGGGCTGCTTCGTCAACCTGTCCAGCAGCCTGCAGGTCCTCCGCCTCAACCGCAACCGCCTGTCCAGCATCCCCGCCAAGATCTTCCAGCTGCCCAGCCTGCAGCACCTGTACGACACACACACACACACACACTCTCATTCATTTCAAACAATTTTCAACTCATGATTTGACACGCAAATTAATTTTTTTTCCCCTGCACTTTTGCATCTCCTGTCTCCATATCAACATTTTCCAAAAACAGAATAGACGCTGTGCATGAAGCAACACTTGATGAATGCCCTAAGCTACAATAGTGAAGGCTTGTCACTCCAGAAACTGTGAGGGAAAGACTTACAGGGCCCCTGAACTCGAATTAAACCTCCATTTTACGGAAAAAGTTACCAAGATTTGCAGGATTCTGTTGTCAGTACTGTATGAACCGGCCTCCTCAGATTGGCTGGGGTTTCCCAATACACTGATTTGCTGATATATTGCCTTGTGATGTCGGGTGAATATTAGCATTTCAGCGTATCAGATACTGGCCGGTCAGTAGTCGGGTTTCCATCCAACTGTTTTTACTTGCATTTTCAAACTTGCACATTTAAAAACCCGAATGAAAACACTGAAAATTCAAAAAAATCTCCAAATATCACCAAAAAAGTTTTACTCTTGGGGGAGGTGGAAGAGTTGGTGTATCGGTAAAAGGAAAATGTGAATAAGTTGCCATGGAAACAGGTTTAGCCAAGAAACGGTGACGTTCATAAAAGAAAACAATATTAATGCAAACAACAGAGTTTTGATTTCACGCCTGTAACACGTCGTCACGCTGCGCCCTCTTCTTCTGCGGCGGTATAATGTCACCCGGCTGGAGAATGAGCGCCTCCTACTGCTCACCTCGATGAACTCCAACTCCAAATACTCACATAACAGCAGTGGATGGAAACGCGCATAAACTCGCATTTTGTTTTGCCGATTTTCTGAAAATTCGGTTAAAGTTTTCGATGTATTTGGATGGAAACCCGACTTCTGTTTGCTGGAATTGAATTTCCTCCAAAATAGTGGCCTGCCTCGTACGTCCTGAAGGAGCTGCTGAAAAATATTCCCCAGCACGGAGAGTTTTAGTGCCCTGTGATGATTAAAATGCCATTTCACCGTGACAAGATTTACTGGCAGCATGAATCCAGAAAAACTGCGTTGTTAGTGGTTGCGCTGGTCTTGACGGTTGTCTCTTGGTCGCAGGGAGCTGAGCAGGAACCGGGTCCGCCGGGTCGAGGGCCTCACCTTCCACGGCCTGCACGCCCTGCGCTCCCTCCGGATGCAGAGGAACGGCCTCAGCCGCCTGATGGACGGAGCCTTCTGGGGCCTCAGCAACATGGAAATACTGTGAGTAACCAGACCGGCATCAGGGTGGCTCCCGTTACCGTGGCAGCAGCTGTGTTGTAGCGATCAGCTGATGTCACGGCACGTTGTTTTGTTTACATCAGGAGAACGGCAGCTAACAGAAACACTCACAGGAAAATGAGTAAAAGGTGAAAATAAGCTTGTGGCTCTGGATTTTGATTCAGCGTTTTAAAAAAAAAAAAATTAGTTTGGGAGGATTTGAGCCTTAGAGGTTGTCGGTGACATTATTCAGTAACTTGCGGCTAATTAGGATTAACTTAGCTCACATCTAATTGGTTAAAATTTGCGTTTCAGCGATGAATTCGCTTTGAATAATTTTCCAGTAAACATAAGCCCATGCTGGTTCTACATATTCAGTTTCTGTGGTTGTATACTCTGTTTAAGTTCAGGTGTTTCTGCGGTGAGCGGCTGATCACAGGTAACTGATGCTGTGTTCAGGTCCCATCAGATTTACGGTAAATATGAGCTTCTGGCCGGGAAAAAAAAAACAGTCGTCAAACACGATGGAGACGTCAGCAGGCCAGAGTAAAAAATCACAGCGGGTCAGAAATATTTAGACTGATGTCAACCAGCTGCACTGCCGTTTGTTTATGGTTTAACGTCTTCCTGACTGTGCAGTCGCCATCTTGGATTCGGGCGATTTGACGGCTTAAACATTCGACTGAGTCCAAGTCTTACCGACGGGATGCTGCCTCGTGACGTGAGCGCCTAACTCTGTGTGTGTGTGTGTGTGTGTGTGTGTGTGTGGGCCTGCAGGCAGCTGGACTACAACAACCTGACGGAGGTGAGTAAGGGTTGGCTGTACGGCCTGCTGACTCTGCAGCAGCTCCACCTGAGCCACAACGCCATCAGCAGGATCCGAGCCGACGCCTGGGAGTTCTGCCAGAAGCTCAGCCAGCTGTGAGTCCACCTTCTTCTTCTTCTTCTTCTCCTCCTTCTTCTTCTTCTCTTTTTTTTCTCTCCTTCCCTCAGCCGCCTCTTTCTTCTCGCTTTTTGTTTTTTTTCTTCTCTCGTTAGTTCCTCCCTCCTCCCTTTCCATTCGCACTCTGAACTGCAAACACTTCTCTGTGTCGCCCTCTGCTCCTCTGCTGCCCGTCCTCACACTCTACACACACACACACACACACACACAGGACTGTCTCTTGCGCTCTGCCAACATCTGAGCCTGCCAAAATGTCGCACACCCTCTCTCCTCCTCTGCCCTGCCAGGCCTGAAGCCCAAATGTGGGACATTCATTTTCCCCGAGGCAGTTCGATTATTAGCCGTAAATTTTTAACAGGGATCAGAGCGTCAGCCGACTGTACGTGTTCCTATAGAAACCGCCAGATTTCATCTTTGCTGTGGAAAAAGTCGGGTGTTTTTCCACAGGGCCCTGATAACTTTCATGTTAGAATATTATATTGCATTATTTTGGGTTACCATTGAATTGAATAGCCTTTTATATGCATATATTTTGTTCTGTTTTCCTAGTTATTGTTATTGTCTAAAGACTGAAGCAGCAGTTGGTTGGTTTGGTTTAAAGTCTAACGCTCTTTATGTCAGGATTTCTGAAAAGTCTTGGGAGAAAATGAAGGAACCAGAGTGTTCAGGTTGTTGTTGGTTGCGGCTGTGATCGGTTCAGGACTTTTTCACAAAGTGGGCGGTTGTTTGTCCCCGGCACTCTTATCACAGTGACCTGTAAACACTGTCCTGCTGTCTGATCTGCTTGTGCTCATCTAAGTTCACTGAGACAGTCTGTTACTGTTGCGAAATGAGCAAAATAATTTATAGCACAGGATGAAAATTTAAGGAGCTTTTGAAGTGATAATTGATAACAAAAGGCCTCGGCTGGGAGGATGTTTAAGGTGAATCTTTTGTATTTTAGAGGTACTGGATTCCTATACAAAAGTCCCATACAATAAAGGTCTTTTCAAATTTAGAAATTGCACAAAACACTTGGAAAGTCCTATTTTTTTGGTCATGATATACAGTTAATCATTTTCTGTGGTTTGAGACCTGATAATATTTGTTGTTGTGAGGCATAACCTTAACGTCATACATACAGAATAGCAAAAATATCAGATTAAATCAAGAAATTAATGTTTGCAAAACTGAATTTTGAAATAAAAACTGTTCAGGGATGTCTAGGAAAGAAATGTGTTTAATGCGTTGGCAGGGCATTTGTTGTTTCTCCAAAGTTTTACAACTATTTTGGATTGTGTGTTTGTGTCCTGGTACACCCTAGCAACCACTACAAACACCTTAGTTACCACCCAGTACACCATAGCAACCACCTAATGTTAAGACCAACCATAGCAACCACCTACAATTAAGAAACCACCCGCAGTAACACCATAGCAAACACCTACAAACACCCTAGCAACCTCTAGTGCACCATAGCAACCGGCTAGTATGCCCTAGTAACCACCCACAAGACCCTAGAAACCACCTAGTACACTATAGCAACCACCTAGTACACGATGACAACCACCTACTACGCCCAAGCAACCACAAACAGTGACTTAAACAACCACTTACAAACACCCTAGCAACCACCAACAAACCCTTTGCAACTACCTGCCTACAAAGACCTTAGAAACCACCTAGGACAGCCTAGCAACCACCAGTAAACACTCTAGCAACGATCTGACACCTAAGCCAACAAAAGCAACCATGTAGTGCACCATAGCAACCACACAGAAATATCCTAGCAACCATTAGAAACACTGTTGTAACCACATAGTAAAACCTAAAAATTCTCTGTCCTGCAGAATGCTGGTTAAGTTTTCTCTTTTTTTTCTGTTTCTCTGATGGCGTTTGCTTTTTTAGACCTTCAGCTGAGCTCTGAATTATTAATGAAACGGTCAAATAAACAAACTAACCAACCAACCGCCTGTCTGTCTGTCCCGCAGCAACCTGTCGTCCAATCAGCTGTCCCGGCTGGAGGAGTCGAGCTTCGTCGGCCTCAGCCTGCTGGACGAGCTCCACATCGGAAACAACCGAGTCAGCTTCATCGCAGACGGAGCTTTCCGCGGCCTGTCGCACCTGCAGACGCTGTGAGTTTTACTGCACAAATCAGAGAATCAGAGAGGCGCCACTCGGATCTGATGCTTTCTAATGTTGTGATCCCTGAAAAGCTCCGTGGAAACATTTTTTTTTCCCCAAATCTGATCTGGACTGCATGAATATATGATGTAAAGTCCCATCAGGAGGCACACAGCTCACCTGTAATGCAGCAGCACAAGTTAATACATTTAAAACTTCTTCAAAATAAAAGCTCTTAACAATACAAGCCCTTGTTAGCCTGATAGGCTGTCGTGTTATTAGATCCAAGAAGAGAATTGATCCCCCTCTCATTCCTGTATTGACCTTGTCGGTTCCATAAGAGCAAGTAACCGGACAACTATAGCCGAAATCGCAGCCACAAAAACCAGTCGAAGGTTTGTTTTTGTTTTTTTACTTTCACTAACTCATTTGCTGGTGCATCTTTCCCACATCACTGTCAGCTCATAATGCAGGTTTCATCCCTGAATGATTGAATAAATATGAGCAGGCGTTTAAAAACCAAAAAAAAAAAAAAAAGAAAGAAAACGGAGCGTCGGGCGGCTTGTTTACAGAGTTCAGCTTGTTCAGAGCTGTAGCTAAGACCGGCATCAGACTTAAGTGTACACACTAGGCCCTACAGACAGTTAGCACTCCATAAATGTTGGCTTGGTGTATCCCGCCCCCCCCCCCCAGAAACCCCCTCCTCCCCCATCAATCCTCTGCCTGAGTGGAAATATCCTGCCTGATTTGTTTTCGGTATGTGAAATAGATTACCGTGTTGCGGTCTCTTCCCACACATAAAAACCTCCGAGAGGCACAACCCCGACCTCAACAACCTCCCCCAGCCCCTGCACCCTGCACCCCACCCCCAAACCCCACCTACGCCCCCCCCCCCCCCCCCCCCCCCCCCTCCCCTCTCTTTCCCACAGAGAGGCTCCATAACATTTCCCCTGGTTTGGGGCTTTTAACTGGAACCAAATGTGAGCGGAGCTGCTGAGGTCGGCGCAGGGCAGGTGTGCTGCGAGGTGGACGGGGATCGCTTCAGGGCTTCAGATACACCCCCTGTTCACACACACACACACACACACACACACAGCTCCCTCCCCTCTCGGCCCCAGTCAGCCATAACCTGGCATGCCGAGGGGAAACTAGCTTTCTGAAAACATTTCAGAGAGAGCGGGGGAGGGGCTCCTGGTGAAAACTTCACTTTTTCTCCGGCAGAAAGAGCAAATGATGCACTTCGGTAACAGAGACTGAGACGCAGTGTGATGAATTTATCGTAAACATACAATACTTTCAGTGCAGTTTTCCATTAGTCAGGTTAGTGTCCTGTTTTCCTCTGGTGAACACTAGTTTTTGGACGAGGCGACATCACATCCAGATGTTTCCAGAAGCTCCAGTGGAGTTTGATAGATAAATAGATAGATAAATAGATACTTCATTGATCCCAGAGGAAATTAGTAGCTCAGTACAATAAATGCATACACTATGAAATTAGAAATTTGGATTAAGAAACAGTAGCCTGTACACAAGCCATTGCATAGCCTGTAATCCTGAAAAATGTGCATTCAAAACTAAAAATAGTGTCTGCTGTAGATGAAGAATAGTTCCATAGAGTAAAAACAGCGATGACCGTGGATAAAGTGGTGACATCAGAAAATGTTTCAGGAGCTAAATCCACAGTAAACGTCAGGTTTTGGTGTCGGTCCCTCACGATCCCCGAGCGAGGCCTTCCTCTTTCTAGAGCCGCCATTTTGCACTGACGTTCAGCCACCATAGAGCACGCAGGTTAGCGGGTTTGAGAAATGGGCACAATACTTCCTTTTTTTTCACTTGGGAACAAAACAAATTGCTCTCTTTATCCTAAGCTGAATGAAGTAAGTTCACGCCAGTTCTCTGGATTGTTTATTGGCATTCTGGGAAATGAAGAAAATCATCAAGTGAAGCAGACGGGTTGAAGGAAAAGTGGCTTCCCCAAAAAAAAAAAAAAAAAAAAAAAAAAAATGTAAATTACAACGCTTCATCATAAAATACCTCCTGGAACGAGTTGAACATCACAGTCTGATGAGATCTGACAGCGCAGGAGGATCCAGGAGGAACAGTTTTCCTTTTGAAAGCCAGATGAAAAATCAGGCCTTTGAAATGGCTCGGCCAAAGCCAGAGACAAGACTTTGACAGTAAACACTCAAAGGACGGAGCAGACATCCTGAGACTCCGACCTGCACCACTGTTGAAAATCTGTTATAAAAAAAAAAAAATGTATGTTGAGATGCCATCTGTAATTTTATTGTCTAATTTATAATTTCCAAAGCAGTTTTGATATAAATACAGACCTTTACCTCGCCGTTTCAACACACTGTAAGGATTTTGTGCTTTTTTTGGGAGGAATTCGATGGCCTCTTCCTCCTCACTGTCCCTGAAACACTTTCTGGGAACTGAAATCCATAAATGAAATGCACTCAGTCTATATTTATCCTCTCAGAAGGAGTCAGAAATGCAGCAGGATGCAGAACACATGTTGCGTTGCAGTGCCTCCTTGTAAAACATTTTGCCTGCGAAGGGCTTTTTTTTTTTTTTTTTTTTTTTTTTGCTGTGCGACGCAGAAAGGCCATCGCAGACTTTAAAAGTCCCGCAAAGACCAGGAAGGAACTTCCTGCGAGCGATGGGGCCGCTTTGAATATAATTTTATACGTCTCCGTGTTTCCCCCTTCACACGAAATGCAAAGCCGCATCGGTTTTATGGACATCGCAGGCGCGGTTGTTTTCTGGGTGTGGATTTTTTACGGTGCGGTCTGTCTTTGTTTTCTGTGCGAAGGGACCTCCAAAATAATGAAATCTCCTGGACCATCGAGGACATGAACGGGCCCTTCTCCGCCTTGGACAAGCTGAAGAATCTGTGAGTTTGAAGCGTGTAATAACATGTCATCAATAAAACAATGCGAGATGATGAATGAGTTGGGATGTTTGGGGAAAATCTGGGACTAAAGTCGAGGTTTGAAACTGACGGGACGGTGTTGTTTCTCCAGGTTTCTGCAGGGGAACCAGATCCGGTCGGTCACCAAGAAGTCCTTCTCCGGCCTGGACATGCTGGAGCACCTGTGAGTCGCCTCCCGTTTCACCGATTGTTTCCCAAAAGTCGTGGCTGTAAACGCAGCCGGATGAGTCACGGGGCCCCCAAACACCCAAAACGACTCCTCGCATTCCTCCGCTTTGATGTGGAGCGAAAGAACAAAAAAGCTGCCATTAGTATCTTTATTTGTGAGCCAGACTGTATTGATCACTGAGGAAAGGGGGGAGGATGTGAGAGCTGTGTGTGTGTGTGTGTGTGTGAGAGAGTGTGTGTGTGCTGAGCAGCTGCATTTGATTCTAATTAGCGTTTTCTCCCAGCCGTTGCCTGAGCTCAAAGCAGCCCGAGTCAGGCCTGTGTTGATTAACGCGGCCCAGACTTTTATTATTCTCGGGCCCAGACTCTTTACTTCTCTCTGATTATCGAAGGGTTTTTTTTTGTTTTCTTGTGCAGCCTTCGCTCCAGCAGATAGGGCCAAGGCTGGCAGAACAGTCTGCCATCTCCCTCTCTGCTTCCCTGCAAACTTTTCTCATCAGCCTTTCTCTTCTCTTCTTTTCCTCAGAGATTTGAGCAACAACGCCATCATGTCGGTCCAAGGGAACGCCTTCTCTCAGATGAAGAAACTGGACGAGCTGTAAGTACGGCGCGGTTGTATATCCCGTTAGGATTATCTCCACCATCGCCGCTTTTAGTGCTGACGCGGGACACGGCGTCACGTTAAACTGCGTGACAGGATCTGGCAGTTTAATGCTGCTCTGCTTTTTGGCAAACGGACCTCGCAGAATGAGGCAAGACGCCCAATAACGATCCAAAACCCGAATTGTTACGCTCGGCTGGCGAATTCTGCACAAATCTGATCCACCAGGCAGCAATCAGTGCTTCACTTCAGCGTTTACGACGGGCTCGTTTTTATTTCTTTTGCCTTGTTCCTCCAACATGCACCATGCAGAGATTTAGTCAGCCAATGTGTGCGTGCGTCGTCGTTGTTGTTGTTATTGTTGTGGGGTTCTTGAAATGAGCGCTGCTTTGTGGAGCTCGTGCATGCCGGATTTACCAAACCGCACCAGAACAATAGGCAAAGCGACATGACACAACATGAAGGTCACTCGCTTGCAAAAGAAAAAAAAAAAAAAACTAAAAATTACATCTGAAATGACCAAAAATACCCACAATAGCGCTGAAACAATTGGTTGATTAATCGATTAGAATTTCAATCGCTAATAATTAGTTTTAGTCATTTCGATCATTGTCTGATTGTCTTCCTTTTCTCCGTTTATATCTTCATATAATTAATTGCAAAAGAAAAAAACAAAAAATTACATCTGAAATGACTAAAAATGCAAAAGAAAAAAACAAAAATTATATCCAAAATGACCAAAAATACCCACAATAGCGCTGAAACAGTTGTTTGATTAATTAGAATTTCAATCGCTGATGATTAGTTTTAGTCATTTCGATCATTGTCTGATTGTCTTCCTTTTCTCCGTTTATATCTTCATAAAATTAATTTCTTGGTTTTTTTTGGCCTCTGCTCAGACTAAGGAAGACATTTGAAGAGGTCACTTTGGGATCTCATCACTTCCCATCAAACTTTGGATTTATTTATCACAGCCTGTCACCTTCGATTGATTCATTGACAGTGAAATAATCTTTAGTTGCAGCCCTCGTCTGTATTAGCTAATGTGTTTTTAGTTCACAAATAAGACAGATATGGCAGATTCACATCGGGATCTCTGCTGTTATCTATCTCCGGTTGATGTTAGCACTGCATTTAATTCAACTCCAGTTTCCTGATTTGTACATTTCTGAGTGAATGGATGCCCACAAAAAAAAAAAAAAAAGTCTTCCAGAGGGAAAAACCAAAAGTGTAAAAAGTTCTTATCACACACAGCATGGAAGGCGTTTTCCACCTTGTTGTGCTCTGACATCGCTTGAACAGAAATTAGAGAGTCCAGAGCTTTGAAATTATTCCACAGTTTCCGGTCGGTGGAGTTGAATCACTATTCAGTTCATTTTTTTCATGAGTTTGAGTGATTTACCATCGCATGCATCGGCTGTACTCGATTTTGGTATCAGTTGTTTTTCAAGATTTCATTTCCACTTGGTCACTCGTGGGCGTGCTGTGATGAGTTTAATGTTTAAAAAATCAACAAGCCAACTCAAAAGGGCTACTTCACATAAATAACATTAGAAATTTGCTGAAAAAAAATCACTTTTTTACATGGGTAGATCATCAACTATGACAAAAGTTTTGTGAGTCTCACTTTTTATCTTTCCTGGTTGTAAGCAGCGACTGGTGGGGCTCTGCTGCTCAGCTTCTCTCTGACCAATCAGTGGCCAGCAGCGTTTTCTTGTCTCATTTTAGTGTCAGTAACCCTAAATTCTGGCTACTGGAAAGCCCAAAAAAGTGGGAGGAGTAGGTATCGTAAAATGGAAACGGGGCCTGAGAGCTCGTCTCTCGTGAGCTGACGTGAACACAGAGTTAGTCAGGACTGAAAGCAGCTTCTGGCCGGTCAGTGGGCTCACCTCCCTCCCTCCCTCCACGCAGGCGTCTGAACACGTCCAGCCTGCTGTGTGACTGCCAGCTCAAGTGGCTTCCCGTCTGGGTGGCGGAGCGAGACTTCCTGCCCCACGTCAACGCCAGCTGCGCCCACCCACAGCCGCTGAAGGGCCGCAGCGTGTTCGCCGTCAGCCAGGACGAGTTCGTGTGTGGTGAGTGATGCGTTCACATGGTCAAACACCTTCTCTCTCTCTCTCATGCACACACACACTCTCTCACACACACACACTCTCCTTCTAGCGCTTGTTAAAAACAGCCATTTATCCGTGACAGGTTTTCCATTTATGAACTGACCCAGATTGTTAAGTATTTCCCGCCTAATGAGCCTCATGAAGGTTATGGAAATTTACATGGGATGTTTTCAGAGTCACTGTCAGAAAGAAGCGCTAAGGAAATAACTCGGTAATATTTTTTCCCCCCCACTTTAATTCTCATCATGTGAACCAGTTATGCCTCAGATGTTACGACTTGCTGGAGTGTGTGCAGCTGCTAGAGAGTTAAGTTTGTTGAAATCAAGGCAAACTGATCGAAAACAGTGACAGAAACAAATCTGAGGGTGACACAAAAGTTTACTGTGAAATTGAAGTGTCCATATTGATTAACATTGTATTCTCAGCATCAAGGAGGTTATTTTGGAAGTCAAATTCAGGCACACTTTGACTGATAATGGATAATATATCCTAGTTTATGATTGTTCTTGTATTGGTGTTACTTAGTCTCATATTGAGTCTTAATGGGATAATCCCTCTTGTTTCCAATGCAGTTTCACTTGTTCAGAGAAAAATTGCTGAAACAAGTACAAATGTCTTGAAACAAGGCAGAATAAAACAGATCAGCCCCTAGGATCAAGAAAGTGACACTTGATTCAAGAAAGTTCTGGTCACAAGTTGATGTAAGAGTTGGAAGCATTTGGGATTATCTCATCCCACCGGCAGATCCTACCAAGAGACTAAGTTATGTGCTTTTTGCAGCGTGTGAACATTTTTTTTTTTTAAATCTACCACTTTCCTTTTCGTCCAGATGACTTCCCGAAGCCCCAGATCACAGTCCAGCCCGAGACGCAGTCGGCCATCAAAGGCACCAACGTGACGTTCATCTGCTCGGCGGCGAGCTCCAGCGACTCCCCGATGACGTTCGCGTGGAAGAAGGACAACGAGGTGCTGAACGACGCCGAGATCCACAACCAGGCCCACCTTCGGGTGCAGGGCGGAGCGGGGGGCGAGACGGAGGTGACGGAGTACACGACCACCCTGCAGCTCCGCAGCGTGGAGTTCTCCAGCGAGGGAAGGTACCAGTGCGTCATCTCCAACCACTTCGGATCGTCCTACTCCACCAAGGCCAAGCTCACCGTCAACAGTAAGTGTGGGATGGTGACTCACTTTGTTGATTTAATTCTTTGTTCATCTCTCTGTCTGTCTAACAAGCCTGTCTAACTCTGTAAACGTCATAAATTCACTAAATTTGAGGTCTTGAAGCAGGTCAAAACAAGAACTCCTAGTTCAGTTGATCCATTTTGATCGGTTCTATGTGATCTGGTGAGGTTTCTGTTCACCTCAGTACATTGGGGCTGGATGAGCATTTTGTTTTGTGGAGCTCAAACCTTCACAGCTTTGGTTTCTTCATTTTGGCTTTTTAATTGTTCTTGAAATTAACTCCATGCAGCATTTTTAGAAATAGTCTCAAGAGGTTTTCACTTCAACAGATCGCTTGCTTTGATCTGATTCAGTTGTGAAGTTGGTACTTTGGTCCCATCCAGCTTCTGTCTGCTTGATTGATTGAAATTGAACCCTGCATGTTGACTTCCTTCTCTTTCATTTCTCCCATTTCCAGTGCTTCCCTCCTTCACCAAGATGCCGATGGACCTGAGTATCCGAGCCGGAGCCACGGCCCGGCTGGAGTGCGCCGCCGTCGGCCATCCGTCCCCTCAGATCGCCTGGCAGAAAGACGGAGGCACCGACTTCCCCGCCGCCCGTGAGCGCCGCATGCACGTCATGCCCGAGGACGATGTCTTCTTCATCGTGGATGTCAAGACCGAAGACATTGGCGTTTACAGCTGCACGGCTCAGAACACAGCCGGGGCCATTTCGGCTAATGCCACGCTAACTGTTCTGGGTGAGGATTGGTTTTGTGTTAACATTTTAGTTCAAAGTAGAGTGTAGTTTTAAGTACAAGTAGTTAAGGAACAGCCAGAAACGTTCCTAGGACCAGACCTGGCTAGAATGTATAAATGAGTTAAATCCTTTCTTGTTACGAAGTGCAAACATAATTTGGATGGAGAGATTGTGAAAATTGTGATGGCCGAGCTGTCTCATTTGTGATTACCACAGCAGCATAAAGTGGAGATAATATCAAGATTCATGTTTTTGGACCATGATATATACTGTTATATTTTTGTATTGCAGTATTTTTAAGTTCCCCACCAATTAATCCACCCAAAATTTCCCTGGATTTCTGAACCATAGGGTTACATTTCTCACATTTTTTTTAAAACCCTGTACTCATGAATACTAATCTCTCTGACAGAAACGCCGTCCTTCCTGCGGCCCCTCATGGATCGCACTGTGGCCAAGGGTGAAACCGCCGTCCTGCAGTGCATTGCCGGTGGCAGCCCACCTCCAAGGCTGAACTGGACCAAAGACGACAGCCCGCTGCTGGTGACCGAGCGCCACTTCTTCGCTGCAGCCAACCAGCTCCTCATCATCGTGGACGCGGCAGAGGCCGATGCAGGGAAATACACCTGCGAGATGTCCAATGCGCTCGGCACCGAGAGGGGCAACGTCCGGTTGGCGGTCATACCCAACCCTAACTGCGACTCCGGGGTGCCGAACGGCGTGGGGGTCAGTGCAACGGGTGTGGCAGGATCGGACGAGGATGGTTGGACCACGGTGGGCATTGTCATCATTGCGGTGGTGTGCTGCGTGGTGGGCACGTCGCTAGTGTGGGTAGTCATCATCTACCACACCCGCCGACGCAATGAGGACTGCAGCGTCACCAACACAGGTGAGAGCAGCTGGCTGGGTGGCATGACAGTTTGTGAGTCTGTCTTTCAAGCGCAGATTTGATTAATTGCTGTGCTTCAGTGGGCTGATGACTGAATGACTGAATCTTCTTGTATTTGCTTTGCAGATGAAACCAACCTGCCTGCCGATATCCCGAGCTACCTGTCGTCCCAGGGAACGCTGGCTGACCGACAGGACGGATACATCCCGTCGGAGAGCGGCAGCAGCCACCAGTACATCGCTTCGTCAATCAGCGGCTTCTACCTGCAGCCTAAAGACATGAACGGTACGACAAAAAATATTCTTCACCTCGGTTTTGAAAGTGAATTTTTCAAGTCGCGTTAAAATGTCCACAAATTCCTCACGGAGAGTTTCCTTTTCACGTGCAGGTCTTTGTCAGCTGGACACAGGAAGCGAAGCAGACATTGAAGCAGCCATCGATCCTCTGCTCTGCCATTACCAAGGTCCGATCGGCTCACTGCTTCGCCGGGACAACCTGTACCCCGCTGACCCGTCCGAGGCCTTCACAGGTCAGGACAGTTTAGATCTTGGGAGATCGATCATGTTGTATTTTACCTTGAAAATGTTCTCTCGACCATCACAGTATAATCAAATACTGATGATCCAGTTTGAGATTCTTAAAATGTATCAAAAGTTAGTGTGTCCAAGGCTTTACCTTACTTGAGTAAAGCATTTTACCAGTGAGAAGGAAACTCATCATTTTCCCCTCTTACCTTCAGGCTGTTCCATCGACCAAAGGCCCATCTGCATCGACTCCTACAGTGGCAGTCTGACCACCTCCAGAAGAAAGGACTACTTACCGTGCGGCGGGGCGCTGTCAGACCCGTTCGACCTCTGTTCCTCCAGCATCCTGATGCAGCTCCCTAATGCCAGTCTCCACCGCGGATCCCTCCACCCGCACGCTGACCGCCGCCCGTCCACAGATGAGGTCGACGGGACCGACTACGTCCGGCCTCACGAGCGAGTTTCGCCTTCCAGCACTTTCATGGGTGAGTCTGAAGTCAGCGTGACGAGTTTATCAGCGGTGTTCACACCTCTATTCTTGCTGGTGGCTTACAGTTTGGGCTTGTGCTAGATTTTATTTGAATTTTCTTAATGGATTTTAATTTTAGTTTAATTTGCACTTTGGTCGTCCCCAGTTGTCAGCAGAAACCTGATTGAATTTTTGAACGTTTGAAGGACTTCATCACCGAGAAATCATCCAACCTCATGATAATAAATGGCAAATGCTTCAAACCAGATATTTATGTCCCTCAGATTTTATTCCCCATTTTTGTCATTGCTAATTACCCATGTGATCTATGATCCTTGTCATTGTGCGGCTGCCCTGTTGGCCAGAGAGAATTTGTATTTGTATGCCTTGTGGTGCATATGACCATAAACTTGAGCTGTCGACAGGAAACAAAACTTTGATATCAGCCTCCTAGTGACATTTATGAGAAGACTGTATTATTTGTAGCTCCCATGTCTCCTTCTATGCGTCAAGAAGTGTGTATCAGCACTGGTGGGCAGGTTCAGAAATCATACTCACTTGCTGCTCTTTAGGAGAATGTTTCATATTTTGGTTCAAGCTCTTTGTGCAAATGACAAAGATCAAAGGTCTTCACCGTTAAAGCCTCAGTTTGTGATTTATAGCGATAAAAGCCAGTGTATTTTCATATTAAAATCTTTGCTGGTGCAGCTTCTGAGCAGACTTTTTGCTCTTCCTCTCTCAGGAACATTTGGGAAAGCTCCCTGGAGGCCTCAGCAGGACCTGTATCCAGGGTTTGGGCCACCGCCGGCCGCGCCTAACAGTATAACTCTACATGAGAACCTGTACGCAGCGCTGGACGCCGATTCAGACCACGAGGGGAACCGAAACAACAAGGACTCTGGGTCAGAGCGGAGCACCGGGGTTTACGAGCAGCCGTTTGACAGCAGCAGGACTGATCCCGTCCCGCACGGCAGGACGAGCACGTAGCCGAAAACAGGCACGACAAAAAGCACAGAGCTTCTGCTTGCTCGTTTTTCATGAAGACAACGACCAAAAAAAAAAAACAAAAAAACATTTCTACCTCACTGAAAAGACTTTTTTTTGCAAAAAAGGACTCTGCAAATGTGCAACGAGTGAATGTAAAGGACGATGCGTCGTCCCTGCAGAAAAATGAGGGGAATATTGACAGCAAAGGACTGTTTTTATGGGATACAGCTTCAGTTAAATGATATAGATGAATATATACTTTTTTATATAAAGTTTATTATATTTTGTAAATGAATTGTGTACAGATATGAGAAAAGTAAGCAATAATAATGGTATTTTGTTCAATGCAGCTCTGCGTGTTCAGTTATTCCAGCCTAAGCTTTTTTTTTTGTGTTCTTGCTTTGAATGAAGCAACATTTTGCACATACCTAAACATAATAAAAACACCTTAACATGTGCTGCTAAGTTCACTGACCTGCTGCGAGTCTTCACTGTTTACATCCAGCATGCAGAGGACATGCTGCTGGCTCAGGCCATGAAGTATGGGGGAAGGGGGGGTGTTGGAAATAATGACCGGCTTTTTAGAGCAGAACCACAAACCGCCAAGGACGCAGCGTCTGTCATCAGCCAGCCCCCCCACTGAGAGAGAGAGACAGACAGAGAGAGACAGACAGACGGAGAGAGTAAGATTCATGGCTGTCTCACTGCATATTTTGACCGCTTGGTGTTGCAGGTTTTGGTTTCATGGCAGTGATGTTGTGATGAGCCCACAGAACGTGAATATGGAGTAGAACAGTCATTTGGCTGGTAGAGAATAAAATGCAGCTGTGGAAAGAGAGTACTACAAAGTGCTCCTCCAGTAGAAGTACTGTTCCTCTGCTGGTATGTGACTGCAGTAAAAGTAGAAGTACTGTTCCTCTGCTGGTATCTGGCTGCAGTAGAAGTAGAAGTACTGTTCCTCTGCTGGTATCTGACTGCAGTAGAAGTAGAAGTACTGTTCCTCTGCTGGTATCTGACTGCAGTAGAAGTAGAAGTACTGTTCCTCTGCTGGTATGTGACTGCAGTAGAAGTAGAAGTACTGTTCCTCTGCTGGTATCTGACTGCAGTAGAAGTAGAAGTTGTGCAGTAAAAATCTACTGCAGTAAAAGTAAAAAGTGTCTCATTTAAAATGTCCTGGCAGTAAAAGTGAATGAGCTCCTTTTTCCAAACAGTAACTGTGTACTATTAATACTTATACTGATAATATTGACATTAATATTACTTCTGATACTACTGCTGTTATTATTGTTGTTACTAACTGCTTTGATTGCTCTCATTGCTAATAGTACTAATAGGGTTACTACTAGCACTATTACTACTATTGCTACAGCTACTAGCACTACTATTACTACTAATACTGTTACTACGAATACTGCCACTGCTATTACTACTATTATTACTGCTACCAGTTGTGATATTGCTACTGTTACCATCACTACTACTATTAATACTCTTATTAATACTAGGCGTACTTATTTTGTTACTATTTTGTTACTATTTTGTTATTATTACTACTACTAATATTACTAACACTGCTACTACTACTATTGCTACTGTTACTAAAAATGTCACTACTACTGCTACTGTTGCTAATAGTGCCTCTACTACTACTGCTACTACTACTAGTACTGCTACTATTATTAATACTGCTACTATTACTACTGCTACCACAACTACTACTCACGCTATTGTTACAACTAATACTATTACTACCAATACTGCCACTGCTACTGCTACTATTAGTACTGCCACCAAGTAATATTACTACTATTACTAATACTACTTATACTGCAAACATCAATATTAATATTAATACTTCTACTGCTGTTATTATTGTTACAAAAACTGCCATAATTACTCCCACTGCTAGTTGTAGTAATAGGTCTACTACTAGTACTACTAGGCTACTACTACTGCTACTATTGCTACTTTCATTAATACTACTTATACTGCTAAAATTACAATTAATATTACTACTGCTACTGTTGGTATTATTATTATTATTATTGTTCCTAAAACTGCCATGATTAGACTGCTAGTGGTATTTATAGGGCTAATACTCCTATTACTACTAGTAGTACTAATACCAGTAGTAGTATTGCTGCTACTATTATTACTACCACTATTTCAAGCACTACTCCTATTACTCTTATTAGTGCAATCCCAAGATTCAATCACTGCTATTACCTTTACTGCTGCTAATACTATTACTAATCTTCTCGTAGTACCTCTGTAGTACTGCTGCCTCACAGTACTGGGCCTGGTACACAGCAGCTCAGTCCACACTGGGCACACTCTGTCTCTCTCTCTCTCAGCACATGGAGGTCTCAGGCTCCTCGGTGGATGACTCACCCCCCGACACAAACCCCACACGCCCCTCCCCCACCCTTCAAATCCCTCAGCTTTTTCTCCCCCTGGTTTGTTGTTTCAGGCCTCTCCTTTTCAACATGAGGGAAAAAGGTGTGCTTGTGCACCAGGCTAGCTGTTGAAACTTGCACTTGGAAAGCGTCTTGCGGCCTCGGTGGAGCTGTGTTTACGAAACGGCAGATTCACGATGGTGGTGCCAGCAGCAGCAGGAGGAGGAGGAGGGGAAGGAGGAGGGGGATTTAGTCAGACTCCCTGTTCAAGGACACTTTTTTCAGTCATGCATTTAGTCTGGAAGTGTGGAAAGATTTGGATTTGAATCTCATGAAATGGACTTCTTCTTGTGATAATTATCTGCGTCCAAGAGCCGATCTGTGTTTGTGCTCCCACTCGCTCTCAGTAGGTGTGTGGAAACGCTGACGAAGGGGTTTGCTTTCATACGATGTGTTATTTAGTTCTCATCCCTCCGCCTGAGTAATGTTTAAGTACACCTGGCTGCTGGCTGCCTCGGTTTGTATGAACTCACCCCACTGTAAAGGAATGAGGGGGGTTTGTTGGAAGTCTTGCCAGTTCTTTGAGGAGTTCTTGCGATTGAGACAAGATGGTGGAGCCACACACATCCAAACACCTGGGAAACAGCTGCTGCTGTATTCAAGGACCAGTCCACTTCTCAGGGGAGGGGGAGGGGAGGGGGAGGGGGGGGAGAATCTCACAGCTGAGTCCCATCAGGTTGGAGCAGAAACTGTGTCTAACAAACCTGACAGCTCTGCAGTGATGAATGATAAACCTGGTGGATTAGTAAAGTCCTGATTGCACCGACTTGTTGAGCAGAACGTGGCGATGATTCAGATTCAAAGCTGAGACAGAAGTGACTAAATGTTCAGAAACAGACTTTAGCCCAGAACAGACACTTCATTCTGCAACAGGATGTGCAGGGTTTGTGGTTGTAGTTTGTTTTGTTTTTTCCTTTGGCTTCTCAGCCACTCCATAAAGGCATTTGGGTGTTAAAGTGAATTCTGTAAACTATTTTCAAGCTAAATTGAATTTGAATATGTAGTGTGTGTGTGTGTGTGTGTGTGTGTGTGTGTGTGTGTGTGTGTGTGTGTGTGTGTGTGTGTGTGTGTGTGCTTTGTAGTTCTCTGAGTCCACATGGCGGTGAAATCTCCTCATTAGCTGCTAATCCACAACACTGGATTTGTGTCTCTCCATTCACTCCAACAGCAAATCAGCTTCCAAAATAAAATCACACTTTTAGATCAGAAACCAACACCAACAAAGAAGATTATGATAATATAAACAACAACATGTCCTGGTTCCCATTTTTTTTTTTTTTCAGTGTAATTACAATGATTTGTTAAAGAACTATCATGTTGTTTCTTCCTGGCGTAAGGTTACTAAGTGTAAGTTTCCTGCAGACGCTACCTGCCGGATCTACTTTTCGATTCAAATAGGAAAATAACAAGGAAAGAGCCGTTTGCTTTCCTGAAAAAAAAAAAAATGGGTACCGGGATTCGTTGTTTTTATATCGACATAATCTGCGTTGTATTCATAATTTATGCTCTGTTAGTGCTGTTTGAGCAGAAAAAAAAAAATTTCACTCCCAGTTTCAGTGCCATCGCTATTTTCCCTCTAGACCTACACAAACTGAATTCAACAAGTCCACACCTGTTCTCTCACAAGGCATTCTGGGAAACAGGGAATCAATAACCACAGTAGAAACAGATGAGGAAGGTTCGGGGAATGTAGGTTCACCGAAAAAATAAATTCTTCACCACCAAATAACTCGTGGAATGCATGAAGCATCGCAGACTGATGACACATGCTGCAGCAGTGGAGGGGGATTTGAGGGGATTTTTCCTTTAACTGCTCTGGCGGCTCTGTGGCCGCGGTGGGAGGGAAAGTGTGACTTACTCACTTCCCGGTCCAGATTTTCGCAGCTGGTCTGGTGGATTCAAACCAGCAACCTTCCTGTTACAAGCCGCTTTGCTTTTGATGAAGACGTGCTGCCTCTGGTTGAGGCTTTCCGCCTGACCGAGCGACGCATGTTATAATTAAAGGAGCGCATGCAACTCACCTCAAACTAGTGAGGCCAGATTTTTTTTTTTTTCCTTTTCTAAAGTCTCTCAAAATTCTGCGATTTATGCCTTACGCTGCATTCATGGACACTAAGAACTGGGAAACTGGGAATTTCCTTCTTCCCAGGTGGAGAAAAGACATAAGACAAACAGAAAGTTGTGTTTGTTTGGCTGCTTCACTGCAGACATTAAATGGAGGAATGAAATGAATCAAAGGCTAAAGGGTGACTGTGCACTTTTACCATTAATATCACATAGAACAACCCAAGATTTCAATTGTGCAAGCGTCCAAGTGCAGTGATTGATCTTAAAGTGTGCCATAAACAAAGACAAACGTCAAAGTCCTGAAAACCCTAAAGGAATCCTTCAACAAAAGACACCTTCAGAGTCGCTGTCAGGTTTATTTTTGGCACTTTGATGGAGCCAGGCTAACAGCTCCCATAGACTTCAAGTCTTTATGCTAAGCTAACATGAAATGTTACCCACTGGAACTAAACCAGTGGACGTCCAGAGGTGGAAATCCAACATCCGTCCAACATTCGTCTCAATCTCGGGAAGTGAGAAAAAGAGGATTTTGCCCAAAACGCTGGAGTATTCCTTTAAAACACAACATGACACGATATGATACAATACAACATGATCTAATACGATGCCTTATATGATAGGACGATGTGCAGAATCACAAATAATCACAAAAATCAGTGCATCAGGTCGACATAGTTCACTCTCATGTTAAAGTTATAGAGTTTACGCCTCTGATTTTGCTGAAGCTTTTATTTAAAATCAAAACAGACGCCTGCATGAAGTTTTTTTTTCTCTTTTTAACGTGCGAGATGGGACGCTGCACGTACTTTTTGTTCTGTACATCCATGTGCTGATTTATACTGACGTGACGCCACAGGGCTATAACGCATTGCAGTTTCCGACCAGGAATTCCGAGTTTGCGGGCCCTAAACGTGGATTTTTTCCTCCTCAGAGGTCAGAAACTTCCCTGTTCCCACTTATCGTGAACGCAGCATTAGCAAGCAACTGAGACGCAGAAGATTTCCACTGTTGGAGGAGGATCCAGCGGTCTCCTGCAGAGGCTGGCAGCCCGGGGGGGCGGGGGGAGGGGGGCACCGGCCAGATTGCAGAATAATTCCCCCTCTTTGATTTTGGCTCCAGCGAAATGAGACAGGAAGTCGACGATTCGTCCAGACCACCAGCGACTGGGAGCCGGCTGACTGAGTCCACTGGCCGCTGCTCTCAGATCAGCCTCTCATCTCCTCTTTCCTCCTTTCTCCGCAGTTCACAGCGATGAGGCAGACTGATCTGAGGTCAGCTCCTCCTCAGGTCAGCGCTGCCCCCCCACCCCCACCCCCCATCCCGCCGCCTCAGCCAAGAAAATGAATTTAGCATGCCAGCGCCTTATCTCACCGCCAGACACTCTGAATTTTGTAGCTAATTTGCCTTCATTGCTGCCAGATGTGGTGACATGGAGACAGATGTTTATTATATTAAATAGCTACGGGGCGGCGCGCAGAAATTATTACTCTTTTGTTGTGAGGCTCAGCAAATCTGCCGGGGGAACGGCGTCCAACTTTTGTTATATGGTTTCAGCATCAGCAACACTTTTCCCAAAAATAATCAGCTTCGGTTTACAGCACAAAACTCTGTTAATTGTACTCATTTAGTCCCATTTTCAGTGTTCATATCTTGTTTTTCTTCAAAGTAAAAAAAAAAAATCTGCCATTGGTGTGAGATAATCCCATTTTTTTCCAACATTAATCAATTTGTTTCATTTTTTTTTTTTATTTCATCAGAGAAGACAAATCTGAAGTTTCTTTCTTACATTTCTGTTTAAACAATGCTGTTAATCTCAGCTTCACTGTTCAAATCTTGTTTTTCTTCAAACAAGGTAGAAAATCTGCCAGTGAGGTGAGATAATCCCTCTTGTTTCCAGTGCAATTTCACTTGAATTTGTCTGGGAACAAGTATAAATGTGTTGAAACGAGGCAGAATGAGGCAGATCAGCCACAAGGATCAACAAAATGACACTTGATGCAAGAAAATCTTGGAAACAAGTTGATTAGTGTTGGAAACAAGTGGGATTATCTCATCCCACTGGGAGATTTTTGACCTTGTTTGAAGAAAAACAAAGTAGTGTAGTATTTCTCCAGATTTTTTCCCCCTTTTTTCCATTTTTGGGATGAAATAATCCCACGTGTTTCCTGTGCCTTTTGATTTGCTTCAGCAGTATTTCGGGGATCCACACTGAGACAGATCAGCTCACTAAGATCAAGAAAAATCTGAAAAAAAGGTTGATTAGCATTCAAAACAAGTGGGATTATCTCATCCCACTGACATCACTTGAAGAAAAACAAGATTTGAACACTGAAGTTGAGACTAATAAAGATTTTTTTGCAGTGCAGTTCAGGCTTTTAAAAAAAAAACAAACAACAAAAAAAACTTGTCATTCATCCCACCGTTTCCTCTCGGAGATCAACAAATGAAACTGCACTGGAAACAAGTGGGATTATCTCATCCCACTGACAGATTATTTAAATCACTTGAAGAAAAACAAGGTTTGAACACTGAGGATGAGGCTGAGTTGTTAACATGCAGATTTTTTTGCAGTGTAAGAGGCCGATGAGCAGCGTTTGGGGGGGCGTGACTCTGCGGGTCAGACATGTTTGCATGCGGACGGCCTGTTGAAAACGATCCTGTGAGATTTGTGTTGTGTCGTGTTTACGAGCGCGTCGAGTCGGCCTGAACCGAGATCGCCTCCCGACACGGTGACACGTTTGGATCGTTGGCAGCTCATTAGCGAGCTCGATGAGACTCTTCCGCCATGTTGGACCACAGAAAACACACCAAACAAACAGCAGGGAGGGCCGGCTTGATCGCAGGCCAGCCTGAATCACTTAGCTGCAGAAATCCCACGCTTGTATAATCTGTTCACACGAGCTGCACGATCAGCACACTGTAAAAAAAAAAAAAATAAATAAAAAATCAGCATCTAAACAAGTCATTTAAACTCGTCTTCTGCTTGTTTCTGGTATTTTCTCACATCAAGTGTCATTTTCTTGATCCTAGTAGGCTGATCTGCTTTATTCTGCCTTGTTTCAACAGAGCAGGGCCGGATCTACTGGGGTGGCACGGGGAGGCAGCTGCCACCCTAAAAAATAAGCCTTGCCACCCCAGTTTGGATGATCTAATAATTAGATGGTCTGAAATTTACAAGACTGGAAATCTGTGGCATGAGACGACTCAGCGGCAGGTCTCAATCCTCTCATTTTTCAAAGCGATTTCACCAGAAATAGACAGAAAACCACCGATCCAACCAGAAAGAGGCTATTTTGACTATCACACTCTGAAGAAATTAGAATAAGAAGAGCTGAGTCAGGCTGGGGGCTCTGGATTCAAACGCTTTTTTGTTGTTTGATCGTTAGCAATGACCAATGTTTTAATTCTATCTATCTATCTATCTATCTATCTATCTATCTATCTGCCCCCCTGTACAATTTCCATGCCACCCTTTAGCCCCCCATGAATTTTTCTCTACTTCCTCCTCCCGCTCTGGAGAAAAGTGGGATTATCTCACCTGACTGTTTGAAGAAAAACAGGATTGTAACACTGTGACTGAATGACTTGTTAATAGGGAGATTAATCATTATTATTATTATTATTATTAGTAGTAGTAGTAGTAGTAGTAGTAGTAGTAGTAGTAGTAGTATTGCAGTGTATGAATCCCATAGACTCCATTGATCCTTAACCCAAATCTCTATTCTCTCACCCATCCAGCCCCGACTCTTTTTTTGTGATTAAATGCACATAAAAGATGAGAATTTTTTCCCTTTTTTCTTTTTCTTTTTCTTTTCTTTTCTTTTTTTTTTTTTTTTTTGCATCTTGCAGATGTTGCAATAAATCACCCGTTGGCCCTGCCTCTGCAACTGGCTGTCTGACAAATGTTCCACAATAACTTCGGCCCCCACCCCACCCTTCCAGTAAAAAAGAGAGGAAAAAAAAAGAGAGGGTGAAAAAAAAAAATAAAAAAGCCTGGAATTCCTGGCCTGCTGCTTGTAACTCTTTCGGGACAATTGTAAAGTCTCAGCCATGTCAGCACAGGTGGAAACCTGAGGGGTCGTAAATGAAAACATAAAAAAAAAAAAGAAAGAAAGAAAGAAAGAAAGAAACGCCCACGCCAGGCTTTCTCTTTCTCCAGCAGCGTCTTAAACTCCCCGCTGTCCCGGGCCGGCCCTCCACTGTGACTAATCCCACACAAAACCAGGCCTAAATCAGCCGGGCGGCCCGGGAGTCGGTAACTGACACCCCCACGCCTGTAAAACACACAACCACGAGGAGCGAGGCCGTGAATCACACGCTCCCTCTCCGTCTGGACGCACTTTCAAAGCCAAAGCCTCGTCCTGTCGAGGTTCTGACGCCACGGAGGAGGGAGAAGCCGGTCGGGGTTTTGAGGAGGTTTCTTCCCCTTTTCATCCGGTTATTTCACTCAGACGAGATAAATCTGATGGATGAATGACAAGTTCTTTAACAGCCTGAGGTGCAGTGCAAAAAAAAAAAAAAAAAAAAAAAAAAAAAAAAACTTCATTGGTCTCATTTTCAGTGTTTGAATCTTGTTTGTCTTCAAATGACTTAAAAAAAATCTGCCACTGGGACGAGATAATCCCACTTGTCTCTGACACTAATCAACTTGTTTCTAGATTTTTCTTGGTCCTCGTTGCCGATCAGCCTCATTCTGCCTTGTTTCAACACATTTAGACTGAAACAAGAGAAACTGCACTGAGAAAAGTGGGATTATATTATCTCATTCCAAAAATGGAAAAAAGGAGGGGGGGGGGGTTCAGGTCAAGAAGGGGAAATACTGCGCACACACACACACACAGACATGCAAAATCACATCAAAAATGTTCATTGTCCTCATGTCATCACATCTTCAAAGCAAAAAAAATCTTGTTATCAGGTCATTTAGTCTCATTTTAAGTGTTTTCTGCCAGCGGGATGAGATAATCCCACTTGTTTCCGACGCAGATCAACTTGTTTCCAGATTTTTCTTGAATCATCTGTCATTGTCTTGATACTCGTGGGCTGATCTGCCTCATTTCAACAGATTTATACTAAAAAAAAAAAAAAAAATCCCGAAACAAGTGAAACTGCAGTGGAAGACGTGGGATTATCTCGTCCCACTGGTTCATCCTGCCTTCATTTCTTTGAAGAAAAACAAGATTTGAACACTGAATATGAGGTGAAGAGATTTGTTTAAAAAAAAAAATGCCATTCAACATTCAAATCCATCTCCATCGAGTGAAATAACCTGGTAAGAAATGGAAATAAAAAATGCATTTCCAGGTTCAAGATGTTGACGCTAAATGAATTTCTTTGCAAAATTTCCTCCTCGCATTAGACAGAGGCAAAATATGACGAATTCATGACCGCTGAGGATATTGGCCATCTTCATTTTCACTTTTGTTGGGTCTGGATGAGCAGTCCAGCATGATGAAGACGTTTCTCTGAACACTTTTTGTCCCTCTCTGCCTTCCTTAGTTTAACCAGAACATGATTAATCAGCCCCCTCGCAGTCGCCTCATTCATTCGGCGCTGCCCCGACTTGACACGTGTTAACATTCCTGCCACATCCTGAGGTGTGGCTGCTGCACCGTGTGTGTGTGTGTGTGTGTGTGTGTGCTCGCTGAAGATGTTGGGATTTATGAGGCAGACAGTGACAGTGGGCCGCCCCCCTGCCCCCCTTCCTGCACCTGGACGCCCCGCCGCTCTTTGTTTGGCTTTTACAGCTTCGCGGAATGTCTCTTTATTTCAGAGCCGGGCAAAGTGTGAGAAAGCAGGACGCAGATTTTTATTCTGCATTCGTCCAGGAGAGAAAATGTGAAAGCGGGCGTTTTCCGGCGGTATCATCTGTGCAAACGCGAACGTGTGTCCAGAAACGGGCGGTGACTGAAGCCTTTCATTGATCCCGACTCAAAAAAACAAAGAAAGAAACAGGAAAAATCGTGTTTTCTGTTACATTATCTGAAATAAATGTAATCCGATTACACATACTTGTGAAAAAATTTGAGGATTACTTGCAGGAAAGCTTTAAAAATTTAACTTAAAAGCCCTTTAAACACTGTCGGAGTTCAAAATCTGTGTCATAAATTTCATCAGTTTTGTCATTTCCGCACCTTCACGTCTCAAACACAGCAACCAAAAGTAATCAGAGTACATTCTTAATATCAGATAATCCCTAATCCTGTTGCTGATGACAGTTTTGATGATGTAACTGCTAGTATATCTCAACACAACTTTTTTTTTAAGCACCTTTCGTCCAAAAATACAGCCCAAAGTGCTTCACAGACAAAAATAAAATAAAAACAATAGACTATAAAAATTATACCAGTCTAAAAATTACAACAACAAAAAACTATAACATGTTATAAAAAAACAAATAAATAAAAGTCAATGAAACAGAAATAAGATCAAGTAAAATAAAATAAACACAAGGATAAACATGAATTTGAAAACCTACACTGCAAAAACTCAAAATCTTACCAAGATTATTTGTCTTATTTCAAGTCAAAAATGTCTTATTCCTAGTCAAAATATCTCATTACACTTAAAATAAGACATGATCACCTCAGAAGTAACTTGTTTTTAGACAATTGTCTCTTGTTTCAAGTGAAAATTTGCTTGAAACAAGTGAAAATTTGCTTGTTTCATTGGCAAAATTTGTTTCTTGTTTCTAGCTAATTTTCCCTTATTTCAAGTGAATTTTCACTTTTTCCACTGGCAAATTTTGCCAATGAAACAAGCAAATTTTCACTTGTTTCAAGCAAATTTTCACTTGAAACAAGAGACAATTGTCTAAAAACAATTGATCATGTCTTATTTTAAGTGTAATGAGATATTTTGACTAGAAATAAGACAAATAATCTTGGTAAGATTTTGAGTTTTTGCAGTGTAAGGCTGTAAGGTTCCTCCAAAATAAAAGCCACACTGAAGACATCCTGTTGATAAAAATGCAGAGTGAGCTTGTCGTTCTCATATCCGGGAGCAGTTTGTTCCGCAGTTTAGGAGCACGTTTTTTGTTTTTTTTTAAATCCAACCCACCATATTTCATATCTGACTATGAAACGTGATGAAAACGAAGCGATCGAGCCGACCTCAATCCGGGCAAACAACGCATATTTCCCCCCACGGGGCGTCATTAAAGTTTCCCCTCTGCGCTGTATTTACACAGCACAAACAGCACAACACTCACACGCCTTCAAACGTGCCGGCTAAATTTAGGACCAGTGCCTGCGGTGCCGCTGTCAAACACCTCAGGAATAATCCCAAACAAATTACCAATAAGGAGGCAGTTGTTGTCTGTTTGCGTGGACGAGCCCGGGCCGGCCACCACGACCCCCCCGGAGGGCCTTAAAAAAAAAAAAAAAAAAAAAAAACGAGGAAAGGTGACCTCGCCGGTTGAGTTGAAGCTCCCAGGTGGTTTCCGCTCATCCTGTCAACACGCTCCGCATTCCTTCACCGGCGAGGAGGAGACAGCGAACGCACCTCGCTGGAAGTCGGAGGAGGAGGAGGAGGAGGGAGTTTGTAGCTGCCGGGCCTGCAATTATCATTTCAATTTGTTGTTTGAGTCTCTTTGATCCTTTTGACAGAGCGGCTGAGAAACCCATGAGAATAAGCACACTGAGAAATGAGGATGCATATACATGGAGAGAGAGAGAGAGAGAGAGAGAGAGAGATTAAGTAAACGTAGCCTTGGGCGATACAAATCCTGAGTAAACTGAACATACCGTGTCTGCCTGCACTTACATGAATGCAGGATGTTAGCAAACACTATGAGTTTGAACCGAGAAATTAAAAAAAGACCACTCCGGTGATTTTCAACGTTTTCATGTTTGGCCCATTTACGCTTTTAAATCACAGCTGACTTTTCTGTTTAAACCGCATTAAGGTTTCATATTTTACACTGCACTCACTGCAAAAAGTCCAAATCCTGCCAAGAGTATTTGTCTTATTTCAAGTAAAAATGTCTTATTTCTTGTCAAAATATCTCATTACACTTAAAATAAGACATGATCAGCTCAGAAATAACTTGTTTTTAGACAATTTTAATTTGTTTCAAGTGAAAATTTACTTGAAACAAGAAACAAATTCTGCCAATGGAACAAGCAAATTTTTACTTGTGACACAAGTGAACAAGTAAAAATTTGCTTGTTCCATTGGCAGAATTTGTTTCTTGTTTCAAGTAAAGTTTCACTTGAAACAGGTGAAAATTCTCTAAAAACAAGTTATTTCTGAGCTGATCATGTCTTATTTTAAGTGTAATGAGATATTTTGACTAGAAATAAGACATTTTTACTTGAAATAAGACAAATAATCTTAGTAAGATTTTGACTTTTTGCAGTGCTGTAACTTTTAACTTCCTGTTCTATCTTATTCTCCTTTTAGCTTCTTTGTATTAATTGTTTTTATGTATGTTTTCTTGTGTGGCTTTTATATTGTTTTAATGCCTTTATGCTCTATGTAAAGCACTTTGAATTGCCTTGTCGCTGAAATGTGCTGTACAAATAAACTTGCCTTGCCTTGCCTTACAATTTCTCCACATTTTGCACGGCGACGGTTCATTTTGGAAATCACGCGGGGATTTCACAACGTCTCATCAAAATCCATTTTCAAATTTGGATTTTTTTGGTCGAAGCAGCCGCCTTGTGATGATGTTCTGCTTCTGAGGCGGACAAAGTCCTCAGCGTTCAGAAACCGCACAGCTGATAACTGAAGCCGTGGAGAGTAAAACGTCTCCCCGGGGACTATTTTCCCCGGCGGAGGAAGAGGAAGGAGGAAAGAGGAGGGAGCGTTTTAATCTGAAAAAGGAGTCCTGAAAAGCCAACAGTGCTGCTGCTTTCAGGAAAACTCATGTGGAGGACTTTATTCTGGAGTGAAGAAAGTGTGAAGGCTCTGAAAGTTCATGTTCATGTCGTCGTGGAATGAATGGAAACCAGCGGCTGGAGGAAAGGGAGGAGGAGTGATTGAAATCGTGGAAAAAACATCTAAAACCCCACCGCTCGCTTTGGGAGGAGATTAACAGGAACATGAAAGTTATGCATTTTATAGATATTTAGTTTAGTTAATTTATTTCGGTCATTTTCAACTTGCAGAAATCAAATACACATATAAATAAACAATATCATATACACATATTTTTAAACAACAAATAAGAAATAATATTTAATTTCCTTTCAGTACTGAAAAACCAGAACAAATATATGATATATACAAATATACTCTGACCAAAAAGGTATAGGCTGAAGCCGTAGCTTATTTTGCCTCTCTTTCTTAAATTAATAAGCTTTCGTCAGCTCACTTAAAATAACAAAGTAAAGTAAATGAAAGACACAAAAACAAACTATGTGTATATTATACATACAGAGGGTCCCAAGGCAGTTCATAAATACACTAGTGTTCATAATTTTGTTTTATATTCACTAACAATATTATTTTTAAATAGCTTTTTAAATCTATTAAGCATTTTACAAGCATTCCATAAATTTACACCTTTTACTGTTATACATCTTTGTTTTACATTGTCTTTGTTTTGTTTTGTTTTTGTTTTTGTTTTTTTGAGGCTAAACATATCAAATCACTGGTATGGTTCATAGCAAATCAGCAATATTTCAGGTAAGTAACTAGTTTTTGTGTTGATTTCATACCAAGAATGTGATCAGATAATCTATAAAACATGATGATTGGTTGATTGAAGATGTAAAAATACAACCCTAATCTGATTTGGAATATACTTGAATGACAACAGCATTCACACACCCTGTACATTTATATATATTTATGTTTATATTTATTGATATATATATATCTGTGTGGACATTTAAACAGAAATGTCTCCGGGGTGAGCGGAGCTGCAGAGCCTGTTCCCACCTCATCCGTCTCCACATGACCTTTGACCCGCTGAAGCACCAGCACTTTAGACACTGAGTGTGTGCTTGACCTGGACCACGAGGTAGGACCACCCACACACACACACACACACACACACACACACACACACAGAAACGGTCTCTTGTGACACTGGTATTCAAATGTTTTAAGGTTAAATATTGACATTTCGTGCTGATATTCAAGGATGAGGGATATCTGTCGTATCAGACAACATAAAAAACATTTTAAAAAAACACACTGATGTATTAAAAAGGCATTTAAAAAATCACATTGCATCGTTTAAAAGGTCAATAGCAGCCGGGGCAAATGAGATTCATGACCTATTAACCATTTTCATGACCTTCGCCGGAGTTTTCCTGAATTTAAACATCATTTAGATCGCGATGACACTTTAAAACTCTCCCCTGAAAGAAATCAAATTACAGAGATCTTTACGTTGGAGATGCTTTCACTGTTCAAGCCCTTTTGGAGAGCCGCCCTCCCGCCCAGCGAGCGAGGATTTCCAAAGGTGTGAGCGAGGCCGTCGGTGGGAGTGACGGGAAAAGCTTCGCGCAGACGGCGAGCAAACAAACACTAAGAGAGGTTTGTGATTTCAGGCCGCGGTCGACGGCTCCGGCGATCGAAGGCGAGGCGAGGTGAGAGCGAGTGGCGTTCACCGGGCCTTTCTCCTCGCACAGGAAACGCATCAGCACTGCGGCGGCGGCGGCTCCAGATCTGATATCAGAGGGACGGTTTTAGCGACGAACGCCGCGTCTTGTGCTGATCGTTCGTTTACATCTCAGACTGGATTTCCAGCGGCGTCTCTGGGGAAGGAGCATTTGGACGGCTGCTGCAGTTTATATGAGTTTATGTGTTGGCCGGGACGCTGCAGCAGTTAACTCATGCTTTCTCAGCGTTTGCCAGCGATTAATGAGTACAACATGGCCGCTCCCTCCGCCTCACGCAGCCCGTCCAGCCGGGTGCATTTTCCTCATCAGGATCCAGGACGCTGCGTCTTAACAAGCCATTGAGCCTCATTTTAGGTGTTAAAAATCTTGTTTTTCCTCAGACAAGGTAAAAAAAAAAAAAAAATCAGCCAGTGGGATGAGATAATCCCACTTGTTTCCAATGCAGTTTCATTTGTCCGGTATAAATGTGTTGAAACAGGCAGAATAAAGCAGATCAGCCACTTGGATCGAGAAAATGACACTCGATTCAAGGAACTTTTGGAAAGAGGTTGATTAGTGTTGGAAACGAGTGGGATTATCTCACCCGCCTAGGAAGATTTCTGACTTTGTTTGAAGAAAAACAAGATTTTTAACACTTAAGTTCAGGCTGAATGACTCGTTAAAGGAATATTTTGCGGATTTTGAACCAGCATTGCATCATCACAACGTGCAAATGAACAATGAGTTCCCATTTGCAGGTATTTTTTGTCAGCGGCGCAAAAAAGGAGGTATGAGCACAGATTGAGTGCAACAGCAACAGTCTTTTGATGCCAACACGGAAACGTTACTGTGTTAAAACATACAGATGAGGCCCGTTCAAGACGTTACCCGACACGCCTGACGGTTTGTTTCACAGGTCGTCACTGGAAAAAGAAGGCACTTTCAAAAAATGCGTGGTAGGTGATTTTTGAACCATCTGTTTTTGGCTAACTTCAACCAATCAGATCAATGAACCGTAAGACGTAGCAGGAAAGCAACTGGAAAGGAAAGTGAGCTATGAAATCAATAGATAATCAATGAAGAAATGCCCTCCAGTTCTGTTAGCTGTAATGAACTTTTGCCTAACCCTGACCTTAACCCTTTGCTTAACCAATAAGCCAAAATGTCCATGCAGGTTCTCAGGCATCCAGGTCTTTGTCATCCATATCGAGGTCAGCTTGGCTGTTTTGCAGATTCTTGAAGACGTTTCACTTCTCATCCAAGAAGCTTCTTTGATTCTGAGTCCAGGGTGTTTACCTTTAACCTGTGTGGGACGTTCTCCGGGTCGCCACTGAAGAAGCTTCTTCAACGATCAAATTCAAGAATCTTCAAAACAGTCCCGCTGACCTCGATTCAGCTCGATGTGGATGACCTGAGCTCGATCACTGAGAGCCTGCACAGAGATCTCACCGAGCATTTCAGGATGAACGCCCTCAGTATGGAGTATGACAGGACAAATGACCCGGAGGACGTCCCCGCACAGGTGAGACACCTGGGACGCCCCAACAGTCTGTCACATACGACGGTGTAGCAGGGTCAAAAAAACATGACAGAGCTTTGGTTAGGTTAGCCTCATCGGATTCTACTTTCAATGGGATTTAGGAACAAGGACATTCTGCTGATTTTAGCCCAGAATCACCAGATTGTTTTCTTCAAGTCACAGCAACGTCTCTTCAGAGTCCAGATGCTGAGGAGGAGATTGCTATTCTGGGCTCAAACCAGCAGGATTTCCTTCTGACTGAATCCCACAGGAGAAGAAAAGAAGTAGCAGAGTATTTTTCCCTGTAAATTTGTGACTTTATAATCGAAACATCTTCAGGTGAAACATCTTCAGGAATCTACAAAACAGTCCAGCTGACCTCGATTCAACTCTGCATGGATAATAAACCAAAACGGTCACTCAAACTGTAAAAAAAAAAAAAAAAAATGACTGCCATCCCCTCTACCTGTCAGTAGGAAGCTGACACTTTTTCTCGCGTGACGTTGTGACTTTATAATCATTTTCCAAGTTGGACGAGAAGTGAAGAATCTACCAAACAGTCCAGCTGACCTCGATTCACCTCTACATGGATAAGAAACTGAAACGGTCACTCAAACTGTAAAAAAAAAAAAAAAAAAAAAAAAAAAAAAAAGACCGCCATCCACAGCCTGACAAGACGGATTCTCACAAGATCACACTGACAAATCATAAGGAAATTAAAGACTTGCTTAGCAGACACACGTTTTCTACCCTTTTTAGCCACAGGGAATACCACAGCCAAGTTCCTCCGGTCATGTAGCATCAACTTAAAAAACGATTTGCTCCTCTCTCCTGCACAGACCAGCCCAGTTTCATGAAAATACCATCCCTCCAGCGGTGAATTAGTCCTTTAACACGGAGATATCTCTGCGGGTCATGGAAGCCGTCATGTGGTACAGTCATTAAAACCTGATTTGTGTGTGTACAGGTGAGGCCGTCAAGCTGTGCCAGGATCAGCACAGGTAAGCGTGCAGGTAGGGACGGGCCCGTGCTGACAGGGCAGGTTTGCGATGCGGCGGCTGAGCGCGGCGGCGGCGGCGGCGTGGACGCTGCGGGCGAGTCGCGGCACGCTCGGCTCTGCAGAACGCCGCCGAGCTGCCTGATAGTTTTATTGTTTGCTTTAGGTTTCACTGAGAAAGTACAACAACGGATCAGGGAGGGGATTTCCCACTTTCCCCTCAGAGCCGAGAGCAGAGCGGTGAGATGATCAACGCTGCAGATTTACATCCAGAGCGAAGACGCTGAACGCTCTGGGAGACACTTAAAGCTGCAACAGTCAAAACTGCACGAGGTCGATTTAAGTGAAGAAAATAACAATAAAAACATAGAATAAGCACACGATGGCTCAATCTACATGGTCTAAATGGTAAATTATGCGCTTTTTGTTCAGCTGAGTCCAAACCAGGGCTGAACGATACATATCATCATCATGTTGTTATCTAGATATGAAGATGCGTGATATTAATATCTCAAAAGGCAACGATATGGACAATATCAAATTTAGGGTTTGGGTTAAATGGAGTCTGTTCTGATCAATAACATACTTTGTTAAGCAGCTGTGTTTTCCTGGTTTTTGAAGGATGCTCAATTCTCACTGTTGTTACACCTAAAATAAAGAATAAATAATAAAAAGTTTTGATTTTATTTTTTAAATTTAGTTTAAATCAGCCTGAGACACTCATTGGTCTGTTCTGATCAATAAAATACTTCTTCCATTTGGTCTTATTATTCTGTTTTTTGAAAAATGCTTCATTTTCACTGTCGCTACACTTAAAATCTCAAATAAGAGTGAACCCTATCCTTATTGTGATATTTGGCATAAATATTGAGGCATGAAATTTTGTCCATATGGTGCAGCCCTAGCTTAAACAATACTTGATTTTTGTTTTTGTAATTTGTGTCATTGTAGCTTTAACAGCAGATCAATAACTATAGGACTTGATGAATTTGACGCTTCTGAGGTCTGATGTCAGCACCAGTGCCTGTATTTTTGGTGCAAAGTTTACAATATTTGAGCATCTGTGGCATCTTCAGCTTGTGCAATTTTTTAAAAAATGTTTTTGGATTTGACCGTTTCCTGCCATATAGTTGCAAGGATTCATAGTTCCCTCCAAAATAAGAGTCTTATTGGGCTGAAACGCCTCTGAGGCAGCATCTCCACTGAAACCAGACTGACTGATTTATTCATAGCAGATTTTTTCTCTCTCTCTCTCTCTGTGTGTGTATGCAGACATGAAAGATGTTTAATGAAGACAATTCGATTTTGATTGAGTGTTTAAATTTAAAGTTAACATTGTTTTGACTCCAGGGGGACGCATCACAGCTTGGACTTGATCCTGATTGGTTCCCATAAACGAAGCGTCCCTGAAATCCACCCAATCAGACGTGAGCCGGAAAGCGCTGGCTCAGCAGGATTACGTCATTCGAATTGGAGAAGCCGTAAAGACGAGAGAGCGGCTTCTGATTCAGCTGACCTCATTCGCTTTGACTTTGAGCGGAGCTGCATTTATTTTCCAAACATCATGACGACGACGTGCCGCAAGATCTGAAAACCAAATCATAAAAAAAAAAAAAAAAAAACTGAACACTGTGAGAACCTTTAAGTGCCTCTGAAACTCTGAGGAACATCACAGCCTTGAAAAAAAAAAAAAAAAAAAAAAAGGAGAAATCATGTAGAGAAGCAGGAGCCTCCATCGCGTCACACCGAGGGGATGAACTCTGATTTCTGATTTCTAATAAAAGGCCGCTATCGCCTCGGTGTGTTTTGATCTAAACGAGTGACGGATGGAAAGCGGTGGCTGCCACGCCCACCCAGGAGCCGCTCGGCGTCCTCGGCTCGCTCCGTACGGAAAACGGACTCGTCGAGGCGCAGGCAGCCGCGCTCTTCCCCCCGGCGGAGCGTCTCAGATGGTTTCCAGACGGCGAGGCAGCGGCGACTCCATCAGCGGCTCGGATCATGTCTTGGCACCGCCGCCCCGCGCGCCCCAACATCAGTAATAAGGCTGTTGCTTGGCAGGAGAGCAGCTCCACATGCCGCCGCGCTGCCCGGCGTCCGGCGCCCCCTGCTGGCTCCTCAGCTCATGAGTACTGCAAAAAAAAAAAAAAATCTCCATCTCACCAAGTCAGTCAAGCTCATCCTCAGTGATCCAGTCATATTTTGTTTATGAATGAAGAGTTCGTTTGCAAATAAAATTCAAAAAAGTTCAAAAAGTTTTAATAAATTGAAATGGAGATATCGGTTTTTGAAAATGAACTCTTCAAATGTTCTTATTATCTCGCTCCACTGGTACATCTTTGACCTTGTTTGAAGAAAAACAAGATTTGATAAGATTTTTTTAACAGTGTGATGACAAATCTACACAAATACAGGTCAGCTACACTGCAAAAAATGTCCATCATAACAAGTCATTTTACAGCACAACCACACTTATGAGCTTGTTTTTTCTTAATGTGGAAAAGAAATCGGGTCAAATTATTTGACTTGTCTCTAGAGCAGCTTCACCTGCTAAGTGACGGCATCTTAACATGAGGCTCATCGCTCCAGCAGTGGTGCGATGATTTCACTAAAATCAGGAAAATTCTTGAAACAAACTGCATTTCTTTGGAAACACGTGGAAAAAAAGCCTTGGTTTTTGTCACTTGGTTGAAGTAAAATCAGAGTTTAACTCTCCCCTGTGAGGCTAAAGGACTTGTGATGATGGATGATGTTTAATATGTCACACCTTAATTCTGCACTCTAAAAAATCTCTCTCTCAGCCATTAAGGCACGTCTCCCGTCTTCAAATCCTGCTTCTCTTCAAACTTGGTGAAGCAGAATCTGTTATAATCCCACTGATTTCCAATGCAGTTGCACATGTTTCATGATTTTTCTTCTGGGAACAAGAATAAATCTGTTGAAACGAGGCAGAATAAAGCAGATCAAACAAGCTGATCGGCGCAAAATCAGGGCGACATGGTGGAAACAAGGTTATTAGCATCGGAAACAAGTGGGATTATCTAATCTCACGGGCAGATATTTGACTTGTTTTGAGGAAAAATGATATTTGAACACTGAATGACTTGCTGTAAACATGATTTTTGATTTTTTTTGCAGTCAAGCTGTGGTGTTTGTGGAGATTTGAGACGAGTAAAGAGACACTCAGAAATTAAAGATGATATCAATGAAGAAAAAAAGGTAAAAGGTGGAAATGACAAGAAAACGGAGTGAAAATGAAGCTTGTGAGAGAGAGGAGGAGGAGGAGGAGGAGGAGGAGGAGGAGGAGAGCCGGAGAGGCAGCGTCTCTCCTGGCCTGAATTACTATCATTACTGTAATGACTCTGTAATGTTTTCTTTCCTGGAGCAGTAATTGTTCGCAAACCGCCGCTCCGAGCTGCAGGTGGACAAATTGCTGCCGAGTTTGACTTTCCACGACGGCGAGGGGAGCTAAATCACTCCCCCCGTCCGGTCCTCCTCCTCCCCCCCGTCCCCCGCCCAGCCACTCTCCTCGCTCCTCTGATGGATTCAGCTAATAGACGTGCCGTTTCGCTTTTTACAAAAAAAACACAACAAGAACAAGAACAAGAACAAGAACATCTGTCTTTCCTCTGTGATTGGCCTGCTAACAACAACAACAACAAAAAAAAAACATTATTTTCCTTTGAGGAATTAGCATTTTTGGGTTTGTTTGAGTACAGGTTATTGTTAGTTTATGTTATTTTTGTTATTATTTGCATGCAGCATTTGTTTGTTTCCTGCCTCTCAGTCATACTCGCTCGTTTGGGGGTGGATGGATACAGTTTCCCAGTGTTTTTGTTTTGTTTTGTTGTGTTTTTCAGTAAGAAATAGTTCCCTGTGAACATCTTTCTTGCTGTTGAGCTCGACAAAACAAAACAACCCCCGTCCGTCCGTCCGTCTGTTGTGTTGCGGTGAGTGGAAACTTCACCAAATCACACAGACAACAGACTAGAGTTCTCATCGGGCCTGAAAATTAAGATTCGACCCGACCCGGGCCCTCCTGGGCCAGCCCGAGGCCCGACCCGACCCGACTAATTAGCTGAACTTTAGGCCCGACAGCCCGATAAAGCCCGAAAAAAAAAATCGCCAAATTCGCCATTATTTAGCAGAGCCGGTCGGCCGCGGCACCGGGGCACCATCAGTCGGTATCAAGCGGGCCGGCCGCGGCACCGGCCAGCATCAGGCAGCTCACCTGTCAGATCCGGCAGACCTGACGGGTGGGCGCGGTATCGGACCGTGCCGCGGCCGGCCCGCCTGATGCCGGGTGTGATACCGTATTGACCCCGGGCATGTGCGGGTCAATACGGTAGTCTAGAAAACTGGAGATTTTTTTTTTTTTCTTGTGCGCCCCCAAGTAGATTGCGCCCTGGGCAGTTGCACTGCCCATAGCAAAAACCGTCCCTGCTGCCGTGTCTGCCAGCACAGCGGGATGCTGCTGCAACTCTCTCTCACTTGTTTGCGCTGCGCTCGCACAGCTGGTTGTCTGTCTGTCACTGATAGTTTAGCCTCCAAATCCAGTCCAGTCTCTCACTCTCTCCACCAGTCACATAAAAATGAAACGTCATAATCAATAACAGAACACATAATTCTATTTAAAAAAAAAAAAAAAAAAAAAAAATCCCCCACAGAACCCGAAGCCCGACCCAACCCGCCCAATTCACGTAAATTTTAGGCCCGACCCGACCCAAAAATGTCGGGTCGGGTCGGGTCGGGTCGGGCAGAATATGAGAACTCTACAACAGACTGCACAAGGTGTATTTTTGGTGCATTATTCCTTTAAAACACTGCATATGTATTTATTTTCATAAAGGGAGCATAAAAGATAGTTTAGAGCAGCTTCTACACTGCAAAAAAAGAAATATTTCCATTTTAACAAGCTGGTTAGTCTCACATTTAGTGTTAAAATCTGGAAAATTCTGGAAATAAGTCAATTAGTGTGGAAACAGGTGGGATTATCAGATGATCTCTTACCTAATTTGGAGAAAAACAACATTTTATCACCGAATCTAAGACTGAATGACTTGTAAATAGATTTTTTTTTTTTTTTTTTACAGTGAAAGTAATTCTCTGGTGTGAAATGATTTGCTTGTAGGTTTCACTGTCCACTGCCAAAACAGAGACAGTTATGTGAGTTTACTCCATAAGAAAACAGGATTTTTTTTGCAGTGTAATTGCTGAAGTAGCAGTGAAAACATAATTATTCCTTGTTTTGATGGGGGGGCCCGCTGGAGGCCCCCGAGCCTCACTTTGAACACCGCAGCGTTAAAGGAAAACTGCATCAACCTGTGACGCTCAACACCTCACAGCAGCTTTGATGAGGTGATGAAGCGTTTTCATTCACAGCCGCTTTCCCTGAACCTGCCTTAATCTACTGCAGTCGGTGATTTCCTACGTTTCCCAGAATGCTTCTCAGCAGCACCCAGAAAACATGTCTGGAGGTAGAGAGAGAGAGAGAGAGAGAAAGAGAGAGAAAGAGAGAGAGCTAATGATAGAAGAGGAAGAGTTTCTGCAGCTGAGAACTCAAAACACAGAGACTTGCAGCAGCAGCAGTGCATTGTGGTCAATGGAGGCCAAACCCTGACGTTTACCGCTGATGTTTTAGATCCTGAAACAAACTCAAAGTGGAGCTTCTGGAAACATCTGGACGTGGCATCACCTCGTCTGTGATTGGCCGGCTGCTCGCGGCGAGAAGCTAAAGACACTAAATGGACCCGAACGGAGTTTACATCACCAAGAGCTGTTTTTTTTTTCCCATGACAAAGTGTTTGGGGATTTTCCTCGGAAACGTCTCATTTCGGAGGCTCACCCTCTGCGCTGGTTGTCATGAACCGCAGCCTGAGTTTGGATGTTTATGGTTTTAGATCGCTGAAACATTTTCAGATGTCAGACTCTGCTGGGAATATGAGGCCGGGACGTCACGCTCGTCGGGTTTCCATCCAAATGTGTCACAAATCTTAACTGAATTTCTCAGAAAATCGGCAAAACAAAATGTGAGTTTATGCGTGTTTCCATCCACTTCTGTTATGTGAATATTTGAAGAGTTCATTTGCAAAAACAGATATCTCCATTTGAATGTATTAAAGCTTTTTAAACTTTTTTGAATTTTATTAAAATTTACTTTATATTTATTTCTATTTTTTATATGCTTATTTAGCCTGGCATAATGTTTATTATCCTAAATCATGCTTTGTGTGTGTGTGTGTGTGTGTGTGTATATATGTGTGTGTGTACTCCAAGCAGTATCAGTGAACAAGGTGTATTCATTTTAAGAATGGCTTTTATCTGTTTTTGCAAATGAACTCTTCATTTGGAGTTGGAGTTCATCGAGGTGAGCACTAGGTGGCGCTAATTCTCCTGCCGGGTGACGTTATACCACCACAGAAGAAGAGGGCGCAGCGTGACGACGTGTCACAGGTGCGTCAGTCAGAAATCAAAACTCAGTTTATTTATTTTATTTCAAGAATAATCTTATTTAATCTGCCCCTTCATCCCAAAAAATCAATTTGCAGAGCTCTTAAACTAAAACAACAACAACAAAATGAACAAAATTAAATTAAAATAAAATAAAACAGCTGCCGGCCACAACACAGACAGTCACGTTCTTTTTCCCGATTTCCAATTCAGTTTATACCATTCAAACGTTCAACCGTCCATTTTTAATTTTTTTTTTTTTATATATACATATAGGCTACTATACCTTTCATGACAACGATTATGACAATCAAACATAACGAACATATTTCATTATATTTCCTTAACATACTGCCTTTAATTGTTCTTTGAAATGTAACTTTTTACTTGGATTCTTTGGTTTCTTTGCTCAGATCGTTCCATAAACTGACTCCTTTCACAGAAACGCAGCGTTCCATCAGTTTGGCTCTGTTGTTTGCATTAATATTGTTTTCTTTCATTAGATGAAGAAAAGTTCAAGTCTCTTCTTCTCTCCAAACAAACAGCCTGTTGTTGTCGTCTGTCGCCATTTCTCCTCTGTACGGCGGAGAGGAAGTCACCGTTTATTGGCAAAACCTGTTTCCATAGCAACTTATTCGCATTTTCCTTTTAGCGATACACCAACTTTTCCACCTCTCCAAAGCGTAAAAACTTTTTTTGCGATATTTGGACATTTTTTAAAAAAATTTTCAATGTTTCCATTCAGGTTTTTAATGCGCAAATTTGAAAATGCAAATAAAAGCAGGTGGATGGAAACCACAGACAGCAGACACCAGACGATAAATCTGCTGCACTGAAATGTTTTTAAACGTGATATTTTTGTTGGATGGATATTATATTTTCCTCTCCTTCCAGGACTCAAACCCGTTGTGTTGTCCCGGAGCAGCCTCCCCCCCCCCTCGGTCGTCTCTCCTCTCTCTTCAGGCCCAGATGTTCCTCCTCTGGATTCTTCAAAGTCCTCGCAGACCGACGCACATCAAACGGCCAGATTCCTCGTCTTCGGTTGTGTTGTAATTACCGGCGTAAAAAGCGGCACATGTGTGGCGCACGCTGCATCAATCACAGCGACGCCTGATTTTAATCACCGCGCCGTCGCTCCGACACCCGCAGAACAGCAGAGAGCCGGCGAACAGGAGGAAGAAGAAGAAGACGAAGAAGAAGAAGAAGAAGAAGAAGAAGGAGAAGGAGAAGGAGAAGAGGAAGAAGAAGAAGTTGTTTTTAAAGTCTCCATGTTGTTGAGCTAATCACGCTGGACTTTCTGCTGATGGAGTTTGAGTTTCTCTTTGTCTCTTCAGTTCTGGAGGCTCTTCTTCTTCTTCTTCTTGTTTTTTTCCCCAAACAAACTGGAAAACGCATCACTTCCTGTGCAGCAGGGAAGAGCAACCAGACCTCGGATTCTTGCTGCCATCTGTGTCTGGTTTGTTTCCGAGGGCGTATTCAGACCTGTTGTTCCCAAACGTGTGAACACAGCGATGGCGCTCGGATGTGGGATGAAACAAGCGGACCGAGATCGCCTAGAGGGGCTGGTCTCAGCTCTCTTCCTTTCAAGCCCTGGAGCGGCTCGTTTGCAGCGAGAACAGAACCGACACAACTGACTCAGAACTGTGGTTCACCCTCCAGCAGAGCGGGGGCAGTGATGCATCGTCAACCAAAAAAGAAAAGAAACAGCAGAAGAAGAAGCAACAGGAGAAGAAGCCCTGCGTCCCAGTACCCACACTACCATACTATTTAGTATGCAAGAAAAGGAATTAGTGTGTCCCGGTACATAGTGTGTCAGATGCAGTATGCCAAGAGTACCAGGATGCTCTACTACATCTGGTCAGATTTCACAGTATACATACACATGCATACTCCATACTACACCACATACTACACTACGCTGCAGTACATACTAAAAGTAAAAAGTAGAAGTATGCAATTTGGAACGCAGGGAGGGGGGTTTTCCTTCGGGATTTCTGACCAATGAGAGAACAGTTGGTCCGCGTGTGGCATTTGTTTACAACTTTGGATCAATACAGACCGTTGCAACTGTATCGATTTCGCCGCTGAATCGGAACAAAGCGAACGAGCCACAGGCCTGAATACAGCCTGACAGAGAAATTTACCGTATTTCCCCAATTAATCGCCCGGGCGTTTAATACGCAAAATCAACTTGGACCCCGGGCGTTTAAAAGAACCAGGCGGCTATTTTCTGCAGACCTTTATTTATTTTTGCACAGACCTGCACCAGGTCATTATCGTGATGACAGCTACTGTCCAACATATTTACAGTCGGGCAATTTAAGATTACAGTGCAACCTTTTTTCTAACGTTAGCTAGCGCTCTTATTTTGACAGAAAATGGAAGTGCGGCACTGTTATTGTGCGGTTAACTGTTTACTGCAGCAAAAATAAGGTCAATAGCCTTATTTTGGGTTTACCTCAATATAATGCAAATAATCGCCCTGGCGGTTATTCGAGTGGGCGTTTAAAAGAACCAGGCGGCTATGGGCGGCCGGGCGATTAATTGGTGAAATACAGTATGCAGTTTTCCCAGGAGCTTTCAAAATTAATTCTAACATTTTGATGCTGGTTTATGTGTGACAAAATAAAGATGTGTTTGCTTTTTTCTTTTTTGGTTGTTGATTGTATAATCTGAAAGTGACGGATGTAACTCGTATTCACAAAACATCTTATCTTATCACTAAGAGAGCTCTTAAAACGTCTTAACTAAGAGTTTCCTCTGAGAAGCGAATCTCAAAGCTGCTGAGACCAAAAGGGTGGACTTGCTGTGCCTGCAGTGATTGGCTGATGGGGAACGGGTCTTTGTGAGTGATCTGGTCTTAGAAATACTGCAGACCGAGGTGTTACGACGCTCTCGGCATATTTAAATAAAGATCTAAAAATAAAACATGTGGCCTTCTTCTGATTAAACATGAAACAAAGAACATAAAGACCAATCAAGCACATGTTCTTACACATCTGTATCTCGTTAATAATTAGACAATATGTATATAAGCAGCTTCTCAAGTGTTATCTAGATGCTGCAGTGACCATGGCTGATAAAACATTTGAAGCCCTTTTGCCCTGCAAACGAAAGCCAAAGCCAAACTCCTTCGTGCATCAGAGGAAGGATCTCATTAAAGGGAAATCTGGAGCAGGGCGGACGTCGAGACGCAGAAAAGAAGGGAACAGATCTGCGCTCAGATCAGTGCAGCTTCCCCGCTCATCAGCTGCACTTCAGTCTCAGGCGAGGACAGAGGTCACAGAGTTCAAACACCAAACAGCCGCAACAGGCGACAAATCAGCCACTTCCCTGTAAATACTCGAGATTACACTATATCACTCTCTACCATTCAGTCCATTTAGCATGTGGAAAAATTAATAAATGCGATACTGAACTGATATACATCATCAAATTATATTAACTTGTAAGCTTTTATTATAAGTCTTTATTGCATTTATTAGGAGGCTCTGTATCCAAGTCTTTATCAGCTGTTGTCTCAACGGGCGTTTCAGTCCTAAAATTAGGGCTGAAACACCCGTTATTTTGAAGAGTTTCTCTTAAATCGGCAAGTTAGGAGCTACTTTTAGCCTTAAAATGTTTTGTGAATACGGCCCCAGTTGATTTAACTTCCTTTTTTTTTTTTTTTTTTGTGGCGCACTTCCGTTTGGTTGTTTCCCTGCGAACTCGCCTGACTGTGGGCTTAAAACATGAAGCGGTGCGTCCTTATTGACCTCAACAATAAGGTGAACACTTCCATCATTTTGTATATACAGTATAGTCGTAAACCGGGTATTTTAACGCCTCAGTAACCAGCTAGAAGGACTTTAATCTGAAATCTAGCAGGCAAAGCAGCGTTGGTCGAAGGTCTAAGGTCATCCAGCTGGAGCATATGCAGTGTGTGTCGCAGTGTTGGCTTTTTATTCGCAAAATTATGATTTGGGTTGGAAAGCAGCAGCAGGACTCAGCGGATCCAGATCCAATTTACGAGAGAAAAGTGCAGATAAAAAACACTCCGTGGCTTGTGGCAGGAATGATGATGTGAAAACTGCAAGGATTTTCCCCCAAATCCACGTATCTGGGATGAGAGTTTGCGCTCCGTGTTGCATGAGGTCGTGTGGTTATTGATGAATGATTGGTTGATGTGAACCGGACACCGGCCTGGATCACTGCTGGGCTGAGGCGGTGATGGCCGTAAACCGGACATTTATTTTTTTTAGATGGAAATATAGTTGCTTTAACTCTGAAAGTTACCACATTGTGCGCTTTTTCAGGTATTTTTTTAAAGGTATTCTCATGTATTCTTTTAAAGCCACTTGCTTATTGCTGTGTTTTCCATCAGAAGTGGTTTCAGAGACGTTTTTCTCCTCCTTCTCCTCTGTGAGGGGTCGAGGGGAGCGCAGAGCAGATGAAAGCTGCAGAGGTTCGACTTTAAGCGGGGGAACGTGCCTCATACTCGCTTTTACTAGCAAGCGAAGCCTTGACGTCATGCTGACAAAGATCAGCTGTCTAATCTAATCTGTGTTCGACACCAGCAGACGTGCAGCCTGGGGAATAAAACCACCGGGGAAAACTGACGGCTGCTTTGTGCTACTGCGCCTTTAAAGTCATACTGAAATTATTAGTATTATTATTATTTTTTTTTATGACAGCTTGTTTCATTGTGTCAAAGCTGGCATCACCTAATAAGAAAAAAATCATACAAAAAATAAATAAATAATTTAAAAAAAAAATCCACTAACACAATTAAAACCACCCTGGGGTGTGACTTAAAAAAATAAAAATAAAAAAATACTAATTAAAAAAACAAACAAAAAAAAATATGAATGAATAATTGAATTAAGAAATAACTAAATAAAGTGCAAACTTACTTTATTTTAGCATCAAATAAAGTAAAAAAAATAAAATAAAATAAGATGAATAAATGAGTAGACAAATAAGTAGCTAAAAAGATCAATAAGTAAGCCTTTAATTCCCTGTCATGCCTTCAAAATAAATCAATAAATATAAGCAAAATTAAATTAAATGAATAATAAACACTGTAAAACCTTCCTATCTATCCATACATGGAATAAAAGGGAAAGAAAAAGCCAAACTGCATTTTAAACTCTTTAAACTAAACGTCAGATTAAGCCAGAGCAGATCTCTGTGTGTGTTTTCATACTAATAAATAAATAAAAAAACTAAAACGCCTGTGTGAGTGTGTGAAACAGCAGTAATGTGTGTGTTTACACCGTGTTGTGATGTTGTTGTCGGCTGCAGAGGTTAACATGCAGGTTAATGTGCTGGATTCAGGCCAGAGGGAGGTGAAGCGCCTCCTGTCTGCAGCGCCACAGCGCCCTCTGCTGCACACACACACACGCTTGCACATTTTCACCGGGTGAGGATTGTTTCCCACACGACAGACTTGATTAAAAAAAATATGAGAAAAACATGATCCATATGTAGAAAATGTAACTTCTTTTCTAATTTCTATATTGAAACTGAGTTTTGAGCTGCAGCATTTTTTTGTTTGTTTGTTTGTTTGTTTTTTTTGCACAAACCAGTTTTATAATCCCTCTGTTTTAAAATCCCACCTGCTTCTTTTTTTTTTTTTATTATTCTGTACATTTGCTCCTGTGTGAATGACCTAATAAGGGAAATGAGTAAAGGACAACAGCTTTAACATGGTATTCAGTCTCATCTTCACTCTTCAAATCTTGTTTTTACTTCATTCAAGGTCAAAGATCTGCCAGTGGGATGAGATAATCCCACTTGTTTGCGACGCTGATCGTCTTGTGTCCAGACTTTTCTTGCATCAAGTGTCTTTTTCTTGATCCTTGTGGCTGATCTGATTTATTCTGCCTGATTTCAACACATTAATACTCATTTTCAGAAAAAAAAAAATCCCAAAACAAGTGAAACTGCACTGGAAACAAGTGGGATTATCTCATCCCACTGGCAGATTGTTTTTTTTTTTTTTTAACTTGTGGAAAAACACAGACTAAATGACTTGTTTACTCATTAGGTTGGATATAATTATATTAGTTATTTTTATGTTCCTGCCCTAATGTAACAGAACAAATTCCTGACCAGCTGCTGAGTAAAATGCGTTTGGTTCTCATTTAAATTCCCACAGTCATGAATATCTATTAATGACCAGGGGAACGGAGAGAGAGATTTCTCTGACGAGTTGTTATGTGAGGTGATTAGAGCGAAATGGCCTCCCAGCTCATTTGCAACTCCAAAAATAAAATTGCTGTTTTGACTCATTATCATGAAAAGGGATATTTAAATCAGGTTGTTTTGCATGTGACACATTTACTGGCACCGGACTAATGCGCCAACTTTAATTTTACATCACGCCGCCGTTGTTAATGTGACTTTTAGCGTCTGGCTCAGTGAAAACACGCAGACAGAATCACATTAACTCAACAGCCATAATTAAGTGACAGTGTGGTCTGATTGTGCGAACAGGCAGGAGGTTTAAAATGCAGGCTGGTGACCGGGCGGTGGGGCTGGTTCAGGGTCCGGCTGGGAAAATCTTCTTCTTGTCTGCATTTAAAACCATCACTCCTCCACCGAAACCAGACTGAGGAAGTGATGGGAGAAACTCTGGGATGCATTACTGCCTTTAAAGGAGCTAAAACCCCTGACTGAACACTTAATGACTGACTAAAATGCCCAAAGAAAATAAATCTCATTCTGTTTATGTATTCAGTGTGGATGAGATGACTGGACAATATCCAATATTCAATAAAAGATCAATACTTGGATAATATATCACTCTCACCTCAGCTGTCAGGGTGTGAAAATGTGTGTGTGAAACTGAAAAAATATCATGTCTGCTGAGTGACTTTTTAAATCAATGCTAAAACTAAAAGATCTAATTTATATTTATTTATAAATCATTGTATTTTTTTTTTTTTTTTTTTTTTTAGATCTGAAACTGTATACGGAAGGTGCATTTAGTCATCTCTCATGGCAAAAACAAAATCTCCACCTTAACATTTTTCGTCTCAGCTTCAGGGTTCAACTCTTGTTAGTCAGATGAGATAATCCCACTTGTTTCCGGTGCAGTTTCACTTGTTTCAGGATTTTGTTGTTGGAAAAATCTGTCGGTATGAGGCAGAATGAGGCTGATCAGCCACCAGGATCAAGAAAATGACTCTTGACTCAAAAAAAAAAAAAAAATTATGGAAACAAGTTGATTAACGTCAGGAACAAGTGGGATTATCTCATCCCACCGGCGGATTTTTTTTACCTTGTTGGAGGAAAAACAAGATCTGAACACTGAAGATGAGGCCTGTTAGCATGCAGATGATTTGCAGCGAACAGGAGTGTGCCATCTTTGCGCGTTGACTATCTTTGGTTTTAACCCTATAAAGCCATTTGTATCATATATGATGCACGTTATCAAATAACACATTCCATTTCAGTTTAATCAATACTTGACCAAAATCCTGTTGTATACCTTTGAACACTTCCCCTGTTCACCCTGGACCATACCATTGGCACTTCAAGTACATATCATATATCATACACCAGAAAGGTTGTGTAATAACATATTTTGGTTTGATTTTTCTTTTTTTATATATATATTTTGTTACAGAACTAAATAAAGGGTTCAATTTCAAAAAATTGGAATTTTCTGCCAATTCTTTCATGGTTCAGGCTTTATAGGGTTAAGCTGTGCAGTTTATTCACAGCTAATGACATAAAAAAAAAAATAATAACACATCTGGCTTTGATTCCTTCTGTTCACTGAAGTCGCGGAGGCTTCTTGTCTTGTTCTCAGTTCTCCGAGCGATCGACGTGCCGCTCTCTTCCCTCCACGGTGCATGAAATAAGCCGCTTGCATCGAGTGTTTCCCGTTTAGCGGCTCGGTGGGAACACTCGGCACAGCAGCTGATTAGCGGCGGTGGGTGACTAATGAGTGCGAGGTGCGGCGAGGGCGTGGGCCGGGTCAGGCCCGCTCCTGGATAATGAACCCCATGCTGATTCGGGGCCAGCGCGGGTTAACTCGTATGCAAATGCTAATTAGACGGAGCGTTTGAGCGGGGCAGCGCGCTGGAAGGCCTGAAGATGCGGCCGATATGTTTTAGAAGTCGTGCTTTGATGATCAGTCGCGGCGCTGCGGGCTTCCAGTCGCTGGTGTGACTTGAATTCAAGCTCATTCTGTCACTGACTTTGGAGTGTTAACTTGGTGATCTCTGCTTGGTCCACAATAAAAACGCGTCGACATTCACAGGACATCTTTGCATGGACCGAACATGAAGCACACGATCTATGTCAAACCAAATGCTCCTTTCTTTACTTTCACCTTTTCACACGGCACTTGGCTCTGAGCGAAGACCCCAGTTAGTCCTGGGCTAAATCTGTTTTTCCACACTCTTGCAACTTTAGAATATGGGATCTCCCAATTCTGAATCGAGGCTTAACTAAACCCCGCTCCAGGGCAGGACATCCCTGATTTTCTGGGGACACTCCTTTTCCATCTTCAGTCTTCAGGGATTTGATTTTCCCCAACCAATCGCTAGAGACAGACGTATCCGCCCGGATCAAATGTCATTTAAGTCGACAATGATGCGTAGAAAGAACGACGATTTCAGGTGATATTGAGAAGACATGGCGTCTCTATAAAATAGTTAATCAAGTGGGTATTTTATCATCCATTTTGTCATGTTAGCTGGTATGCTATCTAGCTCTCAGTCTCAGGTGCAGCTCGATCACCTCAACGACATCTGTCCCGCCCTGCGACGGTGTTGACTGGCTCAGCTGCACCTGAGAAATCATCAGCTGACTGGAGCGACAGTGCAACAGAAGTAGGAGCGCAACCCGGTGCAGTTAAAACATTAAAAGACAGACAACAAGCACACATCCAGTAAATACAAAACTAAAATCGTTTTCCAGGTTTTTGAGGAGCCAGTTCTCCAGTCCCATACTCGACCTGAGGGCTGATAAAATGGGAGTTGTGAGGCAAGAAATAATTTAAATATTGTTTAAAAACAATCTTTAGTTATTGGCCCAAACTCGGTGGGTGTGTTAGACTCCCATGGAGCAGCAAACACCACGACATGGATAAGACTCTGAATTACCACCCTAACATTCATGCTAACACAGTTACGACCTAAGAACCATCCCAACTCAAGCTCTGATGTGAAGTTGATCCAAGCGAGTTTTGCGGCGAGAAAATGGACTTCAAACCGGACAAAACTGTTCAAACATTTACTGGGTTAAGATTTATCTTTACATTAAAATGACTCCATGGGCAATTCTACTCTTGAAACATAATTCGAGCTGCAGTTAGATCGTGCCTGAAGCCCAGCAGATTATATCATTGGACATTTACCTCTGGATTATCAGGAACTCTCTTTCCTGTTGCATGAACAAGCTGCGTAAAGATCATGTGACTTTTGTTTATAAGCGCTGGTTTTGGTTGTAATTGATCAGCATGAACCTCAAGAAACTACAGCAAAGTGAACTTCTCCACCTCAGTTTGAACCAGAAAAACCTCCAGGGGTGAGTGTCATGCTCACACGGCTGTGTTCAGGGCTCTAAACCTCGGCCTTCCAGGTGTGGGACAGTAAAAAAAAAAAAAAAAAAAAGGCACAAGTGCAGTCAGGCTAATCCCTCTGGTTGGGACGTTCAGGTTCAGCTGCAGATCTCGACCACACAGCCGTGACGAAGCCGGCCGGCTGGAGGACGGATATCTGGACTGGCGGAGCAGGAGACGAGGTGAGGTCAGACTAAATTGGCTCAGCGGAGAGAAGCCCGCCCCGCAGGCAAAGCGCGGCTCCACCCTCCGACGAAGCGGAGCTCCCACGGCTGCCGGACGGCTCCGAAGGCCGGACGCCGCCTCGCAAATGGGGCAAAAAGAAGAACGAGGTGATCCTGCGGCGTCCTTGGAGTTTCCAATGACAAAGTACTGAAGAGCAGCAGCAGCTCAGAGTGGCGGTCTTCACAGAGCCGAGCCGCTGATTGAAGTCTCATCTCCAGGTCACTTTTTTTTTTCTTTTTTTTTTTTTTTTTGACATCTTTGACTTGTCTTGGTCTTGGTCACTCTTTGATGTTGACTTTTGAATTTTTCCAGCCAGTCTAAGGTCGTGTTCTCATATGCCATTTTCTTTCTTTTTCTTTACTCTTCATCATTTAAATCACTGGATCCTCCATCATTTCATCATCCTTTTTTTTTTTTTGGGTTGAAAAAAGCACCGCCAAGAGTGATTCCCTTCGGGTTGAGGTGGCAGGACAGGTTCTTCAGACTAACAGGTCTCAGGTCTCAGGAAAAACTTTGTTAAATGTCCGGACATCAGACAAAACTCCCCCAGAAGAAACGGCCTCAGACAAAACTGGTGCACACCGGCCACAGATATAAATCTATACAGGTTATCTGAGGCTGTTTCCTCTGATGTCCGGTTGTTCGACACCTTTAGACGTCACAGTTTATCCCCAAGACCGGAAATCGTCCGATCTTGCAATTGGTCCGCTGATAAAAAGCACTTGATATCGGAAGCTGTTTTTTTTTTTTTTTCTGGAAAGCTGAGTTTGTTTCAACTGGAATAAAAAGAAAAACAAAAAATGGAGGCAGCAATTATTGGTGGTCTCCTTTTGTGATTCCGTTCCATGTGAATATAGACTGCAGCAGCTGACGGTCAAAACTGTGTCATTTTTATTGCCGTTTGGTTTATTTCCTCCGCAGCTCGGCAAACAATTTAAATGATTTCACCTGTAAATGTAATAAAATGATCGGCAAGCTTCTGTCGATCCTTACGAAACTCTTCAAGCATTGTTTTTCCATTTTGAGTAGCACCGGATAAGACTTTGACTTTTCTTAGGATCGACATGGACTCGACCCCTTCAGGTGACTGAAGCCACAGGTTTGCTCGACCTGTTCAATCTTTTCTTCCTCTAATTGAAGAGGAATCTCAGGAAAACCGAAACCTTTCCCCTTGGATTTTGCATTTCCCTCGACTCCCTCGATTTTCACCTCACGTCGGACACCAGGACAAAGTTTCCTTCTGTGTTTCCAAGTCATGTAATGCTGTGTGTGTGAGTGCTCTTAAAAAACAAGAAAGAAAGAAAGAAAGAAAGAAAGAAAGAAAAGTTAGAAGCTAATTGGCTCCCGCCTGAGGGGAAGTTTGCTCCCAGAAGCTGCGGATGGCAGTTTGTGTTGCGGTTCATCAGTCGAACCTCCAGAGAAATCTGCCGCTGACAAAAACTCACCGCAGTGTTGTGTTGTTATCGAATTAATAACGTCTAGACTCCACCTCTTCTCTTTCCCTTCTCTTCTTCTCCTCTCTTTCACTTTTTTTTTTTTCCAGATCAGACTATGTTTTGATCTCGGAGGTTAAACACATTTTTTTTGTTTGATTAGCCGACACACAGCGGTATTGTTTTTCAAATCTTTCATCTACCTGAGCGTACACCGAGAGAGGGAAGCTGAAGCACGGGTAGCGGTAATGAAACCCCTCTCTCTGCGGGAGGCGGAGGGGAGTTTGTCAAGGTTGCCCGAGTTCGCCGTAAGGATTTATTAATGAGTGCGTGGCTGGAGGGAAAGTTTAAAAAAAAAAAAAAACACATAGTGCTGCTCTTACCCCAGGATATTGTCCGATGCTTGTTATGTTAATCGCTTAATTAATACCATGCATATCATTAGCAAAATGAAGATTCAAATGCCAGCGAGCGTTAATTACTGTTCCAAGAGCTCGTTTTTTTTTTGCATTTGCACAGTGAATGTTAACAGTCTGCCGGCGCTCATTTACTCAAGCACAAAATGAGAAAACGAGGAGGGGAAGTTACCAGGGTGAAGCCGGGTGACAAAACCTCGTAACGTCACCGCATTTCCAGACTAATTTGTCGGTAAAGTGGCGATGGAAATTATTAACACACTTGTTATTAAGGACTGTAACAGAGAATATGGGAAGAGATGTATATACTAGGTGTATACTGCCCGTGGAAGTCATTTAGTCTCATATTCAGTGTTAAAATCTTGTTTTTTTTCAGTCCAGGTGGCCTGTGGGATGAGATAATCCCACTTGAATCCAATGCATTTTCACTAGTTAAATATAAATATGTGGAAACAGGGCAGATTAAGGCAGATCACCTCCGCTGGGATCAAGAAAATGACACTTGATTCAAGAAAATTCTGGAAAAAGTTGATCAGCGTTGGAAAAAAGTGAGATTTTTTTTTTACCTTGTTCGAAGGAAAAACAGATTTGAACAGTGAAGATGAGACTGCATGACGTGTGGAGATGAAGACGGAGGCTTTTCATGAACATTTTGAATTTTTTCTGTGTTCGTTTTGCCACGCCGAACCCTGAACATAACACTTTACAGGATGTTTAGCTGTATGATCTCTTTGTGTGTGTGTGAGAGAGTGTGTGTGTGTGTGTTTCTGTTCAAGGGATTTCCTCATATAATCTCCAGCCTTTATACTCTTAATAAAACCTCCTTCAATAGTCTGCTAATCCCAGGCTTACTGGCCTTGCTGCGAAAACGTGGGAAAAGGAAAAGGGCAGGACAGACACTCACCACCTCCTTCCTCTGCGTTTGGCCTGCAGACTCACACCTGAAGTCTGCAGGTATTTGAAAAATGAATTCAGGGGGAAAAAATTATGAAATTAAACAGTGAATATCTTTAACATCGCTTTACAAATGCACACACACTCACCGCGAGCACAGGGACAGCGGTTTTTGTATTTTCATCTGGAAAGATCCAGTAACCTCTGCGCTCCCTGTATCCCTCCGCCGGAGGAGCAGCAGCCACAGTGGAGACAGATGGAGACTGTTTGCTGTCGTTTGTTTTCTTCATTGAACACATGAACGCACGTTGGAGGATGAAAATAACAGCTTTCTGCAGAGTGCTAAACGATAGCTGCCAGGTAATGCTGTGGCTAGGTTCTTTTTTTTTTTCCACTCCCCTCTACCTTTCAGGCACCTGCAGGCCACCGTAGAAACGGAGGACTCAGACCGCACAAGAAAATAGTTCCATCGCTGATCGTTTCAGGCTGTAAAAACTAAACTACATTATCAACCTTACACTTTGTTTATGTGACAGTTTGAGTGTATTATGGCGGTTATTTTTAAGAATGTCAGGGTCAACATTTTATAAATCAGTGAACTACTGACACCATTAGTGTTACTATTAATACTCCTACTACTGCTACTACTACTGCTACTACTGCTGCTACTACAACTATTACAGTACTATTAGTACTATTTAGTCTACTATTAGTACTCCTATTACTACTACTACTGCTGCCATCACTGCTACTACTACAACTATTACAGTACTATTAGTACTATTTAGTACTACTATTAGTACTCCTATGACTGCTGCTACTACTGCTATCACTGCTACTACTACTACTATTAGAGTACTATTAGTACTACTATTAGTACTCCTATGACTGCTGCTACTACTACTATTAGAGTACTATTACTATTAGTGCTATTTAGTAGTACTATTAGTACTCCTACAACTACTGCTACTACTACTATTACAGTAGTATTACTAGTCGTACTATTTACTACTACTATTAGTACTCCTATGACTGCTGCTATTACTGCCGCCACTACTACCACTATTACAAAACTATTACTATTAGTGCTGTTTAGTACTACTATTAGTACTCCTACTACTACTACTATTAGTACTATAATTAGTACCACTGTTATTACTACTAGTACTGCTGATAATGCTAATACTATATCTACTATTTGTACTTCTACTACTACTACTACTTCTACCAGTACAGCTATTGCTGTTACTACTACTATTCCTACTGATATTAGTGGTACTATTACTATTAGTATTACTGTTAATACTACTAGTATTGCTATTTATTATCTGTTTATACTGTTTATAATGTAAATTCTGCTTCATATCTTGCTATCCACTTTGCTGCTGTAATGCGTGAAATTTCCCCACCGTGGGACTAATAAAGGAATATCTTATCTTATCTTATCTTATCTTAGTATTACTATTCATGTTATTATGCTATTATTCGTGCTATAGGACTACTAGTAGTACTCTAACTACTGTTACGACCACTAGTAGTAAATGCTGCTTTTGGTTTCCTCTTCTTGTCGGCATTATTCCAGAGCTAAAACCACATTGGTCAGAAATATATGATTCAGAAATTCTGTGTTCTGAGTGTGTGTTTTGCTTGAGGTGTCTCCTATCTGTAGTCTTGTCTAATAAAACATTCACATCCATCATCGTGTTTCCACTTAACTTTATAATGCAGTGATAAATGGAAAGCTGAAAGGTGAAGTGAGTGGGTTGTAATAGTTGTAATAATGCTCATGTAAAAAAAAAAAAAAATCCCCAATTTGCGAGTGGAATGCCAAAAAGTTGGGTTCAACTCGCATAAAAATAAGTAATGCAAAGGTGATTCAGTCTCTGCCAACCTTAAACACCTCGTTAATTAATCCCCCACCCACACTCACACTCACATAATTAATTGATTTCCTCCCCCCTGCGGAGCCGGCGGCACACTGAGCCTCCCTGCTGGGGAAGTTAATTGTCAGGTTAGATAGCTGCTCTCAGGAGGATTAGTGCTGTGAATTATAATGATTTAACTTTTTCCACCAACATCACACTCTCCTGCAAACTCACCGATGAAGTCTTTGGCTGCGCGGTGAGCGGAGGTGCACGGCCGCGGCGTGGAGGGTTTCAGACGCTCATGGGAGCAGGAAACTCGGAAACAGATTTAAATCCACGAGCCACAAAAACCCCGAGGTTAAAAATGTGGAACTTTGTCATGATAATATATGTTTTAGCACTTTGAGCTGTGAAGTAGCTGTTTAGTGTTACACTGCAATGTTATAACAGTTAAAATCACTGTAATAATATTAATAAGAAGAAGAAGAAGAAGAAGAAAACTACTACTGCTACTACAGCAATACTATTACTAGTGCTATTACTAGTACAAGTGTCAGTGCTCCTACTACTGCTTCTACTATTACTAGTACTGCTACTACTACTGTATTACTGCTAAATTAATACTAATAGTAGTTCTACTGTGATTGCTGCTGCTATTTCTACTATCAGTAATACTATACTGCTATTGCTATTACTACTATTACTGCTGCTACTATAGTACTACTGTTAGCACTATTTATTACTACTAATTAGTACTCCTGCTACCGCTACTACTATTACTAGTACTGCTTCTACTGCTACTATTAGTACTATGATCAGTACCACTACCACTATTAGTTTGCTGCCACTACTGCAACTATTACTAATATCAGTATTACTGTACTGCTAGTACTGCTATGACTACCACTACTACAGTACTCCCACCTTTAGTACTATTTACTACTACTATTAGTACTCCTACTACTGCTACTGCTACTACCACTACTACTATGAGTACCACTTCTACTACTCCTAGTACCACTATTAGTGCTACATCCACTATTACTACTATTAGAAATACTATTATTGCCACTAATACAGTACTGTTAATAGTAGTACTACCATTTGTACAACTGTTAATATCCTACTACTGCTACTACTATTAGTACCACTACCACTTGTACTTCATACTACTACTAGTACCTTTACTGCTACTAGTGCTACTTTTACTATTTGTACTACTAATAATACTACTAGTATTACTATTAGTGCTATTGTTAGTACTGCTACTATTACTCTTACTATTATTAATGCAACTGCAAGTACAACTATTAGTACTACTACTACTAGGACTTCTATGCTAATAGTTTAGAACACTAATAGTAGAATGGGAGTATAGGAGTGTACTAGTGTTATTACTGCCACCACCACTACTACTTCTACTACTGCTACTTCTACTACTACTGCTACTACTGCTACTGCTACTACTACTACTAAAACTACTACTGCTGCTACTACTGCTACTACTGCTATTGCTACTACTACTGCTACTGCTACTGCTGCTACTACTACTACTACTACTGCTACTGCTACTACTACTACTGCTACTGCTACTACTGCTACTACTACTGCTACTACTACTGCTACTGCTATTGCTGCTACTGCTACTACTGCTACTACTACTACTACCACTACTGCTACTACTACTGCTTCTGTTAGTAAACTAATGTTTTGTTTTCACTGTAGATTTCAGTATAATCATGAGGCTACATAAAACACATTCACTGTAACATGATGTGCTACATGTAACTTTGGTAACTATCATTATGTGATGGTGTGTGTGTGTGTGATGGTGTGTGTGTGTGTGTGTGTGTGTGTGTGTGTGTGTGTGTTGCAGATGTCAGATTCATGTCAGCTGATTAAACACGGCTCGCTCGGCCGTCTTCAGATCCGCTCTCTTGTCCTCCGTCGGCTCAATGTGATTGTTCTCCTCGGGCGAAAGAGCAGGCAGCCGGACTCAATATATTTTCTTTGTTCAAGCTTTTCCCCGGAGAACCGAGGAGCCGAGGAGCCGAGGAGCCGAGGAGCCGGGACAAACGACGGGACAAACGTCCATCCCGGCCGAAGGAAGCCTCTCCTCTCGCCTCCTTCCTCCACGTTCATCCGAAAGTCATCCAAGACCTTGAGAGAAAGACTTTTTTTTTTTTTGTCTTCCTTGCAAAGTTCATCACACATTTCTGTGAAAAGCCACATTTAAGAGCGCACCTCCTCCCCCTCACATCGGCCCATTAATACCAATGTCTTATTCCTTTTCAAATCCACAGCTGAATAATTCACAGGCTGGCAGTGTGAGCTCCACCCCGCGAGGCGCCGAGGCCTTCAAACTTCACAAAGACAAGTGGGTGTCCTCACTCCCCGCCGCCTCGCCACGCTACAACTAAATCTGGCATTATTCTAATTAATGAGACGAGTTCATTAGTGCTCTCGGGGTTAATGTGTTGTCCTACAGCAGATTAGCGAAGGGATTTCGGTGCTGCTGGAGCATCCTAATTAGATCACAGCGGGTACTGCCTGCTTAAATAGATGGAATAATGAAAGACGGCGCTTTTCGCAGCGGCAACTCGATTACCGCGTGGAATCGGAGCCCATAAAAGAGCCGGCGCTCACCTGAAACAGGACTCGGTGAAATGAGTTCAATTACATGTATCAATAAAAGTGTGACAGCGCTTTGTTCTCGAGGCTGGGTTGTACGAGCTTTAATGGGACAAAACTGCCATCTTCAGGACAGAGGCGGCACTGCGGCCAGGCCTGACACACACACTGTGATTTAAAGCAAACTTTTTTTCAGTAATGTGCTTTTTTTTTTTTTTTCAGCCAAGTTCCCCCTGAGCAGTGCAAAACCAAATATTACATGGGGGGAAAAAAGCCTGTTTAAAGAGGTGCAATCCAGTGCCATGAGGGTCTGAAACAACAACCTGATACTGACCAATTATTTTACTGATTTTTGTTTTGTTTTTGCTTTTTTTTCTCTTCTTCCTCCTTGTTTCCTGCTGTATCGCTGCAATCACTAATCCATTTCCTGGAATTTTCTCTCCTTATAATCCGGATGCTGATGATAATATTGTGATTCTGGGCTAAAATCACCAGGATTTCCTTGTTACTAACTCAGATAGTATAAGAAAAGTTTTTTTTTTTCTGGTAAATTTGCAACTTTACAATCTCAGAATCTGTTTTTTTTTTTTTTTTTTTTTTTTTTTTGCATAAATTTCCAAATTTAATCTCAGAATTTCTGAGTTTTTCTCATATATTTGTGAGTTTTTGTCTCACAGATTTACCACTTTAATCTCAGAGAATATCTGAGTTTTTTTTCTCATGAATTTACAGCTATTATCTCGTCAATTCTTTGTTTTTTTCTTGGAATATTGGCTCCATAGTTCTTTTCCCCTACCATGGCAGCACCACACCATCGTAAAAGCTTTTTTTTTTTTTTTTTTTTTTTAAACATTGACCGTTGAATTTTCACAATAAAACAATCACAAAATCACAATCATCTCCCCACGTTGCTGCAGTTCCTGCTAGCCACCAGCAGAGGTCGACAGAGGTCAGAGGTGAATTTATGTCTCTTTAATAAATGGGTAATGGAGAAAAAACAAACAAACATGACTAAAACTACAGACACATATCAGGCATCCTCATTCAGGTTTAAAGGCTCTTCTGTAAATTCTGTGCTGAACTTTAATTAAGGAGCACAACTCGCTGCTTCTGGGACGTAAATTTGTTGAAATAAAATCAGCAGCATGCCGAAGGATTGACTCTGTTTTTTGTCTTTCTTCCCACAGCAGTTCCTAATACTGATGAGGAACAAGAAGTACATGATTTGTAAAGCACTGACTTGTCTTGTGTATAGTTTTTTGTTTTGTTTTTTTAAATCAAATGTATGTAATAGTGTTCCTCCAGTTCCTCCAGCGGTCACATTGTTCCACTTGATTTCTTTATTGGCCTGTGTGTTTGGCATTGTACAAATCCAAGCGCCTTTTGTTTTCTTCTGTATTCGCTTCACATTAATCCCTCGTCCCAGAGGCGCTTCCTCCTGCATTTATGTTTTTTTGTTTTTGTTTTTGTTTTTTGTTTTAAATCTTCTGACAATTAACTTAATCTTCTTTGCTCGTTCCCTTTCCGCCCACTCGCCTCGTCGTTTGATCGCACATGAATCTCACTTTCCGTCGCATGTCCCTGATAAGTGGCACATCACACACACTGACACACACACACACACACACACACACACACACACACACACACACACACACACCCCGTGATGATTACCATGCAGAAGGTGGCGTCTGCCGCCTTTGCGATAGCCAGAAAACGGAGAAGCGGCGTGGGGATTACGAGGTTTAATTCCCATGTAACGTCCGTCCTTATTAATCTCTGCGGATTAATGCGAGATTCTTTAAGTGCTAATGACCGATACAGATGTCAGCGGCGGCATTTTGACAGAGACGTTTGACTGTTTTCTCCACTTCACTCGTCTCACATTCATTTGAAGAATCGTCTCGCAAGGATTTAATAAATAAAAAATAAAATATAAAATTAAAAACAATCACTTTGAAGTCCATACGTTGTAATCAGAGCTGTGTGCTGCTTTGCGTCAAGGTTGAACGAGCAGCTCGCCCTTCACATCTTCAACTCAAGGAAACGGCAGACTGCACGAGCGGCCTTCAAAGAAAAGACCGTAAAGCAATTTCTTTCCCCCCCTAGGATGGCGAAGTCATGACCTAATTGACCAGTGGCGGCTCCTGACAAATTTCCCAGGGGGGCCAACTATTGCGATGATAGCTAAGATGACCCATTCAATGGGTAAAATAATAATAAATAAAAGTCAGATAGCTAACTTTACAGTGTTAGGCTACACTGCATTGTTTAATGTGTTTTTCCTGTTCAACCACTACATGGCAACACCAGACATGAACTGTGCACACAGTAGTATTTTTGTATCGCTAAATCAAGTTAAATTCCTCAAATACAATAGACTAACCTGCTTGATATTTAAATTTGGTCTGGTTGGTCCCAGTTCTTTAATAGCCAATTTATCTACCGTATATTATTTTGATGACTGAGTGGTAATTCTTTCAATGAAATGATGGAGTTGCTGCAGTTCCTCGCCATGTTCATCTTGCGGTCTCCCACCCGACGCATCCACGTGCTGCAGGGGTACTGCAATACATTCAATATCCACTATGAAAAAAACAGTTATTGTTAAACATTGTTTTCAAGATTTGTACCATAGGCCTACACAAATGAGTTTTAAGTCATAAGTTGAATAAAAGTTGCCATATTATTGAAAAAACACAAACAAACAATAAACTATGTCTGATTTATCAGCACAGTTAACACATAGCCTACATGTGCTTTTACCTCTTCAAATGATGGGTAACATTTTAAACATAGGCTGCATTAATATAGCGACTTGGAAGCCATAATGGAGCACTAGCGTTTTAAATCATGGAGGCTTAAATACAGGCTGATGCTGATTGGATAACACCTGTGACACACGCCCACCAAACGGAGGAAAACTACCTGTGAGGCATGTTGCTCTCTGTTACAAGACGTTACGACCAAACAGATCATTCAACGAGACAACGTCACACAACGTTACGTATCGTAACGCCGCTGAATACAACCATGAACTGTAGGGTCCAAAATGTGAAAAAAAATCTCACCATGTAAGTCTATGAGAGCGCCTGGGGCGATTTTCAATCTGACTGAGATCGCGCCAGGGGGGCGGGGCTGCTGGTTGAAGAGTGACATTCAGGCTGCTGATGTCAGCGATTTTCGGGCTGCTGATTGGACAATAATATTAACACCTAGACCGGCAAAATAAACTCTTTTTCTCTCTTTTTTTCGTTTGGCTCTGGGAGGGCGATGCACTATCGGCCAGCCGCCCCTGTAATTGACTTACATTCATTCTGTACAGCGGTGCTTCTCAAACTTTGGAATATTTTTTTCAGCCAAGTTCCTCCTGACCAGAGCAAAAACAAAAATGGTAGAAAAAAAAAATCCCATCTCAAGAGTTCCAGTCCAGCTCCATCAGTGTGGAACAACAACCTGATACTGAGCACAGTCTCTTGTTTCAACCAGTGAGCCAAAATGACCACGACCACGATGACTTCGCCATCCTTGGGTTAGGATTAAGTAAGCTTTATGTATATGTATATCTCACATTTCAACATTTCAACATCTCATATTCTTAGGTTAGTTTATTGTATATACTTAGCCCTTATTGTCTTTAGTGTATATATTTAGTGTATTTAGTCTCTATTGTATATACTTCTTAATTTTAATTTTATTTTATGTTTTTTATTGATGACACTGCTGTAATGTGGAAATTTCCCAGTTTGGGATCAATAAAGTATACCTATCTATCTATCTATCTATCTATCTATCTATCTATCTATCTATCTATCTATCTATCTATCTATCTTTATATGAAGGAGATATATGTCTTCCTAGAGGTATATTAAAAACATTGAAATTGATTTTTGTTTTGAGGTTATAGAGAGGAAACAACAGAGATTTTTTTTATGACTGAAGTGGTTAAGTTAATCAAATTCATCCTGTTTTTAGTATTTTCTTTTTTTTTTTGTTTGTTTGTTTCCCTTCCTCCAAATTTTAGGTTAGTATGTGTAAAGATCTCATTAAAGAATAATTGGGTAAATCAAAGGGACATAGAAATGCCACATGTGCAAGATATATGGAGGATGTATTGGGATAGGATTAAGTAAGCTTTATATGAAGGAGCTATTTGTCCTCCTAGAGGTATATTAAAAACAATGAAACTGATTTTTGTTTTGTTTTGTTTGTTATTGGCGGCTAATACAGTACGCCCTACAGACCAGTCTGCAGCAATGGGCACTGAACATGACTGACGCTTGTTTACCATGAGATAAACTGAAGTTATCAACAGCCCACCACGACCTCTTGTCAGGAATACAGTACAAAAATGTGCAAAGGTACAGTGTAACATACTTTATTATTTATTTGCAGGTATACAACAATGACATGGCATATTTTCTGAGTCTCATCTTGTACATAATTCTTGTGTTCAATATTTAATACTGTAATTGTTCTTGTTTCACTCAGCTGTATCACCAAGACAAATTCCTGTGTACATTGTACATTTGGCGAATAAAGCGATTATGATTCTGATATATTTTTTTTTTATTTGTATTACAATATCATTTTCACCATCACCCAGTTTTAGCCAAAACCTAACATTCGATGCAGTTTTGATCCAGTCTTGAACATGATTACAGTGATATTCTCTGAAAGGAGACATTTCTGTCAGGATCAGGTCATCATACTCTACAGAGGACTTCCAGGTGATGTATTCTGCCCCCTGGTGGCCGTATTGGAGCTCCTCAGCTCACAGCAACAGTGACTGTGAACAGGTGATTGGATTTCTAAAATTATGACTTGACTTTCTTTCATTTCTAACCTTATAACCCGGCTATAGTAGACATGCTTAATTTCAGCATTATGTTAATTACTTGTATAATAGAAACATCTCACAGCATTAAGTGAGAAAATACTACCTTCAGAAAAAGGCCTAATTCAGAATACCCAAACAGAATTTGCTGTTTACCTGGCCTGTATCAAATTAGGAATCTTGTCATGGATAAGAGTGGAAAATAAGTGTATATGTAAAAATATTGACTGGCATGTGACTTATGGTCTAAAGCAAGGCAGATGATTTTTTTTTTCCAAGGTGAACAAAACGGATGTGCATTATCAATTACAGAATTAATGTTTTGTTTGCAGTTCAGCTTGTTTCTTGTTGTTTCTTGTCGGTATTTGTTTTCTCATCTAAATGACTCATTTCTCCGTGTTGCTCCCAGACATGTTAATTAGCAACAGGGGAGGCAGTGTGTATACACATAGCCAGGATTTATCTGTAAAACTTTGCAATAATCGTCTGTAATGTATCAATTATAAGCCATTAGTTTTTTGTTTTCCTGATATAATATTAATATGGTGTGGATCACATGTAAACCATTAGTTATAGTTAATACGGAAACAGAAACCTTAATAAACTGAATCTAAACGATGCAGAACAGTATATGGACAATGTCAAACAACATATTAAACTTTCAGCTTAAACAGCTGTGAAACTTTTCTGAGAAAATCTAATGATTTTACTTCTGTTTGACTGACAGAACAGATAATCAGAGGGGCAGACTTACAAGAACTAAAGTATGGGTGGAGTTTCTCAGTAAAGGAGTAGATAAGAGCTGCAGCATCTACGTCATAAAAGGAGACCAGACCCTCCTCATAATCCACAAACACCCCCACCTTCTGAGGCTGAGACTTCAGAGAGAGACGGACAGGAGGATCAGCAGCAACTTTGAACTCATTTCCAAATATTATTCTCCAGTAGTCATCCTTGGGGTCCTGTCGAATTTGTCCCTTCCTCTTGATCGACTCTCTGGCCACTCCTAGAGTCCAGTCATTGTTCCCTTTAACCTGAACCTCGTAGTAAAATCTTCCTGAATAGAAGCTCTGCCATCCTAAGACACAGTTACAATTGGAAAATCTCTCTGGGTTGTCTGGGAGATTCTTCCTTACATCACCATGATTTACTTGTTTCCCATCATTTTCCCATCAATTTTAGTTCATTTTGGCTTTTTTTTTTTTTTTTTTTTTTGGTTATCAATCAGAATCATAATGAAAAACCTTAGTAGTGTGAGGATCGTAGTTATTATAAAGTACCTCAGTAAAACTGTGCTGACAACAGTCTTCTTTTCTATTAAGGCTGAAAGTGGACACACAAAAAAAAGATATTAACACAGAAAAAAAACTTAAGTCACATCTTTTTATTTGAATAAATTCTCGTCATGTGAAAAACACAGACTTAAAATTTTTGGTATTATTTGCAAACCACTCTAGTAATTTTGTCAGGATAAAAGACTTTACAGAGATTTGACATGAATATGATGTATGTATTTTGACACCTTGACAGATTCGTTACAAGGATTTTAACAAGGCAGTGAAGTTCATCATTGGATATTTAAAATTTTGAGCTTACATGGCAGGAAATGATTTCTGAGAAAACCTTACTGTTATGGCAGACTAAACTGTTTGATTGACAGGACAGATGATCAGAGGGGCCGAGTTTTCACCACGATCATTAGGACAGGGACAGAAGTATGGGAGGAGTTTCTCAGTGAAGCCGCAGTCAGTAAAGGAGTAGATAAGAGCTGCAGCATCTACGTCATAAAAGGAGACCAGACCCTCCTCATAATCCACAAACACCCCCACCTTCTGAGGCTGAGACTTCAGAGAGAGACGGACAGCAGGGCCAGCAGCAGCTTTGTACTCATTTTTATTCCTCAGCAATATACTCCAGTAGCCGTCCTCGGGGCTCAGAGTGATGTTTTTCTTCCTCTCAATCGACTCTCTAGCCACTCCTAAATCCCACTTGGTCTTCCCTTTAACCTGAACCTCGTAGTAAAATCTTCCTGAGGAGAAGCTCTGCTTTCCTAAGACACAGACACTATGAGAAAATCTCTCTGGGTTGTCTGGGAGATTCTTCTTTACATCACCATGACTTACTTGTTTCCCATCATCAGACAGGATGAGATAGGGATTTGCTGTATCAGGATCCAGAGTCACATCCACCTCAAAGTGCTGGACCCTCTTCAGCTCAGCCTCCAGCAGCTTCTTCATCTCTTTACCGAGCGTCTCCTCCAGCTGAGCCACAGCTCTCCTCACACTCCCCTCGTATGATGAGCGATGGACTCTGACCTCTGTCCAGTTCTTGGTGTGTGGAGGAGCGCTGAGGGATGGGAAGCTCTGGAGGAGGTGGAGGTGGTCTTCAGTGTGTGAGAGCTGCTCCACCTCAGAGCTTCTCCTCATCAGCTCAGAGATTTCCTGTTGCAGCTCTTCGATGAAGCCTTCAGCCTGTTTCTCTGTTGTTTTCTGCTTCTCTTCAATCATGTCAATGAGCTCAGCCTGGCCTCTCTCAACAGACTGCATCAGAGCAGTGAAGACCCGCACACCGTCTGCTATCTCTCTCTCTGCATCTTCCCTGCTGAGCTCCACTGACCGTTTGATCTCCTGAATCTTCACTCGTCTCTTCTGGATCATCTGCTGGATTTCAGCCTCTGTCTCCCCCAGCTCAGCCTTCTTTCCTTCACATTCTTCCTTCAGAGGAACAATGTCATGTGACTTGTGGTCTGAAAAGGTGCAGAGCAGACACACACACATCTGGTCAGTCTTGCAGAATAGCTGCAGCGGTGCATCGTGCTTCTTACACATCCTGCCCTCCAGGTTGTCCACAGGATCGATCAGCTGATGTGTTTTCAGGCCTGGGATCCTCTGATGAGGCTCCAGGTGAGTCTCACAGTAGGAGGCCAGACACACCAGGCAGGACTTCAGGGCCTTCAGTTTGGTCCCGGTGCAGACGTCACAGGGAACTTCTGCTGGTTTGGCACATCGTCGGTCTGAGCGGCTGCCGGCTTTCTTTTGAGACGACTTCCTGAACTGAGCAGCCATCTCAGATATGAAAGTGTTGACCCGCAGCTCAGGCCTTTGTTTGAAATCCTCTTTACACAAAGGACACTGGCACGGAGTGTTAACATCCCAGTGCTGTGTGATGCAGGTTTTGCAGAAGTTGTGTCCACATGGTGTGGTGACTGGATCAGTGAACACATCCAGACAGATGGAGCACAGGAGCTGATCTTCAGATAGCAGACAGCTGGCAGCAGACATTTCTGCACACTGAGACGGAAGGTAAAAATGTGAAATGTAATTCAATCTCAATAATTCACTCAATCTTCGTAATTCAGTCTCAATATTTGAATAATAAAAATACACTCTGTCCTTAAGTGGTAAATGCAATTTTTTCTTTGTGAAATAATCATGGAGCTCACAGTGAAGAAAATAAGTTTATAAAGGCGCTCCAGTGCAGGGCCGGACTGGAAGACTTTTTCAGGCCAGGAATCGGTCACGAAGTCAGGCTGCGCGGTGGGGGGGCGACCGAATTACCGTAGGCCTATTGACCAGCGTAAAAGACGACCCTGCCTTTAAGACGACCCCTCTTTTTCAAGACCCTCTTTTGGAAAAATACTTTTTATATGGACAAAGTCTTGTTTGAATAAAAAAGCCACCGGGCGGCATCAGGCGGACACCGGCCGGTGCCGCGCCCACCCGGTCAGGTCTGTCGGATCTGACAGGTGAGCGGCGCACACATAGTGCCATATATAGGCCCTACCTTTCATTATAAATCAACTTCGCGGCATCAGGCGAGCCTACCTAGGCTACTGGTTTACATATGCAAGTACAATACAGGTGTATTTGCTTTTACCCCCAATATTAGACGAGGGCGTTTTTTCAGGGCATTTTCAATGGAAAAAATATCGTCTTATATTCGGATGAATAGCCTACGGTAGGCCTAATGTATGAACTTCAACCACGCAACCTTTTCATCCACCTCCTCTCCTCTCCTCTCCTCCACAGTCACACACACACATGAGTCGCAACACCCTCTCTTCAACTTGCTGCCTGTTTACAACGGACTCGGACTGTTGGGGCGGGTGTTAATCAAAACAAACCAATCACGTCTTGAGCTCTTCACAGACTGCTGGCCTCTGATTGGCCTGGCCTGTCGCTCTTACTTAAAAGAAAAAAAAGGATCAGACTGGTGAGGCCAGACGGACCGGACCGACTGGAAAAAAAAAAAAAAAAAAAAAAAAAAAAGACGGGCAGGCCACCGGGCCAGTGACAGGCCGGCGCTTCGGGACATCTCCCGGTTCTCCCGATGTACAGTCCGGGCCTGAGGAAAACAACAGTTGCAATAGGCTAAATGTGTCTTTGATGCTAGTAAATATTAATAAAAATGTTGCTGATATTGGTATCTAATGTTGTTGCACATGATAATAAAGGCCTTTAAATCACTGGACGTCCCTTCCTCTTCTCTTAAAGAGCAGCAACAACACAAGGAGTCCCTCTTTGGACATGTTTTTTACTATTAGCAAAAATAATTTTGATACAGTGTTCTTCATAGAAAATACTGTAGTTTGTTTCTTTATATTTGGCCACTACACATATTCCATTCTTTATCATGCTTTGGCATTTGGCATTACATTCTAATAAATGCATTTGAAATGACTTCAAACTCATTAGCCCTCCTCTTCTTCACTTTAAAAGCACCTGGAATGCCAGTGGAGTCTGTGTTTGGATTTCTGTCAGCACAAACAGCTCAGCTCATTTTGATATCGTTACATTGCATTTCATTGACAAATGAATGTAAAATAGACAGGCATACGGCTCAGTTTTGTGAAATTGCTCCCGCTGTACTCACCTCGTGTTTTATTTCTTATGGAGAGAAATAAGCTTTTCTCGACGGCAGCAATGTTGTCGCTATGACATACTTTCACTTTCACTTCCTCAAAATGACGCTCCCAGTCTCCTCCTTCACGTGTTGCTCCTCCTGCGGAGTGTTTGTCATGTTTTCTTCTCATATTCCGCATGAAATAAACATGAGGAATTCGCCTGACTGTTTTTTTCTTCCAATTGCATGTCTTATAACTTTTCCAATTCAGTTTTAGACATGAATGCAGCAGTAGTATGTTTGCCACAAGAGACATGGACTTAGTTATCTGCCGTCTGTTATTTAAGAAATATTTTTTTAAAAATAATAATAAAAAAAAAAAAAAAAAAAAAAATACAGTCAGTAGGACTTTATTAGAAGTCCATTAGTAGTTAGGTGGCGACATTTTTTCACGAACATGGCATGTCCTTTCGACAACGATCCCGTGGATGAAGGTGCAGTGTTACTGCGCAGAGAATTAAATATTCGTCGGGAGATAAGACCGCGCATACACAGCAAATACAGCAGTGTTAAAAATACGGTGTTAGGGCTTTTCAGTGTGAAATGTTAAGGTTTCAGTGTTAAATCCATCATATTAGCACCGCCTGGTGTTAGTACACTGTTGAGCACAGTGTTGTTTCACGGTGTTGAACATAACTTAACACTTAACACTACATAATTTAACACTTAACACTACACACGTGACATGTGAGCAGGATTTGAACTTGCACGTTCTCCGCCATCTTTCTTTCCCGACTGGATGCGAAGCGGAGGGGTGCGGCGAGCGGCAGCTGGCGAAGCAAGGTAAATTTCTTCGACATTTAGCTGTTATTGTGTTAATTCATTATATTGTGGTGTCAAACATGAATTTGAAAAGGTGTAGCTAGCATATGGGTAACTTGTAGGCATAGCATAAACACGAGTTAACATTAATAAAGTCACAGTAACTTTAGCTAACGTTCACTTGATTGTTAACATTAAAGTCAGCTAGCCTAACTACATTAACCGACATTTCGAACGGCAATGGAAAATAATTTATATAATTTGAAGATTTGGTGTGCAAGTTAATGGTATCAAACGGTCCTAAATCATCTACGGTATATTGGTAAGCAATGAGGGAAAAGTCGGCTAGCACTAGTTGGCGCCTAGCACGTCCATTGTGCTCCCAACGATGAAGACGAGAAGACCTCTCGACAGCAACGGTAACGTTATGTTAACGGCATCGGAGTCCTCGTTTGCTAGTTAAGTAAACGTTACGTTACAACATCAGCCATCTGACGTTAGCTTTACATGAAAAAGGAGAAATTTTGAGGTGTACAGCGGTCCCTCGTTTATCGCGGGAGTTACGTTCTAAAAATAACCCGCAATAGGCGAAATCCGCGAAGTAGTCAGCTTTATTTTTTACAATTATTCTAGATGTTTTAAGGCTGTAAAACCCCTCACTACACACCTTATACACTTTTCTCACACAGGCATTAACATTTTCTCACTTTTCTCTCTTGTTTAAACTCTCAAAGTTCAAACCTTCATAGAAAAATAAGTCCAGTATTATAGAATGAACGCATTCTGTACTGTACAGGAGACACGGCACGGAGGAGATTGATTGACAATGGTCTACAGTCCCTTAGCCAATCAGGACGCAGAACACAATGCCCTGTTTAAAAAAAAAAAAAAAAAAACATGCAAAATTGCACAAAAAAAAAAAAAAAAAAAATCCGAGAAACTGTGAGGCCGCGAAAGGTGAACCGCGTTATAGCAAGGGACAACTGTATTTATAGTTATTATGCAATGGTTTCACTGGTCCAACCCACTCCAGATCAAACTGGGCTGTATGTGGCCCATGAACTAAAATTAGTTAGACATCCCTGGCCTAGTTGAATTACAGATGTAGAATTAAATTTGCTATGTTAAAGAAATTTTAATTTTCAATTATGTATTGTACAGGTCTACGTTGCATGCAAAGACCTTCGCCCTGGCACTGTGGATGACCTTCTATCTGCTCAGGAGGAATCTAATGATTATGGTAAGAGTGTGTGTATATTTCTGTGTCAACTATGTTCATCTGTGTCTTATTAGCTATGACTATACTCATGGGATGTGGATGTTGTCCTTCTAATCCACTAGGATGGGACAGTGACTTGGCAGCTCTCCTCCTGCTTGTCCATCTCTTGCCTCCAACCGCCAAAAGAAAGAAAATGGGAAAAGTCAGTGCCAGGGATGCTGCTGACCGTGTGATGAAGTTTGTGAAGGTATGCTCCAGACATGGATTATGAATGAATGTTGCTTTGCCCTTAACACATCACAATGATTTCTTCATCAGTTGTGTACCCCTTCCCAGAGATACCATGTGTCTTTAGGTGTTTACATATAAACATATTTAGTGTAGCTAAAGGAAAGTGGATTTTTTTCTGACTCCTGAATGTGAGCAAAGACAAAACATTACAACTATTTCCACTTTCTTACATTAAAGGTGGGGACGAGCATGGACACATTCCTCAGCAGGTCTGGATCAACACAGCCCTTTCTCCTCGGCGTTGGAAAAAAGAAGAGCAGAATCCAGAAGTTCTACGTCATCTTGGACCAGAAGGCCATTCCATGTGAGGCGCAAACGGCTGTGGCAGCCTTCGACGAACTGTTTAAAGCACACTTTGTGTTTGCAGTATCCTATGATGAGGCCTTGTTAAACTTTTACACCTTCATTCAAACTACAGTCTATGGCATTGATGTGGGAACTGCCAGGGAGAGTCCAAGAGTGAAGGAAATCAGAGTGAGACTTCACAACATTGAGGTCTAGTAATTTTCACATGTTACATTTGTAAGGCACAGCACTAGTTCTGCTTTTTTTCAACATTTGAAATTTAGTCATGCTTTATACCCAGGTCGTACTCTGCGTCTGAAATGTGGTGAACGTGGTTGTTCTTCTGTTTTTTACACATATTGTGGTTTCAGTTTTCAACTGAGAATGGTGAGAGGACATACATTGTTCCCTTCTGCAGTTTTGTCTGAGCTCCTCAGCAGTTTTTTCATTGCAGATGTATTATGATGAAAAGTAAAGTGCTAAGTGTGTGTGGCCAATAAAATTGGTTTATTGATTTATTTCTGTCTTTATTTTTCTTTCATCTAGATCAAGTTGTATGTGGGAGGTATTATTTACACCTATTAGTGTTATCATGAATAATTTTTAACCGAATTTTTGGTTATTTAACACTCCACATTGTAAAATTTAACACTAAACGGGTGTTGTATTGACACTACACTGGTGTTGTCATGTAAAAGTAAGTGTTACTTTTTAACACTGTATTTCAACACCAACACCAGTGTAGTGTCAATACAACACCCGTTTAGTGTTAAATTTTACAATATGGGGTGTTAAATCAACACAAATTTGGGTGTTAATTTATTAACACTTTCGATAGTGTTAATTTAACACTCTACAGTGTGGATGCATATAGACACTCCGCCGGTGTTAAAATTAACACCGGGGGTGTTAATTTAGCACTTGTGATTTTACTGTGTAGATGTTTTACCTGTTTGAACAATGTTTTTATATTTCATCTTAAGCTGCTGCCAAGTGCGCTTCTCACCCGCGGGATTGCACCTACATGAAATAAATTAATAGGCCAGCGGTAATTCAAGCAGTTTTCCCCTGTAATGTTATTGTGATGGCAGAGGACTCCATTTAAACTTACGCATTGACCCGAGCAGCAATGCTCTCCCACGCCGTCTCCCTCTCCTTTGCCGCTGCAGCGGTGTTGCACTTAAAAAAAAAAAAAAAAAAAAAGTTCAAACTCACTGTATGAATGCATGATTTCCAATTCAACTGGGGTGAAAAACGCAGCCTGATGCTTCCCCGTTGCCATGGTGACTCGTCAAATCGGGGCTCTTTTTACAGCTGTGGGTCACGCGCTTAACTCCAGGTGAAACTACTCCGAGTTGATCAAACTGACTCAAATCAGCTGTTCTGGAACTGAAAACTCAGAGTTTCCTCTCTCAGAGTAGATCAGCTCAGAGTTCAGGGTCAGACTCGGAGTTTGTTGAACCTACTGGGTGAAACGGACCCCTGGTTGCTTCATGTTTACTTTGACTTTTCCCTGAAACTTGTAAAAAGGGCTTTTCATCAGCGTTCAGGTACATGTCCTTAAGCCGATGTTCTTTGGTGCATTAGTGTGTGTGTTGTCAGGCCAAGAACACATGGGACATTAATGGTGGATTCCACCTTAGACAGACGCTGCCATTTGTCATCTTGACTTTTCTAAATTTCATACAGGCTATTTGAATGAATTTGAGTGTGCACAAACAAAACAGTAATTAATGGAGTGTTTAAAAAAACTCGCCTCTAGCTTTGAAACACCCTTACTAAATGCATGGTCAGTTTACAATTTGTGAAAAATACATAGGATAATTATGATTATACAAGCTTCAAGTCAGAGTTCTGCACCGTAATGTAATGTTGAGTTTCCCTTTTGTAACTTAGACTGTGCAACGTATCCACACACTGACTGTTATAGTTTTATTCATAAAAATTATTACTGTGGCTTTTATGCTTGGACGGAGTGACTCACCGAACCCTTTAACAATAATTCCAATAAAAACAGGCAACAAAAAAAGATTTCTGCACTTTTTTAATGGCCTCTGTCGTCCTGCTGCACATTTCTCAACTGTCAGTTTTCTTGTAATTCAGTTTTAAATCTATAATTATCATCACTATAAATGTAACATTCTTATAATTTTCTGGAATCTATTTTGCAACTAATTTGTTCAGGTAATTATTTGCTAATTTTCTGGTCACTTTTCTAATAATTTTCTTGAAATGACTTGATTTAGTAGCAAATGCGGACGCTTCATGTTTAAAAATGTTGAATGTACAGTGTGTGCCTCAGCTACAGTGTGTGAGCCATGTTGCCTGTCACTGATTTTTGGCAGGGATACTGTTTAACATGAATGAAGCTGCTCTATACTTTTCATTTTGTTGTTGTTCCTGTTGATTATGCTCTGTAGTGGCTTGTAAGCCCATGCAGGTGGGCCGCCTTTTGCTGCATGACACTTGAAAAACAAATTACTATGACTATGACCAGCATGTTTGAAATGCACTATCTGCATGAACTTTGCCTGGCCGATAATGTTGCAATAATATTTCTGTGGGAAATTAATGTGAATGTGAAGTATGTGAAACATGAAACTCACTTCTCATGTGCTATATTGAGTTTTATTGTAATACTTTACTATAGTTTCACAACTCTTGTAATAGATGAGCAATTTTAGTTCATTTTGGCTTTTTTTTGTGTGTGTTATCAATCAGAATCATAATGAAAAACCTTAGTAGTGTGAGAATCGTAGTTATTATAAAGTACCTCAGTAAAACTGCTGACTGCAGTCTTCTTTTCTATTAAAGCTGAAAGTGGACAAAAAAAGATATTAACACAGAAAAAAAACTTAAATCACATTTTTTTATTTGAATAAATTCTTGCCATGTGAAAAACACAGACTTAAAATTTTTGGCATTATTTACAAACCACTCTAGTAATTTTGTCAGGATAAAAGACTTTACAGAGATTTGACATGAATATGATGTATGTATTTTGACACCTTGATAGATTCGTTACAAGGATTTTAACAAGGCAGTGAAGTTAATCATTGGATATTTAAAATTTTGAGCTTACATGGCAGGAAATGATTTCTGAGAAAACCTTACTGTTATGGCAGACTAATCTGTTTGATTGACAGGACAGATGATCAGAGGGGCCGAGTTTTCACCACCATCATTAGGACAGGGACTGAAGTATGGGAGGAGTTTCTCAGTGAAGCCGCAGTCAGTAAAGGAGTAGATAAGAGCTGCAGCATCTACGTCATAAAAGGAGACCAGACCCTCCTCATAATCCACAAACACCCCCACCTTCTGAGGCGGAGACTTCAGAGAGAGACGGACACCAGGGCCAGCAAGAGCTTTGTACTCATTTTTATTCCTCAGCCATATAGTCCAGAAGCCGTTCTTGGGTCTCAGAGAGATTTTTTCCTTCCTCTCAATCGACCCACTAGCCACTCCTAAATCCCACTTGGTCTTCCCTTTAACCTGAACCTCGTAGTAAAATCTTCCTGAGGAGACGCTCTGCTTTCCTAAGACAGACACACAATAAGAAAATCTCTCTGGGTTGTCTGGGAGATTCTTCTTTACATCACCAGTCTTTACTTGTTTCCCATCATCAGACAGGATGAGATAGGGATTTGCTGTATCAGGATCCAGAGTCACATCCACCTCAAAGTGCTGGACCCTCTTCAGCTCAGCCTCCAGCAGCTTCTTCATCTCTTTACCGAGCGTCTCCTCCAGCTGAGCCACAGCTCTGCTCACACTCCCCTCGTATGATGAGCGATGGACTCTGACCTCTGTCCAGTTCTTGGTGTGTGGAGGAGCGCTGAGGGATGGGAAGCTTTGGAGGAGGTGGAGGTGATCTTCAGTGTGTGAGAGCTGCTCCACCTCAGAGCTTCTCCTCATCAGCTCAGAGATTTCCTGTTGCAGCTCTTCGATGAAGCCTTCAGCCTGTTTCTCTGTTGTTTTCTGCTTCTCTTGGATCATGTCAGTGAGCTCAGCCTGGCCTCTCTCAACAGACTGCATCAGAGCAGTGAAGACCTGCACACCGTCTGCTATCTCTCTCTCTGCATCTTCCCTGCTGAGCTCCACTGATCGCTTGATCTCCTGAATCTTCACTCGTCTCTTCTGGATCATCTGCTGGATTTCAGCCTCTGTCTCCCCCAGCTCAGCCTTCTTTCCTTCATATTCTTCTTTCAGAGGAACAATCTCATGTGACTTGTGGTCTAAAACAGTGCAGAGCAGACATACACACATCTGGTCAGTCTTGCAGAAAAGCTCCAGTGGTTTTTCGTGCTTCTTACACATCCTGCCCTCCAGGTTGTCCACAGGATCGATCAGCTGATGTGTTTTCAGGCCTGGGATCCTCTGATGAGGCTCCAGGTGAGTCTCACAGTAGGAGGCCAGACACACCAGGCAGGACTTCAGGGCCTTCAGTTTGGTCCCGGTGCAGACATCACAGGGAACTTCTCCTGGTTTGGCACATCGTCGGTCTGAGCGGCTGCTGTCTTTCTTTTGAGACGACTTCCTGAACTGAGCAGCCATCTCAGATATGAAAGTGTTGACCCGCAGCTCAGGCCTTTGTTTGAAATCCTCTTTACACAAAGGACACTGGCACTGAGTGCTAACATTCCAGTGCTGTGTGATGCAGGTTTTGCAGAAGTTGTGTCCACATGGTGTGCTGACTGGATCAGTGAACACATCCAGACAGATGGAGCACAGGAACTGATCTTCAGACAGCAGACTGCTGGCAGCAGACATTTCTGCACACTGAGACGGAAGGTAAAAATGTTAAATGTAATTCAATCTCAATAATTCACTCAATCTTCGTAATTCAGTCTCAATATTTGAATAATAAAAATACACTCTGTCCTTAAGTGGTAAATGCAATTTTTCTTTGTGAAATAATCATGGAGCTCACAGTGAAGAAAATAAGTTTATAAAGGCGCTCCAGTGCAGGGCCGGACTGGAAGACTTTTTCAGGCCAGGAATCGGTCACAAAGTCAGGCTGCGCGGTGGGGGGGCGACCGAATTACCGTAGGCCTATTGACCAGCGTAAAAGACGACCCTGCCTTTAAGACGACCCCTCTTTTTCAAGACCCTCTTTTGGAAAAATACTTTTTATATGGACAAAGTCTTGTTTGAATAAAAAAGCCACCGGGCGGCATCAGGCGGGCACCGGCCGGTGCCGCGCCCACCCGGTCAGGTCTGTCGGATCTGACAGGTGAGCGGCGCACACATAGTGCCATATATAGGCCCTACCTTTCATTATAAATCAACTTTGCGGCATCAGGCGAGCCTACCTAGGCTACTGGTTTACATATGCAAGTAGCCTACAATACATGTGTATTTGCTTTTACCCCCAATATTAGACGAGGGCGTTTTTTCAGGGCATTTTCAATGGAAAAAATATCGTCTTATATTCGGATGAATAGCCTACGGTAGGCCTAATGTATGAACTTCAACCACGCAACCTTTTCATCCACCTCCTCTCCTCTCCTCTCCTCCACAGTCAGACACACACACATGAGTCGCAACACCCTCTCTTCAACTTGCTGCCTGTTTACAACGGACTCGGACTGTTGGGGCGGGTGTTAATCAAAACAAACCAATCACGTCTTGAGCTCTTCACAGACTGCTGGCCTCTGATTGGCCTGGCCTGTCGCTCTTACTTAAAAGAAAAAAAAAAAGATCAGACTGGTGAGGCCAGACGGACCGGACTGACTGAAAAAAAAAAAAAAAAAAAAAAGACGGGCAGGCCACCGGGCCAGTGACAGGCCGGCGCTTCGGGACATCTCCCGGTTCTCCCGATGTACAGTCCGGGCCGGCTCCAGTGGCATTCAGGGCCCTTATGAAGTGAAAAAGATCAGGGCTGATGAGCGTCTAATAATGAGGAGAGTGAGCAAGTGAGTTAACTGTCTAAATTTTACCTCAAGGCTTTTATCATGGCTATAATCAGTGTGGTACTTATGTTTTCAACTTGACTGTGTGGGTATTCATAAGGAAAACAACAGTTGCAATAGGCTAAATGTGTCTTTGATGCTAGTAAATATTAATAAAAACGGTGCTGATATTGGTATCTAATGTTGTTGCACATGATAATAAAGGCCTTTTAAATCACTGGACGTCCCTTCCTCTTCTCTTAAAGAGCAGCAACAACACAAGGAGTCCCTCTTTGGACATGTTTTTTCCTATTAGCAAAAATAATTTTGATACAGTGTTCTTCATTGAAAATACTGTAGTTTGTTTCTTTATATTTGGCCACTACACATATTCCATTCCTTATCATGTTTTGGCATTTGGCATTACATTCTAATAAATGCATTTGAAATGACTTCAAACTCATTAGCCCTCCTCTTCTTCACTTTAAAAGCACCTGGAATGCCAGTGGAGTCTGTGTTTGGATTTCTCTGTCAGCACAAACAGCTCAGCTCATTTTGATATCATTACATTGCATTTCACTGACAAATGAATGTAAAATAGACAGGCATACGGCTCAGGTTTGTGAAATTGCTCCCGCTGTACTCACCTCTTGTTTTATTTCTTATGGAGAGAAATAAGCTTTTCTCGACGGCAGCAATGTTGTCGCTCTGACTTACTTTCACTTTCACTTCCTCAAAATGACGCTCACAGTCTCCTCCTTCACGTGTTGCTCCTCCTGCGGAATGTTTGTCATGTTTTCTTCTCATATTCCGCATGAAATAAACATGAGGAATTCGCCTGACTGTTTTTTTCTTCCAATTGCATGTCTTATAACTTTTCTAATTCAGTTTTAGACATGAATGCAGCAGTATATGTTTGCCACAAGAGAAATGGACTTAGTTATCTGTCATTTGAGTGTCACTCAGTTTAACCACAGCATCACATTTGGCGCAGCGGGGTTTTCCTGTTTTGACGAAGCGCATCCTTCAACAAGAAGAGCTGAGTTCAAGCCTCTGTTCCAGTGAGCAATTATTTACAGTACAAAAAAAGGAACAATCCGGTTTGCTAGTCATAAAACAGTCTTTCCCTTTATTATTTTTGTATGGACACAACATTATTTGCAGTTAAAAAAAAAAAATACCTGTCTCCTCTTCAGACAGGTTTTCTGCTATTAGCAAACATCATTTTGATATAGTTCATTGAAAAAGTGGATTTTTTTTTTTTTTTTTAATTTCATGCATCTCTGTTTTTCCCTGTTGCTACATGTATTCCTTTTCTTTAATATGGCATTATACAAATATATTTTTTTCTGACTTAATGATGCCAATAAAAGCTTTTTAAATTACTGTACAGTCAGACACCCTCTTCTTTTTCACTTTAAAAGCACCAACAAGCATGATAAAATAAACATCAGTTTTTGGTTGGAAAGAAAACCTGCAGCCTCTTGACCCTGCTGACCCTGGACCTTTTCCACAAGGTCCGAGATGAGCACACAGCACACAGCAAAGACTGGGGATTTCTCCAATAATAATAATAATACTGATAATGATAAATAATAATACTGATAATGATAATAATAATGATAACAATAATAATAAACTTGATTTGTATAACACCGTGCCATAGAGCAAGACACTGCATCCCTGCCACTTCCACAGGACATGATTCAGCGAGGTCAGGGCTTTTCAGCTCATAGTGATCACACTGAGCAAGAAGCTGCCTCGGGACAGCTGCTGAGGCTGCTCAGGGCTCCGTTTCACACAGCAGGTTTAGTGAAAACTCTGAGTCTATTCACCGTGAATGAGGGAAACTCTGAGTTTTCCGTTTCACAGAGGGAGGTAACTCAAAGCAGAGAAAGAGGGGTAACTCCAGCCTGTTTCCCAGAGGGAGGGAACTTAAGCTCTCGGTCAGTTACCGCAGTAACAGACTCCATGAAACTAACCTGGTCTGGACCAGGTTTTTCTCATGAAACCTCGAGTTTCTCTTTGTGTCCGCCCTCTTTCAGCCACACACCGTATTTAACTTCCTCATTCAGTCAGTCAGCAGGCGAGTTTTGGCGTGGCATATTAGTTCTGCCGTCTGTTATTTAAGAAATATTTAAAAATAATAGGCTAATAATAATAATAATAGCTAATAATAAAAATACAGTCAGTAGGCCTTTATTAGAAGTCCATTAGTAGTTAGGTGGCGGCTTTTTTTCACGAACATGGCATGTCCTTTCGACAGCGATCCCGTGGATGAAGGTGCAGTGTTACTGCGCAGAGAATTATTCGTCGGGAGATGGTTATAAGACCGCGCATCGATGTTTTACCTGTTTGAACAATGTTTTTATATTTCATCTTAAGCTGCTGCCAAGTGCGCTTCTCACCCGCGGCATTGCACCTAAATGAAATAAATTAATAGGCCAGCAGTAGCCTAATTGAAGCAGTTTTTCCCTGTAATGTTATTGTGATTGCAACAGACTCCATTTAAACTTACGCACTGACCCGAGCAGCAGTGTTCTCCCACGCCGTCTCCCTCTCCTTTGCCACTGCAGCGGTGTTGCACTTTAAAAAAAAAAAAAAAAAAAAAAAAAGTTCAAACTCACTGTATGAATGCATGATTTCCAATTCAACTGGGGTGAAAAACGCAGCCTGACGCTTCCCCGTTGCCATGGTGACTCGTCAAATCGGGGCTCTTTTTACAGCTGTGGTGCACGCGCTTAACTCCACACTGTAAAAGATTACTGTAAAAATACAGCCAAATTCCAACAGTAAGGTACTGTAAATTCTAAAAACGCTAAAATACTGTAAATGTTGATTCTTTTGGTGCCAAAACCAAAACCAGACATCAACGGTAGGCCACCGTAAGATTTCATGGTAAAATACAGTCGTTGTAACAACATGCTATGGTTATGTACCGTTATTCATAAATACAGTTGAATGCCGTAAATGTTTGAGGAACAAAAATAACAGCAAGCCACCGTTGCATTTTACGGTATAATAGGCCTACAGTATTTTTTCTTTTTCACTCAACGGAGCTTTAGCCTACATTTCATTTGAGCACAATACTGCTCCATCACCTGCTGCTTCCCTGCTCAGCTCTATTTTGCTCCTGTGGCTAACTTAACAAGGTAGCCTAAATGCAAAGTCAGCAGTTTGTCATTTTGTGTTGAATATAGGCTACATTTTATTGACTGTGCTTTTGCTGAAAAGTCAAATTTATGTTATTTGGTGTTAACCACATGTTGCAAGCATGCATGCTAATGTTTTCAGTTAAAGTTAGCGAACATAGCTGCTAAGTGGACAAAATTGTATCATTTTGTTGAACCACATTACCAGTAACGTGTCAAATTATTTGATTTTCATAGTCACATTATTGATGTTCCAAGCAATCAATTTGGTGTGGGATATCATGTTTCTTCTCCACCTAGGGAGGGGAAACTTGCTTGTTATGTAGGTTGATGCAAATTAGAGCCAAAAAGTTGCTGATGGCGTACTTCGATGAGAGGACAGAGGGACTCATACAAGGAGGGACCCTCCCAACAAGTCCACGACTGATACTGCTGGGTAAGTGTCACATAAGCAACGCATGGAGTATAGAACATAAGTCATTCTGTCTGTCTGTCTCATTTCTCTCTTCTATATCTGTCCTTGAACTTATGTTTTGTTATGGTCTCTCATGGATGCAGTTCTGTCATTGATGTTTTTTCCATCCCACATTGTGGAAAGTAATGATTTGACAGCAGTATAACTTATGGCACTTGATATGGAGCAGAGAAGGAGAATATTGGTCAAAATATCGTCAGGTGTGTTGTGGCAAATACCAATATCTTAAAAATGCCCTGATACCCATATTTAATACTGTTTCCTGTAATTGCTGTCTGCATCAGTAGCTGGTGACAATGTCACAACTTGATGTTGGATGATCAGGATTGAAAGCCATGTCATCTGTGAAGGCATCACCCCCAGCTTCATCTCAGGGCTTGCTGCAGTTTTCACCGCCTACAATGTGTTCAATCCGCAATACCAACAGGAAGCTACAAGGACACTGGAGTTTGGTCAAAGGTAAATACTCTGCTATTTTAATACTACATGTTTTTGAATTATTTTCTCTTTTTAACTCCCACCCCACCTCTCTCTCTTTATTTCTTTCAAACATGGAAGCACTTCAAAGCACAGCCCGCTTCCTCACTGGTGCCCATGTTAAGGCATGAGACTGTTCAGACTGGCCATGTCACTGCATGTCTCTCTCTCTCTCTCCCTAGTAATCTAGATCAGTGGTTCTCAAACTTTTTTATATCAAGGACCCCTAACTGACAAATTAGACCAAAGACCCCCATTTTAAAATTAATGCCAATTGTGTGATTTTTTGGAAAATTTTAGAGAAATTTCTAGAAGAAATTGTAATATTTTTAGGAATTATTTGCAATATTTATAAATACAAAAGTAAAAAAAAAAAAAAAAAAAAAAAAAATTCTAATTGTACTTATAAAATTCTAATTTTACTTACAGATGGAATTATAGTGACGATAAATTATTCCCCTTTTTGCTGGGGACCCCCTTGAAACCCCTCAAGGACCCCTGGGGGTCCCGAGACCCCACTTTTAGAACCACTGATCTAGATTACTCGAAGGGAGTAGTTTATTTGTTTTTGTCTTATTTGCTCACAAAGTAGTAGTGAATCATTACAGTGTTTTAGCCTTTCCGGCTCAGTTTAGGAAAAGGAAAATTGAAGACTTTATGTGGAGGTTTCCATTTTCTTTAAACAGTAAGGAAAACATGAAATTTGTCTTTTTCTGTGAAGACAGTAATAAGGTTATTCCCAAAAACAATTGTTACCCACATTCAGAGTGACCCAGACTAATAGGCTCAGCTAGATGATTATGAAGGATTCCAAAACTATTCCAAAGTATTTAGAATATGTTAATTAATTTAAGTAAAGGAATAAGGTACAAATTATATTTTCGGGCATATATTCAGTAATCTGTAGTGGAATATGCTTTAAAAGTAACCCTCCCAACTTATCTTATATGCTATCTCTGGTCTCTTTTATTACATTTTTTAGGGGCTTAATTGGAATAAATCCAGAGAGGGGGACAAAGGCCAGCCAGGCCAAGGTGGTGTCGAAGAGGATGGGGAAGCTGGTGTTATGACCAGGGGTCATGTATCTGTTGTGTTTACTTTTTGTTGTGTGCTGACAGCTCTTTCTCTCCCCTCCCTCTCTGCATCAGAAATCAGCTGTCTGTTTTCATGAGCTGCAGGTGTGCGAGCCTCTCCCAGCTGACCACGTGACCGAGCTGCTGCCGCTGATTGGCTGATCATCCCCTTTAAATGCCAGCTGATCCCAGCCGTCAGTCTCTGACTCTCTGACTCCCAACCGACAGCAGCCAACTATTTCCAGCGTCTGTGATTTGAGTGTTAGATAGACATCGGTTTTGAATAGTGGAAAATTATCTGCCCTTAGCATTGTGTGTTTTGTGGTGACCCTGTCACCACCTTTGTAAATATTGTAAATATTAGTGAGAGAAGTAGCAGTCCTCTGTAGGAGGGAGAAGCCTTTTTGTTATAGTTCTTTTTCTCCTGTTTTACTTTAGATTAGGAGGTAGGTAAGTTTGATTGTCTTTTGTTTAATTTGTTTTCTAACAGGTAAGGCAGGGAGTTTGAGTTAGCGGTTTTATTTATTATTTTGGCTGTGCTCTCTCTGAAGTTTAATAAAACTGCTACTTTGCCTTCAAAATAGTGTATTGTTGGCTGGTGTACTTGGGAGTGGGAAGAGCAGGGCAACCATCGTGTGTGACCCTGGTGCCCCTAGGCCAGGGTCATAACATGATTTGGGGGCTCGTCAATTATTTTATTCGTTCGTCGTTTCAGGTAAGTTTGGTGAGTATTTGTCTTTTTGTCTCTGCTTGTCTGGCTGGCAGTCTTTTCTTTTGTGGGGGTGGCGGTATGGAGTTTAAATTGGAGGATTTCGCTACTGATCCAACAGTGGCAAAATTGGATAGATGTACGAGGGATGATCTGTGTCTGATTGCAACTTTTTTTGATGTGCATGTGCCTCTGAATGCAAAAAAACAAGAAATCAAGGAGCTAGTCTTTCAGGAGCTCTGTGCCAGGGGTTACTTTGAATCAGCTTCTGAAGTTGGAGCTGAGGGTGAAGCTGGTGTTACAACCCCACTCATGGACCCCCCTTCGCGAGGAATGAAAACTGAGGATCTCGCATTGACACTGCGTATAAGGGAGGTGGAGCTGCGAAACCGTGAGTTGGAGGTGGAAGCCATGCACTTGAGGGTAAGGGCTCTGGAGCTAGAGAGGGGAGCCTCTGTAGCTACCAGTCCCATCCCAGCATCCCGACCACCCTTACCTAAACCCCGAGCTCGAGACTGCTTTGATGTGAGCAAGCACATTGCCTTAGTCCCACCGTTCAGAGAGTCTGAGGTTGACTCCTATTTTAATGCTTTTGAGCGCATAGCAGCTACTCTGAACTGGCCAAAAAATATGTGGTCCCTCCTGCTCCAATGTAAACTGGTAGGTAAGGCTCAGGAAGTATGTACATCTCTGTCTATAGAGGATAGTCTTAACTATGATATTGTGAAAGCCACCGTACTTCGTGCTTATGAATTAGTGCCTGAAGCCTATAGGCAGAAATTTAGAAAATGTGAAAAGACTGCCACCCAGACTTATGTAGAGTTTGCGAGAGAGAAAGGCGCGCTTTTTGACAAATGGTGTCAGGCCAGCAAGGTTAAGTCTATGGATGACCTTCGTGAGCTCCTCCTGCTGGAGGAATTTAAAAACTGTCTCCCAGAGCGTGTTGTTGTTTATTTAAATGAACAGAAGGTCTCATCTATTACTGCTGCTGCCGTATTGGCCGATGAATTTGCGTTAACGCACAAAAGTGCCTTTTCTCCTCCAATTCGGCGGGATCCAGTTCCCAGCAGGAGAGTTAGGTCCCCCAGAAGTGTTCGCCGTGACCCCACTGCTGTGTCGGAACAGCGAGAATGTTTCTATTGCCATGAGATAGGACACCTCATCGCCAACTGCCCCACTCTTAAAAAGAAAGAGCTGTCCAAAAATGCCAAAACACCCTCACCGGTTGGTCTGATTCACACCAAATCCACATCTATTCCTCCTCAGCCCTCAGTCGAGTGTGAGGAGATCGATGAAGATTTCCGTCCGTTTGTGACCAAGGGCTCTGTTTCTTTAGTGGGTGAGGCAGATAGCGTCCCAATTACTATCCTCCGGGATACCGGTGCAAAACAATCATTCGTGAAGGTGTCCTGCCTTTTTCGGCTGACTCATATTATGGCGCAGATACTCTGGTGTGGGGAGTAGAGTTGACTGCGGTGCGTGCGCCTCTCCATTTTGTCCAGCTAACCTCTCCAGTCGTGTCAGGCAAATTCAAAATTGCTGTGAGGCCCCAGCTGCCGATAGCTGGCATTGACTTAATTCTTGCAAATGATGTGGCGGGGGGGAAGTTTTTCCGTCCCCGGTAGTTACTGACGACCCGACCTTCACGGTTTGCGTCTCGCCCGCTGCGCTAGACTCGCCCCCTCTGTTTCCTGTGTGTGCCGTCACTCGTGCGCAGGCACGTAAAAATGCTGACTGTGTGGAATTACGTGACTCTTTTCTGTGTGATTTTGTTCAGACGGGCACAATCCCCGAAACTTCTGAGTGTGTGGATTTAGGTGACTCTTTAAGTGATTCTGTTCAGACAAGCGCAGCCCACAAAAATGGTGACGTAAAATGTAACGTGTCTGTTGAGCTTTGCCCCGATGAGTGTCTGAAAATGCCAGTAGATAGGGAGCATCTCATTAGAGAACAGCAAACTGACCCCACTTTAACATACTGTCTGTCCCAGGTAAATAAGCAATCCCCTGATAAGACTGTGACTTACCTTCTGGATGATGGTGTTCTGATGCGCTGTTGGTCTTCGAGTGTTACACATGAGTCCGTGCGACAAATTGTAGTCCCAAAGATTCTCCGCTTGCAGGTCTTGACTCTGTCCCATGATCATTGTCTGTCTGGTCATTTAGGTATCAGCAAAACCTATAAACGCATTTTGCGTTATTTCTTCTGGCCCGGCTTAAAGTCGGATGTGGTTAAGTTTTGTCGTTCGTGCCACACCTGCCAAGTCTCTGGTAAACCGAACCAAAAGATTCCTGCTGCTCCACTGCATCCCATTCCAGTAATTTGTGAACCATTTGAGCATGTCATTGTTGATTGCGTTGGGCCTTTACCAAAAACCAAGTCTGGTCACCAGTACATCCTCACGGTGATGTGTGCAGCCACCCGTTATCCTGAGGCTATCCCGCTGCGCACACTGAAGGCCCGTGCCATTGTCAAAGCACTTGTAAAGTTCTTCTCCACATTTGGTCTTCCCAAACGCATCCAAAGCGACCAAGGCACAAATTTCATGTCTAAGATTTTCGCTCAGGTAATGTCTGAATTAAATGTCAAACACCAAACGTCCAGTGCCTATCATCCAGAGAGTCAAGGTGCCCTAGAAAGGTTTCACCAGACGCTTAAAAGTATGCTTCGCAAATTCTGCACGGAGTCGAACCGTGAATGGGATGAAGGGTTGCCTTTGATGTTTGCTGTGCGGGAAACTCAACAGGAGTCCTTGGGTTTCAGTCCCGCTGAGTTAGTTTTTGGTCACACTGTGCGCGGTCCTCTGCGCCTGTTGCGGGAGCGGTGGCTCTCCCACCAGTCCAGTGGCCAGAACATTTTGGATTATGTCAGTTCATTTCGGGAGAGATTACATCACGCTTGTGAAATGGCCCGTGAGTCTCTCTCCTCTGCTCAGTCCAAAATGAAGCAAAATTTTGATAAGAAAACTGTGGTGCGTTCTTTTCAGCCAGGTGACCGTGTTTTAGTTTTGTTACCTGTTGGCGGCTCTGTAATACAGGCAAAATTCTCCGGCCCATATGTAATTGACCGCAAAATCAGTGACACAGATTATGTGATCCAAACCCCCGATCGTAAAAGGAAAACTCGTGTGTGCCACATCAACATGCTCAAACAGTATGTTGACCGCGCATCAAGTGCCTCGTCGCCGGTAGTCTCTCCGGTAGCCTCCGTCGCTGTCTCCCGGCCCGCTTATGACCCAAAAGATGACGGGCTGGATGACATTGGCGCTTCTGTTTTATGTGCTCGCCTGTGTAACACTGAGATTTTGTCCAATTTAGATGCCCATTTGGCACACTTGTGTGATTCGGCCAGAGGTGACATTAGTAAGCTCATCCAAAATTTCCCAAAACTTTTCGGTGGTACTCCCACCCAAACACACGTACTGTCTCACGACATTGACGTAGGGAATCACAAACCCATAAAACAGCACGCATATCGTGTCCATCCAACCAAACGTGCTGTAATGCAAAAAGAGGTAAAGTATCTCTTGGAGAATGGTTTTGCTGTTCCCAGTTGTAGTCCCTGGAGTTCACCATCGTTGTTGGTGCCAAAATCCGATCAGACCCCCCGTTTTTGCAATGATTATCGGAGGCTGAATAGCATCACCAAACCCGATTCATTTCCTCTCCCGCGCATGGACGATTTGGTCGACCGCGTGGGCTCGGCCAAATTTGTCACTAAATTGGACCTCCTTAAAGGATATTGGCAAGTTCCACTTACACCCCGTGCCTCTGAAATTAGTGCCTTTGTCACCCCGGATCATTTCCTGCAATACACCGTCATGCCGTTTGGTCTACGGAACGCACCTGCCACTTTCCAGCGGCTGATGAATACAGTGTTGTGTGGCGTTGAAAATTGTGGTGTATATTTAGATGACATTGTTGTGTATTCATCCACCTGGTCTGAACATTTGGACACTCTCTGTGACGTCTTCACCCGGCTGCAAAACGCTTCCCTCACCCTCAACTTGGCCAAGTGTGAGTTTGGGAAGGCTGTTGTAACATATCTGGGCAAGCAAGTGGGACAGGGTTGCGTTAGCCCTGTCTCTTCCAAAGTGCAGGCCATTCTGAATTTCCCAGCTCCTCAAACGCGCCGTGAACTCCGCCGTTTTCTGGGGATGGCTGGATACTATAGGGCCTTCTGTAAAAACTTTGCTGACGTCACAGCTCCGTTGACAGGTTTAGTTAGTCCTAAAACCCCTTTTCAGTGGTCGGGGGAATGTCAGTCCGCTTTTGAGGCTGCTAAAGCTCTCCTCTGCAGTGCCCCTGTGCTCGCTGCTCCCAACTTTGCGCGTCCGTTTAAGTTGGAAGTGGATGCCAGTGCGCATGGAGCGGGCGCAGTGCTCTTGCAGGAGGATGACAGTGGCATTGACCATCCTGTAGCCTATTTCTCCAAAAAGTTCAACAAACACCAGTTGCACTATAGCACGATTGAGAAGGAGGCCCTGTCTTTGTTGTTGGCTCTCCAGCATTTTTCTGTTTATGTTAGCTCCAGCCCAGTGCCCACTGTCGTTTTCTCCGACCACAACCCACTCGTTTTTTTGTTCCGGATGCAGAATAGCAACCAACGCCTTATGCGCTGGTCTCTTTTACTTCAGGATTTTGATGTTGAAATTCGTTATAAGAAGGGTTTAGACAATATTATGGCTGATGCACTGTCTCGCTCCTAGTTAGTGTAAAAAAAAAAAAAAAAAAAAAATCAGACATGTTCTGTAGGGGGAACATGTTTGATTTTCTTTGGGTGGGGAGGTGTTATGACCAGGGGTCATGTATCTGTTGTGTTTACTTTTTGTTGTGTGCTGACAGCTCTTTCTCTCCCCTCCCTCTCTGCATCAGAAATCAGCTGTCTGTTTTCATGAGCTGCAGGTGTGCGAGCCTCTCCCAGCTGACCACGTGACCGAGCTGCTGCCGCTGATTGGCTGATCATCCCCTTTAAATGCCAGCTGATCCCAGCCGTCAGTCTCTGACTCTCTGACTCCCAACCGACAGCAGCCAACTATTTCCAGCGTCTGTGATTTGAGTGTTAGATAGACATCGGTTTTGAATAGTGGAAAATTATCTGCCCTTAGCATTGTGTGTTTTGTGGTGACCCTGTCACCACCTTTGTAAATATTGTAAATATTAGTGAGAGAAGTAGCAGTCCTCTGTAGGAGGGAGAAGCCTTTTTGTTATAGTTCTTTTTCTCCTGTTTTACTTTAGATTAGGAGGTAGGTAAGTTTGATTGTCTTTTGTTTAATTTGTTTTCTAACAGGTAAGGCAGGGAGTTTGAGTTAGCGGTTTTATTTATTATTTTGGCTGTGCTCTCTCTGAAGTTTAATAAAACTGCTACTTTGCCTTCAAAATAGTGTATTGTTGGCTGGTGTACTTGGGAGTGGGAAGAGCAGGGCAACCATCGTGTGTGACCCTGGTGCCCCTAGGCCAGGGTCATAACACTGGTCCGAAAAAAGACACCTACTGTGAGTCCCCCTGTGGCCACACTTATGAAAAACTTGATTGACTTTGAGTGGGGCTTTCTGTAGCCCACATCTCCACACAGGACAAGTGTGACTTCAGTGTGATATCCATGTTGTATAACGGTTGTTCAGAGCCTGTTTAAAAAAGAGCCTGTTTGTAAAGATTGTTCAGAGCCTGTTACATGTTATTCCATTATATTTTAATTTATTGAGCTGCACTTGTATAGTCATCTTGTCATTTTTATTTGTATTTTTTTTTACTAAAATACTTTTAATTGTTCAGGAACTGAATGATTGTCTTCAATAAATGCCAAATGTTGTAAGGCCATCTCTTGTCTGAGCCATTTCTTTACAGCAATTGTCAGGGGTTTTCATTTTGAAATGTAATTTTTAAAAATTATTTGCTTCTAGCAGTGTTACAGTAAAGATCACATTCTTCAATGCATTTACAGTAATAAACTGCTTATGGAGAATACAGTAGGAACTGTAAATTAACTGTAACACATTTCCCCATTAAATAACGATAAATTACTGGCAGCTACAGTTGCCAGCATATTACCGTTAATTATCTACAACAGTATATTACCATAAAAAATATTGTGGTATTGTACTGTAATTTTTCTCTACAGTATGGTAACGTAATATTTTTACAGTAATATACCGTAAAAACTGTAACAGTAATATACTGTAATTTTTTTACAGTACAGTGCTATAATATTTTTTACGGTAATATACTGTTGTTTTAGATAATTAACGGTAATCTGCTGGCAACTGTAGCTGCCAGCAGTTTACCGTTATTTAACGGGAAAATTTTTTACAGTGCAGGTGAAACTACTCTGAGTTGATCAAACTGACTCAGATCAGCTGTTCTGGAACTGAAAACTCAGAGTTTCCTCTCTCAGAGTAGATCAGCTCAGAGTTCAGGGTAAGACTCGGAGTTTGTTGAACCTACTGGGTGAAACGAACCCCTGGTTGCTTCATGTTTACTTTGACTTTTCCCTGAAACTTGTAAAAAGGGCTTTTCATCAGCGTTCAGGTACATGTCCTTAAGCCGATGTTCTTTGGTGCATTAGTGTGTGTGTTGTCAGGCCAAGAACACACGGGACATTAATGGTGGATTCCACCTTAGACAGACGCTGCCATTTGTCATCTTGACTTTTCTAAATTTCATACAGGCTATTTGAATGAATTTGAGTGTTCACAAACAAAACAGTAATTAATGGACTGTTTAAAAAAACTCGCCTCTAGCTTTGAAACACCCTTACTAAATGCATGGTCAGTTTACAGTTTATGAAAAATACATGGGATAATTATGATTATACAAGCTTCAAGTCAGAGCTCTGCACCGTAATGTAATGTTGAGTTTCCCTTTTGTAACTTAGACTGTGCAACATATCCACACACTGACTGTTACAGTTTTATTCATAAAAATGATTACTGTGGCTTTTATGCTTGGATAGAGTGACTCACCGAACCCTTTAACAATAATTCAAATAAAAACTGGCAACAAAAAAAGATTTCTGCACTTTTTTAATGGCCTCTGTCTTCCTGCTACACATTTCTCAACTGTCAGTTTTCTTGTAATTCAGTTTTAAATCGATAATTATCATCACTATAAATGTAGCATTCTTATAATTTTCTGGAATCTATCTAAAAGTGGACAAAAAAAAGATATTAACACAGAAAAAAACTTAAATCACATCTTTTTATTTGAATAAATTCTTGCCATGTGAAAAACACAGACTTAAAATTTTTGGTATTATTTGCAAACCACTCTAGTAATTTTGTCAGAATAAAAGACTTTACAGAGATTTGACATGAATATGATGTATGTATTTTGACACCTTGATAGATTCGTTACAAGGATTTTAACAAGGCAGTGAAGTTCATCATTGGATATTTAAAATTTTGAGCTCACATGGCAGGAAATGATTTCTGAGAAAACCTTACTGTTATGGCAGACTAATCTGTTTGATTGACAGGACAGATGATCAGAGGGGCCGAGTTTTCACCACCAGCATTAAAACAGGGACTGAAGTATGGGAGGAGTTTCTCAGTGAAGCCGCAGTCAGTAAAGGAGTAGATAAGAGCTGCAGCATCTACGTCATAAAAGGAGACCAGACCCTCCTCATAATCCACAAACACCCCCACCTTCTGAGGCTGAGACTTCAGAGAGAGACGGACAGGAGGATCAGCAAGAGCTTTGTACTCATTTTTATTCCTCAGCAATATAGACCAGTAGCCGTTCTTGGGGCTCAGAGTGATTTTTCCCTTCCTGTTGATCGACTCTCTAGCCACTCCTAAATCCCACTTGGTCTTCCCTTTAACCTGAACCTCGTAGTAAAATCTTCCTGAGGAGAAGCTCTGCTTTCCTAAGACAGACACACAATAAGAAAATCTCTCTGGGTTGTCTGGGAGATTCTTCCATACATCACCAGTCTTTACTTGTTTCCCATCATCAGACAGGATGAGATAGGGATGTGCTGTATCAGGATCCAGAGTCACATCCACCTCAAAGTGCTGGACCCTCTTCAGCTCAGCCTCCAGCAGCTTCTTCATCTCTTTACCGAGCGTCTCCTCCAGCTGAGCCACAGCTCTGCTCACACTCCCCTCGTATGATGAGCGATGGACTCTGACCTCTGTCCAGTTCTTGGTTTTTGGAGGAGCGCTGAGGGATGGGAAGCTCTGGAGGAGGTGGAGGTGGTCTTCAGTGTGTGAGAGCTGCTCCACCTCAGAGCTTCTCCTCATCAGCTCAGAGATTTCCTGCTGCAGCTCTTCGATGAAGCCTTCAGCCTGTTTCTCTGTTGTTTTCTGCTTCTCTTGGATCATGTCAATGAGCTCAGCCTGGCCTCTCTCAACAGACTGCATCAGAGCAGTGAAGACCCGCACACCGTCTGCTATCTCTCTCTCTGCATCTTCCCTGCTGAGCTCCACTGACCGTTTGATCTCCTGAATCTTCACTCGTCTCTTCTGGATCATCTGCTGGATTTCAGCCTCTGTCTGCCCCAGCTCAGCCTTCTTTCCTTCATATTCTTCTTTCAGAGGAACAATCTCATGGGACTTGTGGTCTGAAAAGGTGCAGAGCAGACATACACACACCTGGTCAGTCTTGCAGAAAAGCTCCAGTGGTTTATCGTGCTTCTTACACATCCTGCCCTCCAGGTTGTCCACAGGATCGATCAGCTGATGTGTTTTCAGGCCTGGGATCCTCTGATGAGGCTCCAGGTGAGTCTCACAGTAGGAGGCCAGACACACCAGGCAGGACTTCAGGGCCTTCAGTTTGGTCCCGGTGCAGACGTCACAGGGAACTTCTGCTGGTTTGGCACATTGTTGGTCTGAGCGGCTGCCGGCTTTCTTTTGAGACGACTTCCTGAACTGAGCAGCCATCTCAGATATGAAAGTGTTGACCCGCAGCTCAGGCCTTTGTTTAAAAACCTCTTTACACACAGGACACTGGCACTGAGTGCTAACATCCCAGTGCTGTGTGATGCAGGATTTGCAGAAGTTGTGTCCACATGGTGTGGTGACTGGATCAGTGAACACATCCAGACAGATGGAGCACAGGAACTGATCTTCAGATAGCAGACAGCTGGCAGCAGACATTTCTGCACACTGAGACCTGAGGTGAAAGGATGAAATGTTAATGGTGTCATATATCATTGAACCTGAATTATTTGTAAAATAGTAATAAAAAAACAACTAGGCATTTCTCCCTTTTTCCAGACTATATGTTTTCCTATCTGCTAAAACTCAGCAGCCAATTTTATTGTTAAACACTTTTCAAATTACAAAATACATTACTGTATCATTCAAATATAATACAGTACAGTATCAAAATTATGCTATAAAAAGGGGGCGCCCCGGTAAAGCACACACAGCAGGTAGGTACCAGGGCTTAGTCCCAATCACAGCAACTGGGGTTCAAATCCAACCCCAGGTCCCTTGCTGCATGTCATTCCCTCTCTCTCCTCTGCCTTTCCTGTCTCCACTGTGACTGTCCAATAAAGCTGAAATGCCAAAAAAAATCTTTAAAAAAAAAAAAAAATGCTGTACAAGTCCCAGAACCTCTCAAGTGTGTTTCTTGTTCTCTGTGTATGTGTTTCACTTTATTACACACGATGCCAGTGGTGAGGAATGGCTCTGGAACCATTTCTGACTCTTTCCCAGAAGTCAAACAGTTTTCAAATGAAACTGCATTTCAAAAAAAAAAAAATAATAAATAAAAAAATAAAGCACGAATTACAAAAGCAAATTCAAAATTACTGCTGTGGTCTCTCTCTCCCTCTCTCTCTCTCTCTCTCTCTCTCTCTCTCTCTCTCTCTCATAGTGCCTCTTTGCTGTTTTTAAATTGCACTTTTCCCTCCGCTATTCTGTCATTGTTTGTCTGTATGAGGGCCAAGTACAGGTCCTCGCCCACTCTGCATGCACACCTTGTTACATCCAAATATATTAACATCCAAATATAATATTTTCAGTAAAAAGTTCACATGCAGAATGTAACAGTCATTCTGTTGCTTTGAGTCTTTTCCGCGCCTTCTTTTGTCATATTTTGAAAAGGAGTCATTCAGGAGCCAGTGTCAGAACAATGTGAACAGCACAGGCCACTGTGTTACTTCCTTCATATTAAAAACTGATGAATTCATGGACTTTCATACAAATTTAAAAATAATACAAAATTATATTTTCACTTGAGCATAGCCTTAATTATGTTGCCCTCGCTGTCACTAAGAATGAAAATGGTCGCTAATGCAGAAACACAAATCAGCACTTTCTTTAGGCTGATTGTTTTTTCCATGCAGGGAGTCTCCAGAGGGTTTTCCCTTGAGCCACATCCAGAGGCTCTGATGTAAATGTGACCGTGAACAAGACTTTCTCTTGTGTGTGAGAAAAAATCTATGCAGGCCTCGGAAGTAGCTATAGGCTAAATGTGGATACGAACGCCTTTCGCTGCGAGTTGAATAAATAAATCAATCAAATTGAAAAAGCAAACATCCAGTGTGGGCAGGTCTACAGTTCAATGTTGTGTCATTGCTCTCTGATGAAGCGAAGCAACAGTTGTCGTATGTACTCACCTCGACTTTTACTGTTGATCCAGAGAGACAAACTGCAAAACGTCGTCGTTCAGGCTTACATTCACTTTCACTTTCTAAAAGCGCCTCCTCCTCTCTCCTCTGGTTGCAAAAGATAGATTTGATTTACATCTGTCAAAGTCGCCATTTAAAATGAATGAATGAATGAATGAATGAATGAATGAATAAAATAAAATAAAATAAAATTAAATTAAATTAAATTAAATTAAATTAAATTAAATTAAAATTTAAATAAGACACAGATGATGATGATGATGATGTGTGAAAGTCCATTTCCGCGAGGGGAAAAAAAAAACTTGGTTGATGGTAAATCATAACTATGAGGTATAAAGTAAAATGATGAGATAGAGGAGCCCAAATTATGATGACTGGTAATGATAATAATAATAATTTTGAGCTTCCATAAATGATGAAATATCCTGCTACTGATGCAGCAGATTTTTGCCATACGTGCATTTCCCCCTCACTATCAAGCATGATAAAATCATTAAAGTCATCTGCCTCAGACTTTTCCTATGATCGGTGTTTGAGGAAACGTACCCGCAGAAGTCCGCAATGATATAGAAATGTACATAAGTTGTTGATTTTATTGACATCAGGGTACACTATTTAGACCAGGGCCACTCAACTTAAGATGGCTCAGGGGCCGCGCAGAAAAATCCAGCTGTGTCCAAGGTTCACAAGCTAAACATGTCTGACCTTTTGGACGTTTAAACAATAATTTTGTCACAGGCTACATGACGAGTCTAAAAATTACTGAAACAAACAGAAAACAGCTGCATTTCCATTTGAGGCCAAACCTCACTGAATAAAAGATTGTCATGCAGTGATTAATGATGAAATGATCAAATTACAACAAAATGAGGCTTTATTCCCAAAATGTGAGCAGAATGGGCAGCTTGCTCAGAGGTGAATACTGAAATTAGGCCACATCACACTCCCTGGGAACATTATAAAATAAACAGGCTTCATTCCCAAATCCTCGGGGGTCTTCCTGGGGATCCTCAGCAAAATGAGGAATAGTTTCATTTCCTTATAATTTAAAAGCTGGTGAAAGAATTCAGATCCTTTGAAGCATTTAAACACAAAAAATCTGATGTCAACCCAGTGTCACTGATCTGACCTTTAAATACATAATTTAATGATTATAATATATATATATATATATATATATATATATATATATATATATATATATATATATATATATATATATATAGCTACTTCTCAAGTGTTTTGTTAATTGTATGGTGCCTTTTAAACCTTCTATATTTTTTAACTTACATCCAGGTTCATTTTTGCATTTTTTTCCCACTAATGTTCCAGTAATCTTTTTTGCCCATTTTCTCTTTGCTTTGTTTTTGCATGTTTTTCAAAAGAAATCAAGTGAATTCCCTTTTAAAAAAACTTTTTAAAAAGTTAATTTGCTGGACATCACTACACACACACACACACACACACAATATATATATATATATATATATATACACATACATACATACATACATATTGACTTATGATTATTCTAACACTACATTTTAATCTCACCACAGTCTTTTATTTGACAAGAATGACACCTGGACAACGACACAATTAACACAAATTATCTTCCCATGCCAGAGTCCTGGGGGCTGAGTGATTTCAGGCGGGGGTCCGCGGCTCGCTGGGAGTCGACTCAGTTTCCCCCCTCACTTTCAAGCATGAAAAATCATTAAAGTAATCTGCCTCAGTCTGTTCCTACTAACAGTTTTTGGCAAAGCGCAAGTGACCTGAACCCCAACTTATCTACATAATTTCTAGACATGATCAGTGGTGTGGTGGAGAGTGTGCACAGGCATACAGAACAATTAGGTAAATCAAAGGGACATAGAAATGCCACATTGTTTCACTCAGCTGTATTGCCAAGACAAATTCCTGTGTACATTGTACATTTGGCAAATAAAGCGATTATGATTCTGATATTTTTTTAATTTGTATTACAATATCATTTTCACCATCACCCAGTTTGAGCCAAAACCTAACATTTGATGCAGCTTTGATCCAGTCTTGAACATGATTACAGTGATATTCTCTGAAAGGAGACATTTCTGTCAGGATCAGGTCATCATACTCTACAGAGGACTTCCAGGTGATGTATTCTGCCCTCTGGTGGCCGTACTGGAGCTCCTCAGCTCACAGCAACTGACTGTGAACAGGTGATTGGATTTCTAAAATTATGACTTGACTTTCTTTCATTTCTAACCTTATAACCCGGCTATAGTAGACATGCTTAATTTCAGCATTATGTTAATTACTTGTATAATAGAAAGATCTCACAGCATTAAGTGAGAAAACACTACCTTCAGAAAAAGGCCTAATTCAGAATATCCAAACAGAATTTGCTGTTTACCTGGCCTGTATCAAATTAGGAATCCTGTCATGGATAATAGTGGAAAATAAGTGTATATGTAAAAATACTGACTGGCATGTGACTTATGGTCTAAAGCATGACAGATGATTTTTTTTTTTCTCAAGGTGAACAAAACGGATGTGCATTATCAATTACAGAATTCATGTTTTGTTTGCAGTTCAGCTTGTTTCTTGTTGTTTCTTGTCGGTATTTGTTTTCTCATCTAAATGACTCATTTCTCCATGTTGCTCCCAGACATGTTAATTAGCAACAGGGGAGGCAGTGTGTATACACATAGCCAGGATTTATCTGTAAAACTTTGCAATAATCGTGTGTATTATATCAATTATAAGCCATTAGTTTTTTGTTTTCCTGATATAAGTATGGTGGGGGTGTTAACCATTAGTTATAGTTAATAAGGAAACAGAAACCTTAATAAACTGAATCTAAACGATGCACAACAGTATATGGACAATGTCAAACAACATATTAAACTTTCAGCTTAAACAGCTGTGAAACTTTTCTGAGAAAATCTAATGATTTTACTCATCTGTTTGACTGACAGAACAGATAATCAGAGGGGCAGACTTACAAGAACTAAAGAATGGGTGGAGTTTCTCAGTAAAGGAGTAGATAAGAGCTGCAGCATCTACGTCATAAAAGGAGACCAGACCCTCCTCATAATCCACAAACACCCCCACCTTCTGAGGCTGAGACTTCAGAGAGAGACGGACAGGAGGATCAGCAGCAACTTTGAACTCATTTCCAAATATTATTCTCCAGTAGCCGTCCTTGGTGTCCCGTCGAATTCGTCCCTTCCTCTTGATCGACTCTCTGGCCACTCCTAGAGTCCAGTCATTGTTCTCTTTAACCTGAACCTCGTAGTAAAATCTTCCTGAATAGAAGCTCTGCCGTCCTAAGACACAGTTACAATTAGAAAATCTCTCTGGGTTGTCTGGGAGATTCTTCCTTACATCACCATGACTTACTTGTTTCCCATCATTTTCCCATCAATTTTAGTTCATTTTGGCTTTTTTTTTTTTTTTTTTTGGTTATCAATCAGAATCATAATGAAAAACCTTGGTAGTGTGAGGATCGTAGTTATTATAAAGTACCTCAGTAAAACTGCTGACTGCAGTCTTCTTTTCTATTAAGGCTGAAAGTGGACACAAAAAAAAGATATTAACACAGAAAAAAACTTAAATCACATCTTTTTATTTGAATAAATTCTCATCATGTGAAAAACACAGACTTAAAATTTTTGGTATTATTTACAAACCACTCGAGTAATTTTGTCAGGATAAAAGATTTTACAGAGATTTGACATGAATATGATGTATGTATTTTGAGACTTTGATAGATTCGTTACAAGGATTTTAACAAGGCAGTGAAGTTAATCATTGGATATTTAAATTTTTGAGCTTACATGGCAGGAAATGATTTCTGAGAAAACCTTACTGTTATGGCAGACTAAACTGTATGATTGACAGGACAGATGATCAGAGGGGCCGAGTTTTCACCACCAGCATTAACACAGGGACTGAAGTATGGGAGGAGTTTCTCAGTGAAGCCGCAGTCAGTAAAGGAGTAGATAAGAGCTGCAGCATCTACGTCATAAAAGGAGACCAGACCCTCCTCATAATCCACAAACACCCCCACCTTCTGAGGCGGAGACTTCAGAGAGAGACAGACATCAGAGTCAGCAAGAGCTTCGTACTCATTTTTATTCCTCAGCCATATAGTCCAGAAGCCATTCTTGGGCCTCAGAGGGATGTTTTCCTTCCTCTCAATCAACCCACTAGCCACTCCTAAATTCCACTTGGTCTTCCCTTTAACCTGAACCTCGTAGTAAAATCTTCCTGAGGAGAAGCTCTGCTTTCCTAAGACACAGGGACAAGAAGAAAATCTCTCTGGGTTGTCTGGGAGATTCTTCCTTACATCACCATGCTTTACTTGTTTCCCATCATCAGACAGGATGAGCTTGGGATTTGCTGTATCAGGATCCAGAGTCACATCCACCTCAAAGTGCTGGACCCTCTTCAGCTCAGCCTCCAGCAGCTTCTTCATCTCTTTACTGAGCGTCTCCTCCAGCTGAGCCACAGCTCTGCTCACACTCCCCTCGTATGATGAGTGATGGACTCTGACCTCTGTCCAGTTCTTGGTGTGTGGAGGAGCGCTGAGGGATGGGAAGCTCTGGAGGAGGTGGAGGTGGTCTTCAGTGTGTGAGAGCTGCTCCACCTCAGAGCTTCTCCTCATCAGCTCAGAGATTTCCTGCTGCAGCTCTTCGATGAAGCCTTCAGCCTGTTTCTCTGTTGTTTTCTGCTTCTCTTCAATCATGTCAATGAGCTCAGCCTGGCCTCTCTCAACAGACTGCATCAGAGCAGTGAAGACCCGCACACCGTCTGCTATCTCTCTCTCTGCATCTTCCCTGCTGAGCTCCACTGACCGCTTGATCTCCTGAATCTTCACTCGTCTCTTCTGGATCATCTGCTGGATTTCAGCCTCAGTCTGCCCCAGCTCAGCCTTCTTTCCTTCATATTCTTCCTTCAGAGGAACAATCTCATGTGACTTGTGGTCTGAAAAGGTGCAGAGCAGACATACACACATCTGGTCAGTCTTGCAGAATAGCTGCAGCGGTGCATCGTGCTTCTTACACATCCTGCCCTCCAGGTTGTCCACAGGATCGATCAGCTGATGTGTTTTCAGGCCTGGGATCCTCTGATGAGGCTCCAGGTGAGTCTCACAGTAGGAGGCCAGACACACCAGGCAGGACTTCAGGGCCTTCAGTTTGGTCCCGGTGCAGACGTCACAGGGAACTTCTGCTGGTTTGGCACATCGTTGGTCTGAGCGGCTGCTGTCTTTCTTTTGAGACGACTTCCTGAACTGAGCAGCCATCTCAGATATGAAAGTGTTGACCCGCAGCTCAGGCCTTTGTTTGAAAACCTCTTTGCACACAGGACACTGGCACTGAGTGCTAACATCCCAGTGCTGTGTGATGCAGGTTTTGCAGAAGTTGTGTCCACATGGTGTGCTGACTGGATCAGTGAACACATCCAGACAGATGGAGCACAGGAACTGATCTTCAGACAGCAGACAGCTGGCAGCAGACATTTCTGCACACTGAGACGGAAGGTAAAAATGTGAAATGTAATTCAATCTCAATAATTCACTCAATCTTCGTAATTCAGTCTCAATATTTGAATAATAAAAATACACTCTGTCCTTAAGTGGTAAATGCAATTTTTCTTTGTGAAATAATCATGGAGCTCACAGTGAAGAAAATAAGTTTATAAAGGCGCTCCAGTGCAGGGCCGGACTGGAAGACTTTTTCAGGCCAGGAATCGGTCACGAAGTCAGGCTGCGCGGTGGGGGGGCGACCGAATTACCGTAGGCCTATTGACCAGCGTAAAAGACGACCCTGCCTTTAAGACGGCCCCTCTTTTTCAAGACCCTCTTTTGGAAAAATACTTTTTATATGGACAAAGTCTTGTTTGAATAAAAAAGCCACCGGGCGGCATCAGGCGGGCACCGGCCGGTGCCGCGCCCACCCGGTCAGGTCTGTGAGCGGCGCACACATAGTGCCATATATAGGCCCTACCTTTCATTATAAATCAACTTCGCGGCATCAGGCGAGCCTACCTAGGCTACTGGTTTACATATGCAAGTACAATACATGTGTATTTGCTTTTACCCCCAATATTAGACGAGGGCGTTTTTTCAGGGCATTTTCAATGGAAAAAATATCGTCTTATATTCGGATGAATAGCCTACGGTAGGCCTAATGTATGAACTTCAACCACGCAACCTTTTCATCCACCTCCTCTCCTCTCCTCCACAGTCACACACACACACATGAGTCGCGACACCCCCTCTAACATGCTGCCTGTTTACAAGGGACTCGGACTGTTGCGGCGGGTGTTAATCAAAACAAACCAATCACGTCTTGATCTCTTCACAGGTTGCTGGCCTCTGATTGGCCTGGCCTGTCTCTCTTACTTAAAAGAAAAAAAAAAAAGATCAGACTGGTGAGGCCAGACGGACCGGACCGACTGGAAAAAAAAAAAAAAAAAAAAAGACGGGCAGGCCACCGTCTAATAATGAGGAGAGTGAGAAAGTGAGTTTACTGTCTAAATTTTACCTCAAGGCTTTTAAATCAGTGTGGTACTTATGTTTTCAACTTGACTGTGTGGGTATTAATAAGGAAAACAACAGTTGCAATAGGCTAAATGTGTCTTTGATGCTAGTAAATATTAATAAAAACGGTGCTGATATTGGTATCTATTTTTGTTGCACATGATAATAAAGGCCTTTAAATCACTGGACGTCCCTTCCTCTTCTCTTAAAGAGCAGCAACAACACAAGGAGTCCCTCTTTGGACATGTTTTTTCCTATTAGCAAAAATAATTTTGATACAGTGTCCTTCACTGAAAATACTGTAGTTTGTTTCTTTATATTTGGCCACTACACATATTCCATTCTTTATCATGTTTTGGCATTTGGCATTACATTCTAATAAATGCATTTGAAATGACTTCAAACTCATTAGCCCTCCTCTTCTTCACTTTAAAAGCACCTGGAATGCCAGTGGAGTCAGTGTTTGGATTTCTCTGTCACCACAAACAGCTCAGCTCATTTTGATATCGTTACATTGCATTTCATTGACAAATGAATGTAAAATGGACAGGCATAAGGCTCAGGTTTGTGAAATTGCTCCCGCTGTACTCACCTCTTGTTTTATTTCTTATGGAGAGAAATAAGCTTTTCTCGACGGCAGCAATGTTGTCGCTCTGACTTACTTTTACTTTCACTTCCTCAAAATGACGCTCCCAGTCTCCTCCTTCACGTGTTGCTCCTCCTGCGGAGTGTTTGTCATGTTTTCTTGTCATAATCCACATGAAATAGCTAAACATGAGGAATTCGACTGACTGTTTTTTCTTCCAATTGCATGTCTTATAACTTTTCTAATTCAGTTTTAGACTTGAATGCAGCAGTATATGTTTGCCACAAGAGAAATGGACTTAGTTATCTGTCATTTGAGTGTCACTCAGTTTAACCACAGCATCACATTTGGCTCAGCGGGGTTTTCCTGTTAAGACGAAGCGCATCCTTCAACAAGAAGAGCTGAGTTCAAGCCTCTGTTCCAGTGAGCAATTATTTACAGTACAAAAAAAGTAACAATCCGGTTTGCTACTCATAAAACAGTCTTTCATTTTATTATTTTTGCATGGACACAACATTATTTGCAGTTTTTTTTTTTTTTTTTTTTTTTTTTTTTTAAAAAGCACCTGTCCCCTCCTCGGACAGGTTTTCTGCTATTGGCAAACATCATTTTGATATAGTTTACTTCATTGAAATAGTGGATTTTTTTATTTCATGCATCTCTGTTTTTCCCTGTTACTACATGTATTCCTTTTCTTTAATATGGCATTATACAAATATATTTTTTTCTGACTTAATGATGCCAATAAAAGCTTTTTAAATTACTGCACAGTCAGACACCCTCTTCTTTTTCACTTTAAAAGCACCAACAAGCATGATAAAATAAACATCAGTTTTTGGTTGGAAAGAAAACCTGCAGCCTCTTGGCCCTGCTGACCCTGGACCTTTTCCAAAAGGTCCGAGATGAGCACACAGCACACAGCAAAGACTAGGGATTTCTCCAATAATAATAATAATACTGATAATGATAAATAATAATATTGATAATTGTAAGAGCCACTAACACATAATAATATTTGATGGAGTGTTTTTTGAAATGTGTGGTTTGAGCAACATGTTCTGACTATATTTACATTTATATTTGTATTTATGCAGCAGTTGAATGATGACATGTGGGGAGTTTATGGTTACATTGGGATTTTTTGTGTTTTGATGCTGAGTGCATTGAATTATGTTTTCTTGTTGCTTTGCGACAGTTGGTTTTGCTTTACGGCAGTTTTGCCATGGGTGCGGCGGGTTGTTGAGGTATAGGCAAGCATGGATTGCAACAAGTTTTTGACCGTCGTCACAGTCTTTAAAAGCTTTTAGTGACAGATGCTGTATGGTCGTATTTATTTTCCTTTTGCCAGTGGAAAATGTTTTTTTTTGTTTGTAACTGTGGAAAATGTTCACCATGTCGATATTGGATCAGGCTTGTGTGGATTAAAATTCATTTTTTGGAACTTTTTCCCTGGCTCCTTTGGACTTCGTATGGACTTGTGAGTACATTGGGTGTCACAAGAAAATAGATAATAGACTGAACACGAGTCAAAACATCAACAGCTTGCTTATTAAGTGGCCAACAGTAAAGGTTTGGATTTTCGCATAAAACGGCCACTACATTAAGTCAAAAACTTGCAAAAGAATGGATTATTATGGACAATAACATTACGTCAAGGGATCCGACTAATTAATGGAATAGTCGGACAGCGCACTCTGGAGCTGCGGCAAGAAAACCAGCGAGACATTGGATTATTTTACCAAGCGGTAATTAAAAATGACTGTACTTTACTTTTCTTGATGGTTTACTGGAATCATATACTGCTGGAAATCAAGTAATTGTGTACCTGACGCATCTGTGAGTTAATTGGAACCGACTACGTTATGGAAGCGGAAAACTCCGACAGGCACGCAGTTTTGGATGACGGCCACAAGAGGGCAGTCAAACACACAGAAAGCTTTGTGGAAGAGCGGCTGTATCATTATATAAATGGAAGGAGAGGAAAACTGAGACAAATGACCGCAAAAGCTAACGAAATGGAGCAGTTAATGGAAAATGAACTTAACTTAGAGGAAGTTAAATCAAGGATGAAAGTACTCAAAACAACATTTGAGGAGTTCAAAGAAAGCAACATCTCTGTTCTGCTTTATCTCAATGAGGAGGAGAAAAGCACAGACCAAGACTATTGGTTCAAACCTAAGGAAGTTAGATTCCAGGATTTTATTGAAGATGTGGATTTGTGGATTAAAAATGCTGAACTTCAAAAGGAAAAGCCTCAAACATGTCATGATGAGGTAACTCATATGGACAGTGTGTCTATGGTGTCACGATCTAAAGCATCAAAGGCTGGTAGTGGACGATCTGGTGCATCATCCACTTCTTCTGCACGTTTAAAAGAAGAAGCAACACGAGCAGCTCTTGAAGCTAAGGCAGCTACCCTGAAACAAAAACAAGCTTTAGTATTAAAGGAGGCTCAGCTACAAGCAGAAAAGGAGGAATTGGAAATCCAAACAGCTTTAGCAGAGGCCAATGCTAAAATCAAGGTTTATGAAGGATATGATGCACAGGAAAAAGGTAATGCAATGAATGAATACGCTGATGGGACACATGCACAATACACTCCTGTAAAGAAGGAAAGTCGCCGAGGAGAGGCAGAAACCAGCCATCTACAGAACCTGCAGAGGTATGACAAACTCCCAGACATTTCACTCCCATCATATGGAGCTAAACCTAAAGTGTTTAAGGTAGAAGAGTCAGGTGTTACTGCCAGTGGGATTTCCCAATACCAAAGTGACTCCACAAAAGACATGTACAAAGTATTGAAACAGCAAACTGACATGACAGAGATGCTGGTGAAACATCAACTGTTGGCTCGTTTGCCACAACGTGATATCCCTGTCTTCTGTGGTGACCCTCTGGACTTTAGGTCTTTTCTTAAGGCATTTGAGCATACAGTGGACTCTAAAGCAGACAATAGTGCAGATAAGCTGTACTTCTTGGAACAATATACTAGAGGTGAGCCACGTGATCTAGTGAAAAGCTGTCAGCATATGCCCCCTGATCGTGGCTACCTTGCAGCCATGCACCTATTGGAAGACCGTTATGGCAACAAACTGAAAATTGCCACAGCGCTTATGGAAAAGATGTTCAAGTGGCCACAAATAAAATCAGAAGACGCACAGGCACTCAACAGTTTCTCACTCTTCCTTGTGAGTTGCCGCAATGTCTTGGAAGATGTGGACTATATGGATGAATTAGATAACCCAACAAATATGAGAGCTATCATCTCAAAATTGCCCTACAAAATTAGAGAAAGGTGGAGGGCGCTTGCTTTTGAAATTCAGGATAGGGATCGTAGGAGGGTGAGATTCACAGACTTGGTCATCTTTGTGGATAAGCAAGCAAAGATCACTGCTGACCCTCTTTTTGGTGATTTACAAGGCCCCACACCTGAAAAAGAGAAGAAAACATTTCCAATGAACAAAAATGTCAAGAGAGTAAAGGGAAGTAGCTTCGCTACTTATGTAACTACACAAAGAGAGAAAGAAAGTGACAAGTCCAGTACAACGACTGACAGGACACCAAGCAATGTTGCCTTCACCAAACCGTGTCTTTGCTGCAAGAGAAATCACACACTTGTGGAGTGCTATCAGGTAGCAGAAAAAGCTCATAAGGACAAGTTGGATTTCATAAGGAAGGCTGGTCTCTGTTTCGGATGTCTAGTTAAAGGACACTTAAGTAAGGACTGCAAAAGAAAGCTGGCATGCCAAATATGTTCAGAAAAACATCCTACCATGTTACACATTCCCAGAAAAGAGGATGTTTCAGAAAAGGCAAGTGCAGACAACCAAGAGGAGGCCAGTTCAGAGCAAACAGTGGTCTCAAGTGCCCTTGTACACTTAAAACAGGAGAAAACCACCTGTAATGGGGCCGGAGAAAAGTGTGTTCTTGCCATTCTTCCTGTGTGTGTCAAGTCAAAAAAAGGCAGTAAAATTGTGGAAACATATGCATTTATGGACCCTGGGAGCTCAGCCACATTTTGCACAGACTCTTTAGCACGACAGCTAAATCTGCAGGGAAAAGGAACTGAACTTGTCTTAACTACAATGAGCTCAACTAAACATGTGAAAAGTTGCCTTTTCAGAGACTTAGAGGTTAGTGGACTTGAGGAAAGTAACTTTATTAACTTGCCAAAAATCTACACCCAAAAGACCATCCCAGTGACAAAAGAAAATATACCTACACAAAAGGACATTGATAAATGGTCATATCTACAGGAAGTAAAACTGCCATGCATCGATGCTGAAATAGGGCTCCTTATTGGTAATAATGTGCATCAAGCATTCGAGCCATGGAAAGTTATCCACAGTCAAGATAACGGGCCCTTTGCCATTAAGACAATCCTTGGATGGACCGTTAATGGCCCTGTAAGAGAACAAAGAGACAGTGGATTGGATGGCAGTGAGCAACATCAAGTCACAGTCAACAGGATCTCTGTGGAAACAGTGGAAAATCTGCTCATACAGCAATACAATGTCGATTTTCCTGAGCACAGCTGCAGTGATAAACTGGAAATGTCACAAGAGGACAAGCAGTTCATCAACTCTGTATCCAGTTCAGTGCATCATGTTGACGGACATTACTACATCAACATGCCTACCAAAACATCACCAGTCAGTTTGCCAAACAACAGAAATGCTGCGGTGCAGCGAGCGATGAGCCTGAAAAAGAAACTCATCAAAAACCACGCATTCCACCAGGAGTACAAAGACTATATCAATGACCTGATAAAAATGGGTTATGCAGTGAAGGTGCCAGAAACACAGCTGAACCGGCAGGATGGAAGAGTGTGGTACATTCCACATCACGGGGTGTACCACCCACAAAAAAGGTCACTTCGTGTAGTATTTGACTGTGCTGCCAGCTTTCAGGGAACCTCACTCAACAAGGAGCTGCTTCAGGGTCCAGATCTGACTAACTCCCTTATTGGTGTACTGACACGATTTAGACAGGATTATGTTGCAGTCATGGCAGATATTAAGGCCATGTACCACCAAGTGAGAGTTCCAGAAGAGGACACAGATCTGCTGCGTTTCCTGTGGTGGCCAGAGGGAGACCTCACACAGGAAATGGTAGAGTACAAAATGGTCGTTCACCTGTTTGGCGCTACCTCGTCACCTAGCTGCGCCAATTTTGCTTTGCGGAGGACAGCAGAAGAGAACAGAACTGGATCTTCACCTGAAGCTGTGGAAACAGTTCTCAGAAATTTTTATGTCGACGACTGTTTAAAGGCAGTCAGTGATGAGAGTGAAGCTATCTCTCTGGGCAAGGATCTTGTGGCATTGTGCGCCTCAGGTGGTTTCCACCTCACCAAATGGACAAGCAATAGCCGGGCATTCTTAATGACAGTGCCAGAGAGTGAAAGAGCTAAGGAAGTTAAGGACTTAGACCTGGCTAAAGATGCTCTTCCAGTGGAAAGAGCACTAGGTGTGCTCTGGTGCATAGATTCAGACAGTTTCAAGTTCAGAGTTAACATCAGCAGAAAGGCAGCCACAAGAAGAGGAGTTTTATCTGTGGTGAGCTCCATATATGATCCATTGGGATTTCTTGCTCCAGTTGTGCTTCCAGCAAAGATCTTTCTGCAACAACTGTGCAAGGAGAAACTAACATGGGATGAGGAGATTCCTGACAGAATGGCACAATACTGGAACACATGGATAAATCAACTGCCACAGCTTTCCAGCTTCCAAGTAAGGAGATGTATAAAGCCTGAAAGATTTGGATCTATCGCATCTGCACAATTGCACCATTTTTCAGATGCCAGCGAGAGCGGCTATGGAACAGTGTCTTTCTTGAAGCTAATCAACAGCCACGGGCATGTGCATTGTGCTTTCATGATGGGAAAGGCACGCGTGGCACCTCTCAAACAAACCACTATCCCACGCATGGAGCTGTCGGCTGCTGTGGTATCCGTGAACATGGACGCTCTTTTAAGAAGGGAGCTCCAGCTGGAGCTAAAAGACTCAGTATTCTGGACAGATAGCACTGCTGTGTTAAAATACATTGGCAACGACACACTACGTCTGAAAACCTTTGTTGCTAACAGGGTTGCCGTCATCAAAGAAGCAACAAAGGCAGATCAATGGTGGTACGTCAGCACAACAGAAAACCCAGCTGACTGCGCCTCTCGTGGACTCACTCCAGAACGGTTCATGACCAATCAGAGCTGGATTAAAGGACCATCAATTCTGACAGATCCGGCCTATGAATGTTCAAGAAAGGTGGACAGTGTGAAACTTTCTGAGGATGATGATGAGGTAAGAAAGTCTGCCATTGTTCACAGTACACAAATTATTGAAAATACTGACATAGTAAACAGATTAATGGGCTACTATTCCAGCTGGCATCGTCTCAAAAGAGCTGTAGCATGGATACTTAGGCTAAGAGAAAGTCTGCTATTTTTAAGCAAAAGGCGAAAAGAACTGGAAGCTGCAACCTACCAACAGGTTGATGACTCAATCAAAGCAGTGACCAATATAAACAAAGAAATGCAGCAGTACAAAGCAAGTTTGAACAAGGAGCCTTTGACTGTGCAGAACCTGAATGCAGCAGAAATGGAGATCATCCGCTATTGTCAAAATAACAGGTTTCAAGTTGAGATCTCCTCATTAAAACGAGGGACACAACTAGTCAGAGGGAACAGCCCCATTTGTAAGCTAGACCCAGTGCTGCAAAATGGTATACTAAGAGTGGGGGGTCGTCTCAGTAAATCTGCAATGCCCGAGGAATCTAAGCACCCCATAATCATGCCAAATGATATGCATCCCACAACTCTGCTTCTGAGGGACATACATGAAAAAGTTGGACACTCAGGAAGAAATCACATGCTTTCTCGCCTTCGCCAAAAATTCTGGATTCCCGCAGCTAATTCTGCAGTGAGGAAACTCATATCCAAGTGCATTACATGCAGAAAAATCCAGGCTAAGGCTCATGGACAAAAAATGGCAGATTTGCCTGCAGACAGACTGTTACCAGACAAACCACCTTTTACTGGTGTAGGTGTAGACTATTTTGGGCCAATAGAGGTCAAAAGAGGTCGCAGCATCATTAAAAGATATGGGGTATTGTTTACCTGTCTGACGACCCGTGCAGTGCACTTAGAGGTGTCCCACACACTCGACACAGATTCGTGCTTAAATGCACTTAGACGCTTCATGTGCAGAAGAGGTCAGGTCTCTGTCATCAGATCAGACAATGGCACTAATCTTGTTAGTGCAGACAAGGAGCTACGTGCAGTTATGCAACAGTGGGATGTGGTCAAAATACAGGATACACTTGCACAAAGAGGAGTCCAGTGGATTTTCAACCCACCTGCCGGACCTCATTTTGGCGGAGTGTGGGAACGCCAGGTGAAATCTGTAAAGAAAGTCTTGAAATCTGTCTTGCATGAGCAAACAATAGATGATGAATGTTTACAGACTCTATTTTGTGAAGTGGAGAACATTCTAAATGACAGACCACTAACCACTTCCTCTGAGGACCCAAACGATTTAGAGCCATTGACACCCAACCATTTGCTCTTACTAAGGAAACAGCCCTTGCTTCCCCTTGGACTTTTCAGCAAGGATGACTGTTACTCACGTCGGAGATGGAAGCAAACGCAGTACCTAGCAGACCTATTTTGGAAAAGGTGGGTGCGCGAGTACTTACCTAGTCTGCAGGAACGGCAGAAGTGGAACAAAGTACAGCAGAACTTGATGCCAGGAGACATTGTAATGATCCTGGATGACAGCGCCCCCAGGAGCTCATGGCTTCTGGGAAGGGTCGTGAGTACAAAGTCAGACTCTAAAGGACTTGTTCGTCGAGTTCTAGTCAAAACCAAGTCCAGTACTCTAGAGAGACCTGTTGCTAAACTTTGTCTTATATGTGAAGTGGATGCTTAAGTGTTGTACAAAAGTAGAAAATGCTGCTAAGGTGAATGCAGATTGTCATCTCATTTATGCATATCAAAATTTTAAAAAAAAGGGAGAATATGACAAATGTTTGCTGATTTTGTTGTTAGATTTGTTATAATTTGATGTGGCTCTTAGTAATAGTAATATGTTTGGTAATCATAAGTCCTCCTGCCTTATAATTGGGGCCGGAAATGTAAGAGCCACTAACACATAATAATATTTGATGGAGTGTTTTTTGAAATGTGTGGTTTGAGCAACATGTTCTGACTATATTTACATTTATATTTGTATTTATGCAGCAGTTGAATGATGACATGTGGGGAGTTTATGGTTACATTGGGATTTTTTGTGTTTTGATGCTGAGTGCATTGAATTATGTTTTCTTGTTGCTTTGCGACAGTTGGTTTTGCTTTACGGCAGTTTTGCCATGGGTGCGGCGGGTTGTTGAGGTATAGGCAAGCATGGATTGCAACAAGTTTTTGACCGTCGTCACAGTCTTTAAAAGCTTTTAGTGACAGATGCTGTATGGTCGTATTTATTTTCCTTTTGCCAGTGGAAAATGTTTTTTTTTGTTTGTAACTGTGGAAAATGTTCACCATGTCGATATTGGATCAGGCTTGTGTGGATTAAAATTCATTTTTTGGAACTTTTTCCCTGGCTCCTTTGGACTTCGTATGGACTTGTGAGTACATTGGGTGTCACAAGAAAATAGATAATAGACTGAACACGAGTCAAAACATCAACAGCTTGCTTATTAAGTGGCCAACAGTAAAGGTTTGGATTTTCGCATAAAACGGCCACTACAATAATGATAATAATAATGGTAACAATGATAATAAACTTGATTTGTATAACACCATGCCATAGAGCAAGACACTGCATCCCTGCCACTTCCACAGGACATGATTCAGCGAGGTCAGGGCTTTTCAGCTCATAGTGATCACACTGAGCAAGAAGCTGCCTCGGGACAGCTGCTGAGGCTGCTCAGGGCTCCGTTTCACACAGCAGGTTTAGTGAAAACTCTGAGTCTGTTCACCCTGAATGAGGGAAACTCTGAGTTTTCCGTTTCACAGAGGGAGGTAACTCAAAGCAGAGACAGAGGGGTAACTCCAGCCTGTTTCACAGAGGGAGGTAACTTAAGCTCTCGGTCAGTTACCGCAGTAACAGACTCCATGAAACTAACCTGGTCGGGACCAGGTTTTTCTCATGAAACCTCGAGTTTCTCTCTGTGTCCGCCCTCTTTCAGCCACACACCGTATTTAACTTCCTCATTGATTCAGTCAGCAGGCGAGTTTTGGCGTGGCGTATTAGTTCTGCCGTCTGTTATTTAAGAAATATTTAATAATAATAATAATAATAATAATAATAATAATAATAAATAGCCTACAGTCAGTAGGCCTTTATTAGAAGTCCATTAGTAGTTAGGTGGCGACTTTTTCCACGAACATGGCATGTCCTTTCAACAACGATCCCGTGGATGAAGGTGCAGTGTTACTGCGCAGAGAATTAAATATTCGTCGGGAGATGGTTATAAGACCGCGCATAGATGTTTTACCTGTTTGAACAATGTTTTTATATTTCATCTTAAGCTGCTGCCAAGTGCGCTTCTCACCCGCGGCATTGTACCTAAATGAAATAAATTAATAGGCCAGCGGTAATTCAAGCAGTTTTTCCCTGTAATGTTATTGTGATTGCAACGGACTCCATTTAAACTTACGCATTGACCCGAGCAGCAATGCTCTCCCACGCCGTCTCCCTCTCCTTTGCCACTGCAGCGATGTTGCACTTTAAAAAAAAAAAAAAGAAAAAAAAAAAAGTTCAAACTCGCTGTATGAATGCATGATTTCCAATTCAGCTGGGGTGAAAAACGCAGCCGGACGCTTCTCCGTTGCCATGGTGACTCGTCAAAACGGGGCTCTTTTTCCAGCTGTGGTGCACGCGCTTAACTCCAGGTGAAACTACTCCGAGTTGATCAAACTGACTCAGATCAGCTGTTCTGGAACTGAAAACTCAGAGTTTCCTCTCTCAGAGTAGATCAGCTCAGAGTTCAGGGTAAGACTCGGAGTTTGTTGAACCTACTGGGTGAAACGGACCCCTGGTTGCTTCATGTTTACTTTGACTTTTCCCTGAAACTTGTAAAAAGGGCTTTTCATCAGCGTTCAGGTACATGTCCTTAAGCCGATGTTCTTTGGTGCATTAGTGTGTGTGTTGTCAGGCCAAGAACACACGGGACATTAATGGTGGATTCCACCTTAGACAGACGCTGCCATTTGTCATCTTGACTTTTCTAAATTTCATACAGGCTATTTGAATGAATTTGAGTGTTCACAAACAAAACAGTAATTAATGGAGTGTTTAAAAAAAACTCGCCTCTAGCTTTGAAACACCCTTACTAAATGCATGGTCAGTTTACAATTTATGAAAAATACATGGGATAATTATGATTATACAAGCTTCAAGTCAGAGCTCTGCACCGTAATGTAATGCTGAGTTTCCCTTTTGTAACTTAGACTGTGCAACGTATCCACACACTGACTATTATAGTTTTATTCATAAAAATGATTACCGTGGCTTTTATGCTTGGATAGAGTGACTCACCGAACCCTTTAACAATAATTCCAATAAAAACTGGCAACAAAAAAAGATTTCTGCACTTTTTTAATGGCCTCTGTCGTCCTGCTACACATTTCTCAACTGTCAGTTTTCTTGTAATTCAGTTTTAAATCTATAATTATCATCACTATAAATGTAGCATTCTTATAATTTTCTGGAATCTATTTTGCAACTAATTTGTTCAGGTAATTATTTGCTAATTTTCTGGTCACTTTTCTAATAATTTTCTTGAAATGACTTGATTTTGTAGCGAATGCGGACGCTTCATGTTTAAAAATGTTGAATGTACAGTGTGTGCCTCAGCTACAGTGTGTGAGTCATGTTGCCTGTCACTGATTTTTGGCAGGGATACTGTTTAATGTGAATGAAGCTGCTCTATACTTTTCATTTTGTTGTTGTTCCTGTTGATCATGCTCTGTAGTGGCTTGTAAGCCCATGCAGGTGGGCCGCCTTTTGCTGCATGACCAGCATGTTTGAAATGCGCTATCTGCATGAACTTTGCCTGGCCGATAATGTTGCTATAATATTTCTGTGGGAAATTAATGTGAATGTGAAGTATGTGTAACATGAAACTCACTTCTCATGTGCTATATGGAGTTTTATTGTAATACTTTACTATAGTTTCACAACTCTTGTAATAGATGAGCAATTTTAGTTCATTTTGGCTTTTTTTTGTTATCAATCAGAATCATAATGAAAAACCTTAGTAGTGTGAGGATCGTAGTTATTATAAAGTACCTCAGTAAAACTGCTGACTGCAGTCTTCTTTTCTATTAAGGCTGAAAGTGGACACAAAAAAAAGATATTAACACGGAAAAAAACTTAAATCACATCTTTTTATTTGAATAAATTCTTGCGATGTGAAAAACACAGACTTAAAATTTTTGGTATTATTTGCAAACCACTCTAGTAATTTTGTCAGGATAAAAGATTTTACAGAGATTTGACATGAATATGATGTATGTATTTTGACACTTGATAGATTCGTTACAAGGATTTTAACAAGGCAGTGAAGTTAATCATTGGATATTTAAAATTTTGAGCTCACATGGCAGGAAATGATTTCTGAGAAAACCTTACTGTTATGGCCGACTAATCTGTTTGATTGACAGGACAGATGATCAGAGGGGCCGAGTTTTCACCACCATCATTAAAACAGGGACTGAAGTATGGGAGGAGTTTCTCAGTGAAGCTGCAGTCAGTAAAGGAGTAGATAAGAGCTGCAGCATCTACATCATAAAAGGAGACCAGACCCTCCTCATAATCCACAAACACCCCCACCTTCTGAGGCTGAGACTTCAGAGAGAGACGGACAGGAGGGCCAGCAAGAGCTTCATACTCATTTTTATTCCTCAGCCATATAGACCAGTAGCCATTCTTAGGGCTCAGAGAGACGTTTTTCTTCCTCTCAATCGACCCACTAGCCACTCCTAAATTCCACTTGGTCTTCCCTTTAACCTGAACCTCGTAGTAAAATCTTCCTGAGGAGAAGCTCTGCTTTCCTAAGACAGACACACAATAAGAAAATCTCTCTGGGTTGTCTGGGAGATTCTTCCATACATCACCATAACTTACTTGTTTCCCATCATCAGACAGGATGAGATTGGGATTTGCTGTATCAGGATCCAGAGTCACATCCACCTCAAAGTGCTGGACCCTCTTCAGCTCAGCCTCCAGCAGCTTCTTCATCTCTTTACTGAGCGTCTCCTCCAGCTGAGCCACCGCTCTGCTCACACTCCCCTCGTATGATGAGCGATGGACTCTGACCTCTGTCCAGTTCTTGGTGTGTGGAGGAGCGCTGAGGGATGGGAAGCTCTGGAGGAGGTGGAGGTGGTCTTCAGTGTGTGAGAGCTGCACCACCTCAGAGCTTCTCCTCATCAGCTCAGAGATTTCCTGTTGCAGCTCTTTGATGAAGCCTTCAGCCTGTTTCTCTGTTGTTTTCTGCTTCTCTTGGATCATGTCAATGAGCTCAGCCTGGCCTCTCTCAACAGACTGCATCAGAGCAGTGAAGACCCGCACACCGTCTGCTGTCTCTCTCTCTGCATCTTCCCTGCTGAGCTCCACTGATCGCTTGATCTCCTGAATCTTCACTCGTCTCTTCTGGATCATCTGCTGGATTTCAGCCTCTGTCTGCCCCAGCTCAGCCTTCTTTCCTTCACATTCTTCCTTCAGAGGAACAATCTCATGTGACTTGTGGTCTGAAAAGGTGCAGAATAGACATACACACACCTGGTCAGTCTTGCAGAATAGCTGCAGCGGTGCATCGTGCTTCTTACACATCCTGCCCTCCAGGTTGTCCACAGGATCGATCAGCTGATGTGTTTTCAGGCCTGGGATCCTCTGATGAGGCTCCAGGTGAGTCTCACAGTAGGAGGCCAGACACACCAGGCAGGACTTCAGGGCCTTCAGTTTGGTCCCGGTGCAGACGTCACAGGGAACTTCTGCTGGTTTGGCACATCGTTGGTCTGAGCGGCTGCCGGCTTTCTTTTGAGACGACTTCCTGAACTGAGCAGCCACCTCAGATATGAAAGTGTTGACCCGCAGCTCAGGCCTTTGTTTGAAAACCTCTTTACACACAGGACACTGGCACTGAGTGTTAACATCCCAGTGCTGTGTGATGCAGGTTTTGCAGAAGTTGTGTCCACATGGTGTGGTGACTGGATCAGTGAACACATCCAGACAGATGGAGCACAGGAACTGATCTTCAGATAGCAGACAGCTGGCAGCAGACATTTCTGCACACTGAGACCTGAAGTGAAAGGATGAAATGTTAATGGTGTCATATATCATTGAACCTGGATCATTTGTAAAATAGCAATAAAAAAAAAAAACAACAACTAGGAATTTCTCCCTTTTTCCAGACTATATGTTTTCCTATCTGCTAAAACTCAGCAGCCAATTTTATTGTTAAACACTTTTCAAATTACAAAATACATTACTGTATCATTCAAATATAATACAGTACAGTATCAAAATTATGCTATAAAAAGGGGCGTCCCGGTAAAGCACACACAGCATGTAGGTACCAGGGCTTAGTCCCAATCACAGCAACTGGGGTTCAAATCCAGGTCCCTTGCTTCATGTCATTCCCTCTCTCTCCTCTGCCTTTCCTATCTCCACTGTGACTGTCCAATAAAGCATAAATGCCAAAAAAAATCTTTAAAAAAAAAATGCTGTACAAGTCCCAGAACCTCTCAAGTGTGTTTCTTGTTCTCTGTGTATGTGTTTCACTTTATTACACACGATACCAGTGGTGAGGAATGGCTCTGGAACCATTTCTGACTCTTTCCCAGAAGTCAAACAGTTTTCAAATGAAACTGCATTTCAAAAAAAAAATTAAAAAAATAAAAAAATAAAGCACGAATTACAAAAGCAAATTCAAAATTACTGCTGTGGTCTCTCTCTCTCTCTCTCTCTCTCTCTCTCTCTCTCATAGTGCCTCTTTGCTGTTTTTAAGTTGCACTTTTCCCTCCGCTATTCTGTCATTGTTTGTCTGTATGAGGGCCAAGTACAGGTCCTCGCCCACTCTGCATGCACACCTTGTTACATCCAAATATATTAACATCCAAATAGAATATTTTCAGTAAAAAGTTCACATGCAGAATGTAACAGTCATTCTGTTGCTTTGAGTCTTTTCCGCGCCTTCTTTTGTCATATTTTGAAAAGGAGTCATTCAGGAGCCAGTGTCAAAACAATGTGAACAGCACAGGCCACTGTGTTACTTCCTTCATATTAAGCTATCACTAAGAATGAAAATGGTCGCTAATGCAGAAACACAAATCAGCACTTTCTTTAGGCTGATTGTTTTTTCCATGCAGGGAGTCTCCAGAGGGTTTTCCCTTGGGCCACATCCAGAGGCTCTGATGTAAATGTGACCGTGAACAAGACTTTCTCTTGTGTGTGAGAAAAAATCTATGCAGGCCTCGGAAGTAGCTATAGGCTAAATGTGGATACGAACGCCTTTCGCTGCGAGTTGAATAAATAAATCAATCAAATTGAAAAAGCAAACATCCAGTGTGGGCAGGTCTGCAGTTCAATGTTGTGTCATTGCTCTCTGATGAAGCGAAGCAACAGTTGTCGTTTGTACTCACCTTGACTTTTACTGTTGATCCAGAGAGACAAACTGCAAAACGTGGCCGTTCAGGCTTACATTCACTTTCACTTTGTAAAAGCGCCTCCTCCTCTCTCCTCTGGTTGCAGAGTTCCTCCTCCCCCTGACTGCACTTTGATTAGGAAGCTGATATTTTGTTGCCAAGTTGTGTTTTTGGTGTGTGCCCAAGTTCTGACAAAAGATAGATTTGATTTACACCTGTCAAAGTCGCCATTTAAAATGAATGAATGAATGAATGAATGAATGAATAAAATAAAATAAAAATTAAATAAAAATTAAATTTTAAATAAGACACAGATGATGATGATGATGATGTGTGGAACTCCATTTCCGCGAGGGAAAACAACTTAAATAAAATCCCGATGGTAAATCATAATAAAAGTAAAATGATTATTATAATGTAAATTATGATGATTGGTAATGATAATAATTTCGATTATCTCATACTTTCGACTGTATTCCCGTAAGACTTTATCTCATACTTGTGACTTTTTGTCTCACAATTTCGACTTTCTATCTCACAATTATGACTTACCATGTTTGTATTTTTCCCCCCTGGCAGAAATGAGCTTCCATAAATGATGAAATATCCTGCTACTGCTGCAGCTGATTTTTGCCATACGTGCATTTCCCCCTCACTATCAAGCATGATAAAATCATTAAAGTCATCTGCCTCAGACTTTTCCTATGATCGGTGTTTGAGGAAACGTACCCGCGGAAGTCCGCAATGATATAGAAATGTACATAAGTTGTTGATTTTATTGACATCAGGGTACACTATTTAGACCAGGGCCACTCAACTTAAGATGGATCAGGGGCCACGCAGCAAAATCCAGCTGTGTCCAAGGTTCACAAGCTAAACATGTCTGACCTTTTGGACGTTTAAACAATAATTTTGTCACAGGCTACATGACGAGTCTAAAAATTACTGAAACAAACAGAAAACAGCTGCATTTCCATCTAAGTCCACACCTCACTGAATAAAAGATTGTCATGCAGTGATTAATGATGAAATGATCAAGTTACAACAAAATGAGGCTTTATTCCCAAAATGTGAGCAGAATGGGCAGCTTGCTCAGAGGTGAATACTGAAATTAGACCACATCACACTCCCTGGGAACATTATAAAATAAACAGGCTTCATTCGCAAATCCTCGGGGGTCTTCCTGGGGATCCTCAGCAAAATGAGGAATAGTTTCATTTCCTTATAAAATAAAAGCTGGTGAAAGAATTCTGATCTTTTGAAGCATTTCAACAAAAAATCTGATGTCAACCCAGTGTCACTGATCTGACCTTTAACCCTTAGATGCATACGTGGGGTCAAAAATGACCCCGGAGGTGGTTTTTTTGCAATATCTTAGTCATTTTAAATTTTTATCATTTAATCTTCCATGTATTCCTCAAATAGGTTGTCTTTGACATGAGGCCATTTGGATTTGTATCTAATTGTTATATTTTTTAAGTAATTGCATTTTTTATATCAATACCCCACTCTTCCATACGTGGGGTCAAAAATGACCCCAAGCATTTTCTATGGAATTTCAAGGGTTAACCCTTGGAACCTTTGATTTTTATCAACTGTGAATGTCAGGTATACATCTAGTGTTGATCCACACATCTAATGCCAGCAGTCTCACCACCCTGAAGGTTATTTTTACACAGCAACATACATGTAAGTATTATCATCATTTTTATACCTCAGAATATATATATATGATGACTGGAAGGTAACCCATGCCTACCAACCTACATCACTGAAGCAATGGGAAGGTGTAGAATGACAAAAGCTGCAATCCAGCCACAGGAGAGAAGCAGACAGGGCCAACAGAAGAGAAAGAGGTGTAAGATGTGTCCAAGAAACAAAGATTGCAAAGCCAGCTATAGTGTTGGAAATGCAGTGACCCTGTGTGCAGCTCACAGCCACAAACAAGTAGTTTGTAACAGCTGCTCACAGTTAGAAGAGAGAAGACACGCATGTGTGTGTTACATATGTGTGGACATGCATAGACAGACAGACAGGCAGACAGACAAACAATGAATGTTGACGTTTTGATAGCTGCATTGATAGCAATATTTTGATCAAATGAAAGAAGGTGATAAATCAGGGCCACTCAACTTAAGATGGCTCAGGGGCCACTCAGCAGAACTCAGCTGTGTCCAAGGGCCACAAGCTAGACATGTCTGTCCTATTTTGGACATTTAAACAATTATTTTGTCAGATGAATGAAACATACAGAAAACAGCTACATTTCCATCCAAGGCCAAACCTCACTGAATAAAAGATTGTCATGCAGTGATTAATGATGAAATGATCAGGTTACAACAAAATGAGGCTTTATTTCCAAAAAGATTAGATAGAATCATAATATTTTTATTATATGATAGTGGCGGGCCACATAAAAATGACGTACGGGCTGCATGTGACCCCTGGGCCTTGGGTTGAGTAGCCCTGTGATTAATGAACATGTAAAACATGAAATTATTCTTGTGTTGACCAAAATATAATAAGAATCATTATTTTAAAACCAAAATGAAGAAATATTGCATTAAACACATTGTTTCTAATAGGGATAATTTTTGGATGTTTACTTTTTTTGACCTATTTAAAATATGTTTTTTGATAAAATGTTTATTAAAAGTGATAAATGGACATGTCAAACATGAAATAATTCTTTTGTTGACTAAAATACAATAAAAATCATCATCTTTAACCAAAATGAAAGACATTTCTGAAGTTTACGGCGTAAAACCCATTCATTTCAATTGGGGTCATTTTTGATGGCCAAGCGTGTAATTCACACGGTGTGCCACTTTTTGTAGCGTATCAATGTCACGGTGTTCCTTTCTAAATCGTGTAACTGACACGCCTCTATGAGAGTGTACTACCAGCAGGGGGCGACAATTTTCTCTGTACTGCGGACAGCTGCTGGAAGCATTTAGTTGACTCCATCCCGCTTCAGCGCAAGGTAAGATAAAGATGCATGACCTATGAAATGTATTTTTTAAACTAGTAATGTTTTTTGTTAAACAACTTTTAGGTCCCCTTGGGGTGTAATCATGTTAATTACATTTTATTTGTCAGTGCAGAACCGCAGGTGATCGACGTTTGATGAAATCAAAGGAGAAATTTAACTTTGCTCCGTTAGCATTTAGCTTTACAGCTAACGTGAGCTGAGAGCTAGCTTAAATTTAATGTTGCTGAGTTGGTCATATTGCAGTCAGATCAGTCTTTTGAGCCGACGGGATACTCCAAAACCCACCGGAGTCAGGCCATTGATATAAGAAGCATTTTTTTTTTTTTTCCAAATGTCGGGTTGTGTTTTTATCATTCTAGCGCAGCTCAGGTAGGGCACGGGGCATTTAGAAAACCTTAATGTGGCTTGGTGGACTGTGGAGCTTTGTTACTGACGCCAGTATTTGAAGAATTGTCATTACTGGCAAAGTAGGGCCAAATAATTCTCCAAATGGCACAATGACGGTATATAAATGCTATGAAGCTTAACTGAAGCCTAGCTTCTGGTCGCCAGGTTTAAATATTAAACTTTAGGTAGCGCTCGTCAATGTCACCTTTACTCAGGCGTCCAATCGCAGTGGAGGAAGGGCGGGACGGGCGGGACAAACACCGCAAAGACCAAACGTCACATCCTGCCTGTACCGGGATGCAACAGCATCAGCATCCGCGATGGAGAAATGAATGTTTGTCTTTGTCTTTATCTCTGAATATCCAGAGATAAACAGTGCATGTTCGGGGGCGGTGTCCACCAAAGCCTCTTGTCCCAGCTCCAAAAGCTAGGCGCTTCTCCGAAAGCCCAGCTGGGAGCGCGTGAGAGCGCTTTGAAGGCGCAGCGCCTTTCAGCTGAGACGCTTTGGTTGCTAGGATACGGACAATCCGCAAAAACAACGTTCACTGCGTTTGTTGCAAGCTCGTAATTTTCCACTTGTTTTAATGGTCTTCAGAATATTAGTTGCCAGCCCTTGTTGTAATGAACTGAGGGCTTATCGCTAAGACATAAGACACCAAAAACAAAGCACAAGAGTAGGAGCAGGGGTGTAGCAACCAGGGGGCAGACCTCAACAGTAAAGTGAAGTGCAGTTGTGAATAGTGAATAGTGAATAGTGTAGTGAATTTATAAGTTATTACACGATTCCTCGGGTATATTGCACAGAATCAGAAACATGTATATTGCACAGACACCCAGCATGTAAATGTAAAGTACATAGTGAAATTGCACATTGCTTGATTGCATAGGTCCCTTAGGTAATTTGCACAGAATTCTGGATCATAAACATGCATATTGCACCAGAACCCATCATATCAAAGTGCACCCTGAAATTGCACATTGCTCAATTGCACAAGTCCCTAGGAAAAATTGCATCACTGTAGCCTATATGTCACCCTATTGAACCTAACCCCCTAGTGTTTTTACGCTCCAGCAAAAACACAAGTTAACGTTTTACACATACCCTTAGCATGCCCTTTCAGATTTTATACTATTATTCTGTTATACTATACTACTACTATACTATTTTATTCTATACCACTATTATATTTCATATCTTTCTCAGTCATTGCGTGATTATCTTTTCAGAGTGAGCGGATCACAGCGTCAGGTGGGGCTGATAAAAGATGACTTATGCCTTGGGCTCTTTGCATGCAGCAAAGAGCCCAAGTTCGGCCCCAAACCAGGGTGGCCGCAGCCCAGGCCCAAGCCATGCCGCAAGCGCTCCACCAAGTGAGCCACCAGGGCGACGCTAAACAGATGCATATAAATGTACAGCACAATACTGTTAGAGTCGTTTTGCATTGTCACCTGTCTATTTTCCATTGTGATCACCGGTACTTCATTGTGACTGTACAAGTCATTCAGCAGATTGAAATTTATTCATTAGCCTGCTTACATCAGAGCCTGTCATACTTTAAAGAGTACTTACCATGTGTTTTTGTGAATTCTTGATGAAGACAGTTTTATTCCCATGCCTTCATGGTGAAATCATATTTCAAATTTCCCAAACATCTATTATCCAACTGGAAAAATTTGGTCCATAATTAAAAGCAAAATCTCAGGTGCGTTCCGGTAGTTCAACTGGTAGAGCACATACCACATGGCTTAGGCCTAAACCACAGTGATCAGGGCTTGAATCCAGCCTCAGGTGATTTGCTGCATGTCATCCCCTCTCTCCCCCCTTTACTGTGAAACTCCACTGTCCCTAGAGCTGACCCCCCACCCTCCCTCCTCCCATACTAGAAAAGTGCAATGCCAAATGAGAAATTAATTTTATCGGCAAATAATATCGTTAATGTGATTTTCTAGATACATGTTTACACTTTTTGGATATCTTCTAAATGTTTTTTCCCTTATTTAACAGATGAAAGTGTGGAAGGAGGCTGTCCAGTTACCAGTGCAGTACTGCGACAGAAAAGGAAAGGTGTGTTGATATATTGTGTAAATCCATACATCTGATTGACACTAATTGATGAGTTCTCATGGATACTGTTTTTTTATTTGGTTAGGTTTGGGCAATCAAGACGTGATGTGTTTAGCAACCTACTGTATGGGAAGATTAATTGTTTGCTTTTGTATGACAGAGCATTTGGAGAAGATTTAGGTGTTTCCACTGTTTTCAGTATGTGTCGTGTTGAACTCCAACACCAGATTAGTCGTGTTTGTTGCTTGACAGGACCAAGCAGCCAAGAAGTTGCATAGTAGGCTAACTTTAGCTTAGAAAAGTCTTAACTCTCCAGCTGTCAGGGATGCAAACAGGTAAAGATCAAAAATGAAAAAATACAACAGGACAGCTTACCTTGTGTGGTACTTCTGCACCTTTATGTGGGGTCCAATGCACACTTGTGAAATAGATCAAGTTTGCAGAAAGTTGGAAATGTAGGAAAGGATAGTGATATTGCCAACGGGTTTAAGCCTCTGCAGTCTTCCTGCACAAGTGTGCGCTTGACCCCACACACAGGCGCAGCAGTATCACACAAGATAAGCTGTCCTGTCGTTTTTTTTTTTTTTTCATTTTTGACAACAATAAATACATCAGTCATATTTATTTTATTGCCCAACCCTATACTTTGTTGATTACAGTAACTTACCATTGTGCCATACAACTTCTGTAACAGTATTAAACACAAAGAAAAAAAAACGTATAACCCATGCTATCACAGTAACCTCTTGCCATCATATAAAAGTTTTACTTAGTGCATTGTAAAGCTATGTCATTTTTTTTTCCTTTCAGAATGCCCACACACACTGACAGGGAGCGGGGATTTTTACCCAGTGAAGAGGGTTGCCAAAACCCGAGTCATCAAGGTTAGATATAATAATAAGCACTACACCCATTTCCTCCTTCTACCCAATTCAGCTCATTCAATATTAAAAAGGAATGCAAATTAAAATTTTTCTGTCAATGAAATTTTATTTTGCAGTTCAAGTATTGATTTGATTGGATACAGGATGTTAAGGTGCTTATCAACGGCAAGAGCTTGACATGCCATATTAATATACCAACAATTCAGTATAATCATAAATTCAATATTCAGTGTTTCAGCTGGCAATACATGATTCCAGGTTAAAACTGTGGAACCTCATTTTGATTGATTTTGCTGAATCACAAGAGTATTTAATAGAGTGGAGTAACTGTTACCACGTGGAGTAAACCGAAAATATTCTTTTTTTTTTTTTTTTAGGGTCAAAAAATGAAGTATGTGGAGTGGGAGCCATGCAAAATCTGGTGTGTATGACCTTTTTTCAATGAATATAAAGTAATGAGTACGTATTACATGTTTTCAATATAGAGTGTCTTAATGTATATAGATTTTATTTGCATAACCCATTTTTTTTTCCTTTTTGTCTTACAGTGGAAAGAAGTGGCCTTTGCAGTGGGTGCCGGATAGTGAAACTTGCTAGGTTTTTGCGGCAAATTAGCAGCTGTTCACATGATTTCATTTCCATTTGTTGCTGTATTTCATTTTGCACTTTGTATTTTACAGTGTTCTTCTTGTTTGTTTGTTTTTTGGGCACTGTAAATATTGTCATGTAGTGATCTGTTTTTGTTATGCTGGTTTTTACTTTACCTGTTGCAATAAAACCTTGAAAAGTGAACTTGTTTCTGATTTAATAACACAAAATATTTATTGAATAATGTAGCTAAGCATTTTTCGATGTCTGACATGTAGGCCACCACTCACACAACGCTTTGAAATAAAGAACCTCAAATAAAGAAACTCAACCTTTAGTATCGCTGGAAGGGTCACCACCTGATGAGCAGGCCAACAGGTAAAGGCAAGGCAGGTTTATTTGTATAGCACATTTCAGCGATAAGGCAATTCAAAGTGCTTTACATAGAGCATAAAGGCATTAAAACAATATAAAAGCAACACAAGAAAACATACATAAAAACAATGAATAAAAAGAAGCTATTAGGAGAATAAGATAGAACAGGACATTAAAATTTACAGTGCAGTGCAGAATATGAACCCTTAATGTGGTCTAATGGAAGGCAGCGGCAAACAGAAAAGTCTTCAGCTGTGATTTAAAAGAACTGAGAGTCGCAGCAGATCTACAGTTTTCTGGGAGTTTGTTCCAGATATGTGGAGCATGAAAAATAAACGCTGCTTCTCCATGTAAACTTGAATATGTGACCAAAATAAGTCACTTCACATAATACCATCCTGTCTATCATTCAGGCTAGTATACAGTGCATAACCACAGTCTATGGGCTTAACCCTAACCCTAACCCTAACAAGATGTAAGCCTATTTTAGCATTGCTCCAAGAAAATAAGCTTTTAAGTTAGCCAAAACTACTAGTGTGGTTGTAAATTAGTAAACTCTGATTACCTTAAAAGATTTATGTCACTATATGATTAACTGCAATGATTTTTGTTCATACTTTGACCCAAAAGACAAAAGGCCCAACTGAACGTAAGCCTGGGCCAAGGCTGTGACCATGAAATGTGAAAATTAGAATTTTGTCATAGGACTAAGCCAAATACATCGTTGGAATTGTCTCAACCTGGAGAGTAACATATGTCAGTTTGAAGATTGTAACAGCTTCCTCCTTTGAAATATTGAGCTTTGAACTCTGACCTCAGTGCATCTTTGCAGCACTGTCATTCAGCAATAACAGCGGCTACAGACATGAGGCCAACTGTTATAGAAAGCTCTTGACCTAAACTGTGTGAGTAAGTCCATGTGGGTACAGTCACCAATTGGGGGCGCTATCAAATTTGGTAAAAATAGATTTTCACCCATTTTCAAAATACATATTACATTTCTGGTTACACCACTGTGTTTGTCATCCCCTAAAACCCCTCAGTGTACTTTCAAATGATTATTTACAACTTCAGATCCTAGGAAATACGCAAAATGTTTTTAAACTACAATTCCCATGAGCCAAGCTATGTCGCGCGCTGTGCATGTAAGGAGAAAGCCGCCATATTTGTAGTTTTTCTGTTTTTCAAAGGAGGGTTTGAGATAGGGTTCTATAAAATATTTCTGCTCATTATTTCAAATACGTAGCAAAGCCGAACTTTTAATTGCATTGCATATAGATGATGTATGCCAAATAAACGTAGAGATGTTGACTTTTTCCAGGTGATTTTTTAGAACCACCACAAGCAGCATGACACTCATTATGTTTCCGGTACCCGCGGTTAGCAAAAGTCCGCAATTATCAGTGCCACAGCTACAGGAACTAGTACGGTCGTAAATATTAGGCTATCTTAGCTAATCGTAACCTATTGGTTAGTCGCATATCTCTCATTAGCGAGAGGAGGGGGGGTGAGAGAGAGAGAGAGAGAGAGAGAGAGAGAGAGAGGGTCAAATAAGGTAACATAATACTAGAATTAGGGAAAAATACCAGCTGTCTAGTGTTACTTATTAAACCAAGAGAAAAGTTGTGCAATGGGGTAATGATGAAAAAACATGTGCTTATTTTTGTTATTTAGGTCTTCTTTTCTAAGCTATACAACTGGGCTACAATGCAACTGGAAAAAAGTCAAATGGGCAAAGATTTTATTTTCAAGAAGTACACTTAAGCAAGAATTAGTCAGCATGTTTTGAAACACTTTTTTTTTTTTTTCTCAACATAGTTATGTTAAGTTTCCTGTGTTGGCACTGTGATAGCAGCCAGTATTAGATTTAGTGCCATCTTCCTTAAAGGTTCACTCTCAATTCAACCAAATTGTAACAGTGAATAACATTCTGAAATATACAGTATAAAGGCCAGATTATGGTTCAGACCCCACGTAGCTCCCACGTAGGCCCCCCACTGACAACAAGACCTGTGATTGGTCCGCTGAATTACATCATTTCCGGCATTTCGCCCCTCTGGCGTCACATCCTGTTGTTGTGCTGGCAGCGTCATCTTTAAAAGAACTGCTGTTGTAATCACACATGATTGATTTCAAATTGTTTGGAAAGTTTGGATCATGCTGGATCTGGATCTACTGCTGCTCCTTTTAAAAATAACAACAACAGGAACAGCAGTAGCGTTTTGGCAGAGAATTGCTTAGCGTTTAATGCAGAGGTATATTGGGAGTGTCTGCCTTAATAATCAAGATAAGATAAGATAAGATAAGATATTCCTTTATTAGTCCCACGGTGGGGAAATTTCCCGCATCACAGCAGCAAAGTGGATAGCAAGATACGAAGCACAATTTACACAATAAAGCAATATAAACACTGTAAACAAGAAATGAGCAATATAAACACTGTAAACAAGGAATGAGCAATATAAACACTGTAAACAAGGAATGAGAAAAATACTCTGTGAACAATTTGAACCACAGAAGAAAAAAACCCAAAACCTGGGGGACAACACACTCCGGAGGTTCAGGGTTAGTGTGAACCCATGAGACCAAGTGGCAGAACCTGACTCCCGGACTGGGTCTCAGGAACTGTCACACTTGATCCTGCCTTATGGGATCTCCCCTTCCCTCCCGTCTTTATGTGTGTGCAGTAGTGCAGTGTGCGTGTGTGTGTATGTGTGTACGTGGGTGGGGGTGGGGGTGGGGGGGGGGTAGTTAAGGTGCTGAGAATGTGCATTCTAGTGCAGTCAGTGCAGTCCTGGAGAGTGTGTGGTCTACTGGGAGCACTGCTTGTTATAGAGTCTGACAGCTGCAGGAAGGAAGGACCTGCGATAGCGTTCCTTCACACACTTTGGGTGAAGCAGTCTGTCGCTGAAGGAGCTCTCCAGTGTAGTTATAGTGTCCTGCAGGGGGTGGGAGTCGTTCACAATCATGGATGACAGCTTAGCCATCATCCTCCTCTCACCTACCACCTCCACTGAGTCGAGGGGGCATCCCAGGACAGAGCTGGCCTTCCTGATCAGTTTATCAAGTCTCTTTCTGTCAGCCGTCGAGATGCTGCTCCCCCAGCAGACCACTCCATAAAAGATGGCTGATGCCACCACGGTGTCATAAAAGGTCTTCAGGAGTGCCCCCTGCACTCCAAAAGACCTCAGTCTCCTGAGCAGATAGAGTCTGCTCTGGCCTTTCTTATAAAGTGCAGTTGTGTTGTGGCTCCAGTCCAGTTTATTGTTCAGGTGAACACCCAGGTATTTATAAGATGTCACCATCTCAATATCTGTTCCCTTGATGTTCACCGGTGTCGAGGGGCAGAGTGCACGTCTGCGGAAATCCACCACCAGTTCTTTGGTTTTCCCCGCGTTGATCTGGAGGCAGTTCCGCTGGCACCAGTCCACAAAGTCCTGCGTCAGTTCTCTGTACTCTCTGTCGTCCCCCTCTGTGATGAGGCCGACGATTGCAGAGTCATCAGAGAACTTCTGCAGGTGACAGGTGGGTGTGTTGTATGAGAAGTCTGCAGTATAGAGGGTGAAGAGGAATGGAGCCAGGACCGTTCCTTGCGGGGCCCCCGTGCTGCAGACTACGGTGTCGGACACACAGTCCCGGGTCCTCACATACTGTGGACGGTTGGTGAGATAGTCCAGAATCCAGTGTGTGAGGTGGTGGTCCACCCCGGTGTGCTCCAGCTTGTCTCTCAGAAGTACAGGCTGTATGGTATTAAAAGCACTGGAGAAGTCAAAAAACATGATTCTCACAGTGCTCCCAGGTTTCTCCAGGTGAGAGAGAGCTCGGTGTTGGAGGAAGATCACAGCGTCATCCACCCCAATGCCAGGCTGGTAGGCAAACTGAAGTGGATCCAGTGATGGTCCCACCAGGGGGCGGAGATGAACAAGGACCAGCCGCTCCAGGGTCTTCATCAGGTGGGATGTTAGCGCCACCGGCCTGTAGCTGTTGAGATCCTTGGGGTGCGGAGTCTTGGGCACAGGTACCACGCAGGATGTTTTCCACAGCTGTGGCACTCTGCTCAGCTTCAGGCTCAGGTTGAACATGTGCTCAACAATCCCGCACAGCTGATCTGCGCAGGACTTGAGGAGTCTGGAGCTGATGCCGTCTGGACCTGCAGCCTTTCTTGCCTTGATCCTCCGGAGCTGGTTTCTCACCTGGGTCGTTGTGAGAGACAGGTTGGAGCAGGGGGGCTGTGTGCTGGAGGGTGTGAGTGGGGGAGTTGGGTTGATGAGGTGAGAAGTGGGGGGTGGCTGTGAGCTGAGTGTTGTAGAGGGGGAGGGGGAGGAATTTGGGCAGTTAACACTGGGTGCAGAGAGGGGGGGCTGCAGCCTGGAGGACTGGGCTGGGGGAGGGGCAGATGACTGATCAAATCTATTGAAGAATAAGTTCAGATCATCAGCCCACTTTTGGTCCCCCGTAGCTTGGGAGTCAGGTTTCTTGTGGCCAGAGATGGTTTTCAGGCCTTTCCAGACTCCACAGACATCTCTCTGCTGCAGCTGATCCTCCATCTTCCTCCTGTAGGTGTTCTTCCCCTCTCTGATCTTCCTTCTCAACTCCCTCTGCACAGCCTTCAGCTCGTCCTTATTTCCAGACTTAAAGGCCCTCTTTTTCTCCTTCAGGAGAGCCTTTATGTCAGGGTTAATCCACGGTTTACTGTTGGAAAAACACCGTACAGTCCTGGTGGGTACAGTGTTTTCCACACAAAAGTTAATATAGTCCGTTATGCATTGTGTGAGACTGTCAATGTCCTCTCCATGGGAATCACAAAATTCCTCCCACACAGTTGTGTCGAAACAGTCCTTCAGAGCCTCCTCAGCCTCGTCGGACCATCTCTTCACTGTGCGGGACACAGCTGGTTGCCTGTGCACGAGAGGTTTGTACACAGGCAGGAGATGAACCAGGTTGTGGTCAGATCTTCCCAGGGGGGGGAGGGGTGATGAGGTGTATGCCTCCTTGGTGTTGGCATAGCACAAATCCAGTATCTTACTGTCCCTAGTGCAACATGTAACATACTGGGTGAAAGTGGGCAGAGTGGAGGATGGAGAGGCATGATTAAAGTCCCCAGAGATAAGAAGGAGGGCCTGTGGATGCTCTGTCTGCAGCCTGCTTGTGACAGAGTGGAGAACATCACAGGCTGCATCAGCGTTAGCGGAGGGGGGGATATACGCAGCTATCGCGATAACATGCGAGAATTCCCGCGGCAGGTAATATGGCCTCATACCAACCGCTAACAGTTCAATGTCCCTGCAGCAGAGCTGTTCTTTAATAGTGATGTGCCCCGAGTTACACCATCTGTCGTTCACAAACACTGCCAGCCCTCCTCCTTTCCTCTTACCGCTCTCCCTCGTCCTGTCCGCCCGCACCAGTTTGAATCCGTCCAGGTCCGCGGCCGTGTCTGGGGTCAGCTCAGTCAGCCATGTTTCCGTAAACATCATGATGCTGCACTCCCGGTAGTCCCTCTGGTGCCGAGTCAGCGCCGCTAACTCGTCCATCTTATTGGGAATAGATCTTACATTCCCCATGATGATGGACGGGAGGACGGGTCTGTATTTCCTCCTTCTAGCGCGGCGAGCAGCTCCGGCACGGCTCCCCCGTCTCCTCCTCTTCAACTCCCGGGGAACGTCGGGCCTCTCGTGGGGCAGCACCGCGGTGCCACGGAGGGCCAACAGCTGATCCCTACTGTAAACAATAGGGTCCCGTACGCGCTCTCCAGACACGGACGAAAAAAGTGAAAAAAACAGAAGAAAGACCAGAACAAACAAGGCGACTTTGGTCTCCATAGTGCACTGATCAGTTAAATAAACCAATAAATAATTAAATAGAAATAAAAGTTAAGATTAAACTAGAAAAAAAAGGGAAAAAAAGTTCACGGGAACGGGAGCTGCTGCAACAAGCTGCCACTAGAGCGGCGCCATCTTGATCCCGCCTTAAAGCAAAAAAAAACAACAACAAAAAAACAAATACATCAATGTAGGAACACATGAAACACTATGCACAATCACAACATGACACGCGGTGGACATGCAGGGTTACACTGCCTCCACATCACTGTCATCCAAACTGTCACAGTCCATTTCTTTATGGTCCTCCAGTATCTCCTCAGGCCTGTCCTCCAGCAAAGCATCAGCAGCATTTGATCCCAAAGCCTGGCTGTAACTTAAGCAGACAACTTGGAACTTCTTCTCCACATCTGCAAGGCTTTTATGAAGAAGACAGAATAGCCCATGTTGCCCCTCTTCACTTAGACTGCCTGGAATGAAAAATGAGGGGCATAACAATACTTCCACTCAGTGTTGTTCAGATGTTTCTAAGACACTTGACAGAAGAACTGCAAATCATTTAGACAGAGCCAAAAGAAGCCATAATTTAACACTTGAAGTTGTAAAAGGGTTAAGCATATTATTGTGTTTGTACTCAGTGAGTGATGCAAAATCAACATCAATGAAGCAAGACAATAAAAAATTGCCTTCTTACCACTGTTTCTGCCATGGGATATTTCTGATATCTCAGTCCTGATGGCCCCAGCCAGCCCTCTGAGATAGGTGCAATGCTGCCGCATCTCCGTCATCAAGACGATCTTTTCCTCCTGAAGCCGCAGTGTTGACATGTGTGCATCAAAGACTTTTTTTTTTTGGTGAGGATATTTCTGGATTCTGAAATCACATTAATAACACAGCTTCAACACAAGTCTGACCTGTAGATTTTTAACAGCCAAATAATTTTGCTAATTAAGCCAAAAAAAGTACTATTTGCACATCACATAAACTGGTGCAGGTTGCAAAAACTTAAACTAAAAGGGATCAGCAAGACACCTGAACACTTAAATATTTTTACCTCAAAACTCATATTGTCATTGCTGTAATTATTTTTTTTCTCATGTTGCTAATTTACACAATATTGCCAGGCTTAGTGGCTATTAGGTACGTTAATACTTAGAAAAAAAAAAAAAAAAAGGCAAAGACTCAGTGATTTGGGCAGAGACCTAGGTGACAAAGACTTTAAAAAATAAAATAGAATAAAAAAAAAAACTTACCTCAAGACAGTGGGTCCTCAAGGAGAGAAAAAGAGAGAGGGAGAGAGAGAGAGAGAGAGAGAGAGAGAGAGAGAGAGAGAGAGACAGACAGACAGATTGTGTGTGTGTGTGTGTGTGTGTGTGTGTGTGTGTGGTCTGTGTGTGGGGGGAGTGGTTGTGTGTGGGGTGGTGGTATGAGGGTGTAGGAGTGGCTCTTAAAAGAGCCGTTGGGTTGTTTTATAAAAAAGAAGGAATAGGTGGAGGAACAGGGAGAGAGGTGGTGGGACTGTTGACAGGGGCTGTTGGACAAAAGAAAAAAATGTTAAGCTATTTCTCTTGAGGCAAGTCTTCCTAGATTTGTCATATTATCGATGCAGAAAATACAGTTGCACACCTAGCCAGCAGATACTGAGGTAACTTAGCGATAAGCCCTCAGTTCATTACAACAAGGGCTGGCAACTAATATTCTGAAGACCATTAAAACAAGTGGAAAATTACGAGCTTGCAACAAACGCAGTGAACGTTGTTTTTGCGGATTGTCCGTATCCTAGCAACCAAAGCGTCTCAGCTGAAAGGCGCTGCGCCTTCAAAGCGCTCTCACGCGCTCCCAGCTGGGCTTTCGGAGAAGCGCCTAGCTTTTGGAGCTGGGACAAGAGGCTTTGGTGGACACCGCCCCCGAACATGCACTGTTTATCTCTGGATATTCAGAGATAAAGACAAAGACAAACATTCATTTCTCCATCGCGGATGCTGATGCTGTTGCATCCCGGTACAGGCAGGATGTGACGTTTGGTCTTTGCGGTGTTTGTCCCGCCCGTCCCGCCCTTCCTCCACTGCGATTGGACGCCTGAGTAAAGGTGACATTGACGAGCGCTACCTAAAGTTTAATATTTAAACCTGGCGACCAGAAGCTAGGCTTCAGTTAAGCTTCATAGCATTTATATACCGTCATTGTGCCATTTGGAGAATTATTTGGCCCTACTTTGCCAGTAATGACAATTCTTCAAATACTGGCGTCAGTAACAAAGCTCCACAGTCCACCAAGCCACATTAAGGTTTTCTAAATGCCCCGTGCCCTACCTGAGCTGCGCTAGAATGATAAAAACACAACCCGACATTTGGAAAAAAAAAAAAAAAATGCTTCTTATATCAATGGCCTGACTCCGGTGGGTTTTGGAGTATCCCGTCGGCTCAAAAGACTGATCTGACTGCAATATGACCAACTCAGCAACATTAAATTTAAGCTAGCTCTCAGCTCACGTTAGCTGTAAAGCTAAATGCTAACGGAGCAAAGTTAAATTTCTCCTTTGATTTCATCAAACGTCGATCACCTGCGGTTCTGCACTGACAAATAAAATGTAATTAACATGATTACACCCCAAGGGGACCTAAAAGTTGTTTAACAAAAAACATTACTAGTTTAAAAAATACATTTCATAGGTCATGCATCTTTATCTTACCTTGCGCTGAAGCGGGATGGAGTCAACTAAATGCTTCCAGCAGCTGTCCGCAGTACAGAGAAAATTGTCGCCCCCTGCTGGTAGTACACTCTCATAGAGGCGTGTCAGTTACACGATTTAGAAAGGAACACCGTGACATTGATACGCTACAAAAAGTGGCACACCGTGTGAATTACACGCTTGGCCATGATACTGGGTTGAGAGTGTAGGGTTTGGTGAGCCATGCATCTAAGGGTTAAATACATAATTTAATGATTATAATATATACATATATATATATATATATATATATCTATATCTATCTATCCATCTATCTATCTATCTATCTATCTATCTATCTATCTATATATATATATAGATAGATATATAGATATATATAGATATAGATATATATAGATATTTATATATAGATATAAATATATATAGATATAAATATATACTTCTCAAGTGTTTTGTTAATTGTGTGGTGCCTTTTAAACCTTCTATATTTTTTAACTTACATCCAGATTCATTTTTGCATTTTTTTTCCCACTAATGTTCCAGTAACCTTTTTTGCCCATTTTCTCTTTGCTTTGTTTTTGCATGTTTTTCAAAAGAAATCAATTGAGTTTCCCTTTTGAAAAAACTTTTTAAAAAGTTAATTTACTGGACATCACTACACACACACACACACACACACAAAAATATATATGTATATGTATTGTGTGATTATTCTAACACTACATTTTAATCTCACCACAGTCTTTTATATGACAAGAATGACACCTAGACATTAACACAAATTAAATCTTCCCATGCCAGAGTCCTGGGGGCTGAGTGATTTCAGGCGGGGGTCCGCGGCTCGCTGGGAGTCGACTCGGCGGCTCAGAACATGAAAAACATTGAAAACAGCTGAACCAGAGGCACAAGAAGCAAAACTGGAATTAAAAAAAATGCACCAAAGAAATCAGTTTTTCATAAGAATCAAACTTTAATTCAAACAAAATTGACTATTTAAGTTAAGCACAATAAGCTCTATGTACAAGAACCTTCTGTTCTCAGTCGGCGGAGGTCGATGTGGCAACATGAGACGAGGACGAAACACGCGTTCACTGGTCGTCGGATGATTTTTTATGGCCTGACAGCAGCTCAAACATTTACGGTCAAACAGGAAAAACTGGGTGCAGCATCCACTGATTATTTTTTTTTAAAAAAACAATGACAATCACTGGCGTCCTGGCTAACTCTGCTGAGCGAAATGACTCCCTACCGTCCCTTTATGCTGAATTAATGTCCGAAAGGTGGGAAGTTAAGTGTAGCTTTTCCTTCCTCGGCTTCACCAGATTAGCTTTTAATTAGACAAAACATTCAGTGAAAACTCCCCTCAGTGGGGTTTTCATGACGGTTTTGGACACACAGTCGTTCTGCTGACTGGCCAACGCCGAGGCGCCCTGGGAGTTCAGTCGGACAGGGTGGCGCTAAAGGTTGGCGTAGTATCGATCTCTGTTCTTGTAATCTCTGTAGGCGAACCTGGCGTCCTTGTTGCCGTGCGGGATCCGGCCGAACGGCGCGTGGTCGTTGAAGCACGTGTCGAAGACCTCGTCCACGATTTTCTCCGCCTCCTGTCGGCTGATTTTCCTCACGGCCAGGATGGAGCGCAGCGCCCGGCCTCGAACGCACTCCTGCCAGGCGGGAGAGAGGCCCCAGTTACTGTTAGAGCGAGAGCCGACAGAGCTAATGCCTGCTGTGAAGGCCTCGCCCCGCCCCGCCCCACCCCTGGCCCTGCCCCACGTACCTGATGATGCTGCTTCAGGCCAAAGTTGAATCTGGCGACTTCGTTGCTAAAGGAACAATCTCCGCTCAGATTAGCAGCTCGGATCTGACAAGAACAACAGAAAACAGAAAAACATCAGAAAAACTTTGGAAAAGCGGTTACAGATGCTCCATAAAACTACATGATAGTGACATTCAGTGTTTATTACAGTATTATGAATGTGATATGATTTACAAAGTCCAATATGGGTTTCTGTTGTTTATTTCTTCTTCAGTTGTGCCATGATCTTCCAAAAAAACTGCAGGTGACTCATTTTGACTCATTTTAATTAAAAGAAAAAACAAAAAACGAAAGAGTAGGCTGGGGATTGTACATGACATCAGAATATCTTGTTTGTTTAAGGTTTCTAAATCATCATACAACTGTTGTGCCATACAGTTTCCTCTCCTGCTGCCTATAATGCTCAGCTTGTCTTGTTGTCACGGTAACAGAGGTGTTCATTCACTTCTATGTTTGGCATTGGGCTCATAGTTAGTGCTGCACTTTACTGACAGCTGTTTCCACTATTCTGTCCCTCCTCATTGTATATAAATAAGAGGGACAAAAAATCAGAAACACTTCTCAACATAATGCAGTCCAATAGCAGACCTCTGCAAACTACAACCTCAATAATAAACACAGAATTAAAGTGACACATTCTCCACAACATCAACACAAACTGAACATGATAAACTTTGTTAAAATGTAGAATTTATGGCGGAGATGTTGTATTGAACTGTATTAGACTGTACAGGTGGATAAAGTGACACTGCGTGGATATAAAGAGTGTAAAGTGATATACTAAAATACCAGAATACCCAACAGATATAATAAATAGACAGCATGAGTGTGTGTGGGCCGTCACCTCGGAGCAGGCCAGGTGTCTGAAGTTGTTGAACCAGTCGACGTGGGCGCGGCAGTGGTCGAAGGCGTGGATCAGCTCGTGCGTCACCACGCGGTTCATGTGGGACTGCTGGTGGATGTTGTTCTGACACAAGACGATCTGAGAGGACGCGGCGTCGAAGCCTCCGCTCACGGTCCCGTCGCACTCTTCACAGGAGAAGTGTCGGTCTTTGAACACCGTGCTGCGTGCAGACGACAACACACACCTTTCACTTCGTTTTAATAACATCACCAGTAGTGAGCATTTAAAATTCTGCCTGAAATGCAGCGGCTACAACAAAAAGCCACCTTGCAGAGAAAGGCGAGAAAACAGTGGAGCCCTGCCAGATTAAAATAAAGATGCTGTGGTATTTTCTGCTCATGGTGACGTTTACAAGCCATGTCTGAAGTTTGTCACAGGACAAAGTGAAAGCTGAAAATCAAAATTTTATCATTTAAACTGCACAGGCAGGAAAAGCAAAACTCACTATAGCTGTCTTGCTTCTCCATCAAATAATCTCTCCAAATTCTCCTGAACGTCCCTTTAATTTGTCATAAATCTCATGTCCTGGCAGGTTATTTGCAAAGTGATGTTATGTTCTTAGAAAAATGTCTTCTTCTTATTGCCATCAAACACCGTTCTTAATGATAAAGATACTTTCTGCATATTTTTATTTTATTTTAATACATTCTGGAAGTATACAGTATCTTTTCAGTTTGTCAGATTGTTTTTTTTTTTAAGTATAACTTTCATTTTTTTTTTCAGTTAACTTTTTTTTTTTTTTCTTTAAATCATAATCAGAATGAAAATCAGAAATGTTTTACGGAAACTGGGTCAGTTGCAGTTGCTCAAATTCTCAAGAGAAGAATTAAACTAACAAATTAAAAAAAAAAAAAAAGAAAGAAGACATAACATGAAAATATGTGCCTTATAAATTTGTAAAAAAAAAAAAAAAAATAATAATAATAATTAATCTGCATTAATGCGAGTTATAAAAAAATATAAACATCACATGAATTATGCATAAATACATGCATTAACACTATTTGTGCATTGATAACTTTGTAAACAAAGCATGTCCATCATGCATAAATGTGCTTTACTACAAGTAGTACATTAATGATAGTTTTCTAATAAAGTATGTCCATTATGCATAAATGTGCATTTATACAACTCGTGCATTAATGATGGTTGTAAAAAAAAGTATGTCCATTATGCATAAATATATGCATTAACACTATTTGTGCATTAATTATAGTTGTAAAAAAAAAAAAAAACACAAGCATGTCCATCATGCATAAATACACTACTCACAAAAAGTTAGGGATATTTGGCTTTTGGGTGAAATTTATGGAAAATGTAAAATGTTCACGCTACAGTGATATTATATCATGAAAGTAGAGCATTTAAGTAGAAGCATACACTGGTGATTTCCTCATCTCAAACAATTTCTTGAAACAAAAGCCAACAACAGTGGTGGATATACCACAACAAAAAATGTCAGTGTCAATAACTTGTCATGTGCCCTTGAGCATCAATTACAGCTTGACAGCAACGTCTCATGCTGTTCACAAGTCGACTTATTGTCTGCTGAGGCATGGCATCCCACTCTTCTTGAAGGGCGGCCCTCAGGACATTGAGGTTCTGGGGTACAGAGCTCCGAGCCTCTACACGGCGACTCAGCTGATCCCATAGGTTTTCTATGGGATTCAGGTCTGAGAAAGTGCAACCTGATGTGAATTTTGCCGTTAAACTCCTTGTTAGAGAACAGCAACTTGTGCAAAAAGTACTGAAACATTGAACAGTTGGACATGTGCATTCAAAAGTTTACAGAAGGTCACATTAAGTTCACCTGTAAAGGTTAGAATGCATTTTAGGTTCATCCTGAAATTTCACCCGAAAGCCGAATATCCCTAACTTTTTGTGAGTAGTGTATGTGCATTACTACAACTTGTGCATTACTGACAGTTGTATAGACAGTGTGTGCTTAATATGTGAGTGTGTGTATCACTGACAGTTGTGTAGACAGTGTGTGCATTATGTGTGAGTGTGTGTGTATTATGCAGACTCACCAGCCGGAGCTCTGCATGGCCCCCAGCAGCAGCTTGGCGTACGGACCTGCCGGGACACAAGGACATGAGCTCAGCTGCTAACAACCAGCCCGGCTAACCCAGATAAACCAGCTGACACACTGTCTTTACACTTTATGCTTCCAGCTGGCATTGTGTATCTGAGTGAGAAAACACACACACACACACACACACACACACACAGTCCCGTTTAGCAGAGCGGCTAGCTAACAGGCTACTTACTAGTCTCCATGGCGAACTGCAGCATGACCTGACACTTGTGGTTGAAAGTGAACAGACTCTCGGCTATAGATCCCTTTTTGAACTTGCCCTTGTTCCTCTCCGGGAACAGGTCGTATCCGTACTCCTCCTCCTGCTTAGTCTGATCCATGTCGGCGAACTCTGTCCGGGACTCGGCGACGTTTTTCGCATTTGAGTTGCTCGGTGTTGTCGCTAGCGTTAGCTCGCCAGAGAGGTCATCGCTGTTTGCTGCGTCACGTGATCAGCCGAAGGTCAAAGGTCGTGTAATTTAATTAGGAATTTAGGAAAATATTTTTTTTTTTAAATGCACATGTATCGTAATCTGAACCAGTCTTATAGATAACACGTTGAGATGGTGTATTTTTAAACTTTAAATATTAATAACGATTTAAAGATACCGTCGCGTATTTCAAAGATCGTCTATACGGAACGTGCAGTGAGATGTTGTATTACTGCGAACGAAGTGAATTTGTGTTGGACGTATTTTTTTCCTTCTACCAATAAAAACATACGATGTTTGTTTATTTGTTTTGAAACTAGTCTGATCTCAGCAACGTTTCTACGTCTTTAACTCAGACTGTCATTATGTATAACTTTTAAAAAAAAAAAAAAAAAAGCTCAGCCAGTATGATTTTGTAATGTGGAAATCATGTTAATTTGTTATTCTGTAAATGGGACCTACATCTGGAAGAAGGATGTTGACATACGAAAGGAGTGCATGCTGCAGAAACAAGAATTAAAATGTCCTTTTTTTAGTTATATTTTCTTGTGTGTTTTTTTTTTTTTTTTTTTTTTTGTCATTCAAAATAGACTATGAAAATAAAACTAAAAAATGCTCATCCCTTGTTGGCCATGAAACAAGTAAAACACCATGTAGTTCAATTTTAGTTTTGTATATTTATTTTATTTTTGTTTCATTTTATTTATTTGTTTTGATTTTCTAATGTATTATTATTATTATTATTATTATTAGTAGTAGTAGTAGTAGTAGTAGTAGTAGTAATGGTAGTAGTGTGTTTTTATATTTAATTTATTTGTTTTCATTTTCTAATGATTATGATTATTATTATTTGTTTTTGTTTTTTATTTTATTTTTCATTTAATTTAATTTATTTGTTTTGATTTTCTACTGTATTATTATTATTATTATTATTATTATTATTATTATTAATAGTAGTAAAGGTAGTAGTATGTTTTTATATTTAATGTAATTTAATTTATTTGTTTTCATGTTCTAATGAATTATTATTATTATTATTAGTAGTAGTAGTAGTAGTAGTAGTAGCAGTAGCAGTAGGAGTAGGAGTAGTATTTCCATTTTATTTAATTTATTTGTTTTGCTTTTCTACTATATTATTATTTTTGTTGTTGTTTTTGTTTTGTTTGTTTGTTTGTTTGTTTGTTTGTTTGTTTGTTGTTTTGGGGGGGGGATCCAATGACCTACAGAGACACGGACCGGCCCCTCCTCTCGAGCAGAACGTCTTTCCTCAACAGAGACGATCTTCGGCTCAGTGAACCGCCGCAGCGGTGGCGCAAAGCCTGCTGGGACTCGGCTGTCATGGCGCCGAACACAAACAGAAAATCACCGTTGGCGACACGTTACAACAACAACAACAACAACAATATTTAGCCGCACTGGCCGCCGCCACAGTTGAATAAAGTCTAACTTTCCCACAGAGAGCGACCGACTTCCAGGTACTTGGCCGTGTTTTGTGTCTGTCTCTTCGTTTAGCGGCTCTTCCGTGTGGCGTGTCTGCCTGCTAGCTTGAGTTAGCCGCCGGCATGACAGCAGCGTGACGGAGGACCGGCGCTCCTCTCTCCGTGCTTTCCTTCTTTTTTCTTTAACCCACCGCCAGAAAAACAAATTCAAAAGCAACATGTGTTTGGCAGGGCAGTATGTCCGCGGCAAATAAAAGCGTCGAGTTGCAGCTGCAGCTGCGGCAGAACAGCGAGGAGCTGCAGAGCTTCATGCGGGAGCTGGACACCTGGGAGGCGGACATGAGGAGGAGGGACGAGCAGCTGAGAGCCGGAGGCCTGCAGGAGGAGCAGGTACACACACACACACACACACACCAGTGTGACCAGTGACAGCAAAGCCCACCAGTGAAGTGACTGCTCTGCCCTGATCCATAACAAACTCAGTGAAGGAACCGCATTTTCCATGTCCAGTTTGTGTTATTACGCTTTTTTTTTGAAGAATACTTAATTTACACTGTTGTTAGATTTATGTCAAGTAAGTGTGAACCCATAGTCATATCGTATGTTGTATTGCAACCGAGATATGTGGCATAAATATCGAGGTATACAGTCTCGTCCATATCATGCAGAAGATACTGTTGGATGCAGCTGTCAAACCCTCATCAAAATAACCTGAATTTTGTTAAATGTCAAAACTTAAAGCAAAGCAGACTCATAGTGTTATCCTGTATGTTGCTCGCGAGCGGTTGAAAAGAAAGGAAGCTTAGTCTTGTCGTGAATCTTTGGTGTAAACCCATCAGGATAGAAATGTTTCATTATTGAATAAAGGTGGTGATGCAGAATAGGTTTGTATTGATTTGCATTGAGCCTCTAAGGTGGGGTGGGGGGTGGAGGGGGTCACGGAGGACCAAGAGGCTGCAGGTTTTCATTCCTGTGGCGTTCTCTTGGTGGACTCGCCAACTTCTCCACAATATGGTGAAGGATGACTCATCACTTTTTCCCACGTTTCTGTAAGACCGGTGTCACTCAGCAGAGCGCACATTAGGCCGCATATTTTTGTCAGCCCGACCTGAATCCGTCAGGCCTTCTTTTTTTGTGTCTGAACCCGTCCCGAGCCCCAGAGTTTGCTTGTCCTCCATCACCGGGTCACATTCACCACCTGAAATAGCCCATATGTTGCCTTCAGTGTCGTCGTAAACTCCGGCACTGTACAGGAAGTTGCCCAGAACAGACAGCAGGTCCGTCATTATTCACTAAAATAACACCGACGTAACATCATTTCTAAATTTTTGCCCGAACCCGGCTCGACCTGTTGGATCCTGACGGGTCCCACCCACCTCCCAAATGTGTATTTGTCTTTGTAATGAGGAGTTTATGCACCGCAGCCCGGCCATGAGATCCCTCTGAGTGGACAGGATCTTTTGGAAGAGTTCAAAATGAATGTCTTGGCTTTTTTTTTCTCCTCTCCTTTCTTTTTTTTTGGGCTTTATCGGGCTGTCGGGCCTAAAGTTCGGCTAAATAGTAGGGAAGGGTAGGGTAGGGCCTCGGGCTGGCCCAGTATGGCCCGGGTAGGGTAGGGTCTTAATTTTCTGCGCTTTTGAGCTTCATATTGTAGCCAGGATCTCCGAGACTTTTCCCTTCACCTCCATGTTTTGGTTTTTGTTGTCTTTTGGGGGCGTAACCGAAAATATGTCACCACATCTCTAATGACATGTAACACAGATGCTTTTTTTTTTTTTTTTTTAAACAGCAAAAACACAGACGTGGTTTAGAAAGCACCAAGTAGCAGCGAGCAGCTTTGATTTGATTGGCTGATGGCTGGGATAGGTCAGTGAGGACGGTGAGGGTCACATTAAACTCAGTCGGTGACCCCAATTTCTTTATCCGTCAAATCCAAAGTTTACCTGCATTACCTGCTCCGTCCCATCTTCCTAACACACTTAAAGTTGTTTTTTGGCTCGTCTCTCATCTGTGTGTCCATCTGGCGACCTCCTCCTCGCTCTGTCAGTCAGTCCGTCTCTCTGTGTTGCAGAAAACCCTGCCGCCCGTGCGCAACAGAGACTACAAAACGAAGACGAGGGACAAGAAGAAGAAGAAGAGCCGAGACGACGGCGAGGCGAAGACGGACGAGGCCGACAAGACGGAGCGGATAAAGTCGTACGACTACCGATCGTGGGACAAGTTTGACGTGGTAGCCGCCGAGTTCCCCCTGAGAAAGCTTTCGGTATGTGCTCGCCTTGTTTTTACGGGCTGATCCGACTGAGGTGTGCCTTCTTTATTCCCGGCGGCAGGACAAAGCTCTGTCGGCGATCGACAAGGAGGAAAGCCCCGCCGAGTCGAACGAGTCGGACTCGGAGGAAGCCGTGGACCGGGAGGCGGCGCTGGCCGAGAAGGAAAAGGTAAATGTGACGTGTTGATCATCAACTCTAGTAACTCGCTCTGATCTAAACTTTCTGAAACACATTGGACATGTGCAACGGAGATTTATAATTTAATACTTCCTGAGCATTTATTCTTTCTCCAGAGCAGACACCCAGCCTGTAATAATGTCAGCAAGCTGTTCTCAACAATAACCCACAGGGATGCACGATATTGGAGTTTTTGCCGATATCTGATATGCTGATATTTTCCAGCTCTTTTGTTTTCCAACTCTAATTTTCTTTCCTCACGACTGCAGAGAACATCAAGTTTCTCCTGCAGTGGGATTAATTAATATGTCATTATGCCTGCTCTTATTGTGAAGGCCCACCAGCAGACGCACAGTGCTTTTCAAGATGCGCACGTTCCACCGGGCAAAATAAGAAAACTACTTCGTTTTCGGCTACATAGAACACGCCGTATTTATTTTTGTATAACATTTTCTTTCAAATTAACAGTAAGATTCATCCTGCTGAAACAGGCCTGGATGATTCTGGATGATTCTAACTGATTGCACACCTTTATTTCAGGCCGATACCGATATTTCATTTCTAAAGCCGATATCAGGTGATACTGGTGTCATGCTGATATTTTCATGCATTCCTAACACCATACAAATAAAGCTACTACTATTACTATTACTAACTATCTAACTAAGCTACATGCTGTCAGCTGGGTATGTAGAAAGGCTGGTTTGATTATTAAAAAAATAATAATACTAATGAGACGTCTACAACCTGTGGTGATAACGTGCAGTGATATGCAGTTTTAAGCAATTTAGAGTCAGAAAGGAGTCCCAGCAGTAAAAAAAGATATGCATATAATGTTGATAATATTGATATGATATAATACAATATTATATAATGTACAATCATTTTATACCTGTAGAACTTTACAATAATTCAGTAGTGCAGTACCCCGGTGTATACATGGTGTGTATGTAGGTGTACTTTTTATTATTCTTAGTTACATATTTCTATATATTTTGTTGTAATGTTAATGCACACACTTTTTATTTATTTATTTATTTTTTACAAATCAGGATTCATGCACAAAATATAATATAATAAGAGAAACAGAGACTAAGATATTCTCTGATATTAAAGTGGTAAATTTCTTAGAAAAAACTTTCAAATTTATGAGAAAAAAACTCATTCTTAGATTATAAAGTCACAAATTGACAAGAAAAAAACTCAGAAAAAATCTTTTTCCTTTTTCTTTGCTTTTTTCTTTCTTTGACTTTATAATCTCAGAACTTTTTTCTCATAAATTTGAGTTTAGTTATGACTTTAATCTCAGAAATTCTGATTTTTTTTTCCTGTAAATATTGTCTCTCCTTGTCCCCTGTCTCCTTTTTTTTTTTTTTTTTTTTTTGGTAACCGACAGTGGCCCTAACATGCCGCTGTGTTTTTGACCCACTAATGCTTCTAACGATTTAATAAAAAAGTGAAAGTGAGACTGAGCGTGTCGGTGTCCTGTTGGCAGGGCAACAGGCTGTTCAAAGAGGGTCGCTACGACGACGCCATCGAGTGCTACAGCCGAGCGATGAGCGCCGACCCCTACAACCCGGTGCTGCCCACCAACCGAGCCGCCTGCTTCTCCAGACTCAGAAAGTAAACGCTCGCACGACTCAGCCGCAAAACACAGCTCACAACACAACTCCTGCGTGGGGGGTTTGACGGTGTGTGTGTGTGTGTGTGTGTGTGTGCAGGTTTGCCGTGGCCGAGTCGGACTGCAACCTGGCCGTCTCTCTGGACAGCAGCTACTTCAAGGCCTTCGCTCGCAGAGGAGCCGCACGTTTCGCCCTCAAGAAATACGAAGCCGCATTAGAGGGTGAGATTGATTTATTTATTTATTTTTTGTCATTTTAGTTGAGTCTGTATTTAATTATTGTTTTCATTTCATTGCAGTAGATCAATCCAGGGGTGTCAATGAGTTGCTCACATCAATTCAAATGAGACTTCACTGCATTTTGATAACATCAGTATGACCCGAGTCGACACATGGATATTTTAGTGTTCGCTGATTTATTTTTTTAAATCCACCTATCAGCAGCCAACAAATTAATGAGAAACTGCAAGAAAATAACACAAAATGTAGAATGTCGGTCGTCTATTCGATGAAGTATCTTGTTTTTTCGGTGCTGATCTGAGTGCAGTTCTAGGCTTCGCTGCTTCTCTTTGCTGATTATGACTTGAAACGTGTTTCCGACCAGATTATGAGACGGTCCTGAAGCTCGACCCCGGGAACCTGGAAGCCCAGAACGAAGTGAAGAAGATAAAAGCCGTGAGTTGAGATGAGATGTTTTTCCTCGGCTCTCCTTCATCCCTCAGCCGACTCACCCTCCCTTCTTCCCTCCCTCCGTCCTCTCCTCCTGTGTCCAGGTGTTTGTGCGTCCGGGCGGCAGCGAGCACGGCGAGGCCTCGCAGGAGACGCAGGAGGAGGAGGCGGCGGCTCCCGACCCCGAGCAGCAGAAACAGGTGGAGGAGCAGCAGAGGAGGCAGGAGGCGGCCGTGCAGAAAGACAGAGTGAGCTGAGCCGACGGGACAGACGCCCCGCAGCGTCCCAAACCAAGAGTTTACTCACCCACCGAGGCGCTGAAAACTGAACGAAGACACAATCACAGGGTTCCCACGGGTCCTGGAAAAGTCAGGGAGTTTAATTAATTCTTGGGACAAACCATGAAATGAAAAACATTTTAAAAAATCCACAACTTTTGACAGCTTTAATTTTAAATGTGGTATTTATTTTCCATGGTGTTCACATAATGTTCACTTCCCCTGCAGAATTAAACTGAATAATTAAAGTATAATAAGACCTCTGAACCTGAATTTGGTGTAAAATTTTGGTTCATGTGGAAAAACGTGATACTTGTGAGAATTAAACATTTTATAGTCACACAAACGTCAGGGATTTTAAATGTGACGTAAAGTGGAAACCCTGTGATTCATTCATGAGTGTTTTAAATCATTTTGTAGGTTGTTGCAGCAGACTGAGCTGATGGCTGCATAAACTCAGTCAGTCTCGGTCGTGTTTCTCTGCTGTGTTTCTCAGGGGAACGCCTACTTCAAGGAGGGGAAGTACGAGGCGGCGGCCGAGTGCTACAGCCGAGGGATGGAGGCCGACAGCAGCAACGTCCTGCTGCCCGCCAACAGAGCCATGGCTTACCTCAAACTGGAGCGGTGAGCGCACACACTGTCGGACCAACCAGGGTGACAAAACCGAATTCTGGCCAAAAACTGTCCTGAACAGTCGTTGTTTTTAAAGCCAAAGTCCTTTTTTGATTCAAAACACAGAGTATTTCCCACCAGTGTGAAAGGAATACTCAGACGTTTTGGGCAAAATCCCCCTTTTCTGACTTCCCCGTTTTCTCCTCTGTACGCCCTGTGGTTCAGTTCAGTTCAGGTAGCATTTCCTGTTAGCTTAGCATAAAGACTTGATGTCTATGGGAATCATTAGCCTAGCTCCGTCAAAGTGAAAAAATAAACCATACAGCTGTTCTGAAGTCTTCTATCCATATATAAAATCACAATATGGTCAGGGACAACATTGTTAAAAATCCTGTAAATATTTTAAATACATTGGAAGACTAAATTAATATAATAATCCCATGGAAATATGGATTTAATATTATCTATAATTCTATATATTTTTTTTTTTTGCAGGTATAAAGAGGCAGAGGATGACTGCAGTAAAGCGATTTGTCTGGACAGGAGTTACTCGAAGGCCTTCGCCCGCAGAGCGACGGCCAGAGTGGCGCTACGGAAGCTGGCAGAGGCCAAACAAGGTGTTGCAACACTGCCACCCAGTGGTGAACCACAGGAACCGCAGCCTGTCTGCACAAACACCAGAGATCAGATGAAAGATCTTCGTCCTACAAACAGCTGTCTTCAGATATGATATGAACCCCAGGCCCTATGAGGTCCTCAGTTCAGTAAAATAAAGCTTTGTTGTTGCAGCTTCTTAGTAAAATGATTTAGAGCTGCAACAATTAGTCGAATAATCGATCAGTTGCCAACTATTTTGATAATTGATTAATTGGTTTGGGTCATTTTTATAAAGAAAACTTCCAAATTCTCTGATTCCTGCTCCTCAAAAGTGAATATTTTCTGTTTTCTTTGGTCCTCTGCGACAGTAAGCTAAATATATGTTTTGTTGGTCAGGATAAAACAAAAGCACAAAAACTAATTGATTAATCGAGAAAATAATCGACGGGTTGATCAGTAATTGAAATAATAAAAGCTCTGAACTGATTTCTGAGAGAGAAATCCGACTGGTTACACAGAACAAGATGTTTTCTGATTGGTCTGTTTCCATTTCAGTCGTTTAACATTTAATTCTCAGTGGAAATGCAAAGCAAACGGTTAAAAAAATCTTAATACGTTGAACTGGTTGAACCCTGCAGAGCCTCTGCTTTATTTTCCGGTGTCATAAAAGACGAACAAATGAGGTTTTGTGTGTGAAACAAGTTTTTTTTTTTTTTCTGTGGTCAGAGAGCAAAGTAAATATTGGTGTTTGGTTTCATGTTTAAAATGATGACGCGCCTGAATATAAGCAGGTATGGTTTCACATCAGGCAGAGGGATAAATCTATTGTTTTTTTTTATTATTATTTCAGCTGGGGCTCAATTTATGTTCATGAGTTCTGAGTTAATATGGAATTAAACTGAATCAAAACATGAAAATATAAAAGCAGAGGTGTTTTTAAAGAGAGTAAAATTCTGCTAGAGGAGACAATTTCACGTCCTGCCAACTCTGCCTTTCCAGTCATGCATGTCATGTTAGATTATTTAATTTTGAGGTTTTTTTTTTTAATTGAATCTAATTTTGTCTGTGTGTGTGTGACAGATTTTGAAGAGGTGCTGAAACTGGAGCCGGGGAACAAGCAGGCGCTGAACGAGCTGCAGAAACTCCAGATCGTACGTTTTCTTTTTTTATTATTATGGACTGAAGTGTTTTGGTCTCGGCCGGCGAAGCGTTCAGAGTTCAGGAACGATCTGGAAACGCTGACTTTGTCCTTGTGCTGTCGTCTCTGCAGGAGCTCGGCTCTGCGGCCGACGACGACAATGACGCCCCGAGGAGAATCGTGCAGCCCGTGGACAAACCGCCTCACCTGCGGTCCACCGTGAGTCCCCCAGCCTCGTGTTGAACTCCTCCTGCCCGGGGCTTTGTGGTTTGAATCAGCTGCTTTTCAAATCGTTTCCAATCAAAGCTCAGCAACAGGATGCAGATCGCTTAATAACGAAGACTCTGATCATTCAGATTGGGATTAGGATTGCATGATCCACTCTGCACTTTGAATACAATTTAATTTAGTTTCTGTTTTGTCTGTCAGTAAAGCTGAGCTCCAGAAAGTTTTGATGCAAGAAAAAAAAAATCAGGATGATCTTGATGCCAGCGGGAGCGAGAAATCGTAAATTAGAGGCAAGGAGGGAATTGCCTAGCAAGGCCTTAGCAACCATCAAGAATACAATAGCAACCACCTGGCAACACCCTAGCAACCAACCAGAACACCATAGCAACTGCCTAGCAACGCCCTAGCAACCAACCAGAACACCATAGCAACTGCCTAGCAACGCCCTAGCAACCATCGAGAACACCATAGCAACTGCCTAGCAACAGCATAGCAACTGCCTAGCAACAGCATAGCAACCACCACGAACAGCATGTCAACCGCCTAGCAAGGCCTTAGCAACCATCAGGAACACCATAACAACCACCTAGCAACCATCGAGAACACCGTGGCAACTGCCTAGCAACAGCATAGCAACCATCAGGAACACCATAGCAACTGCCTAGCAACCATCAAGAATACAATAGCAACCACCTAGCAACTGCCTAGCAACGCCCTAGCAACCACCCAGAACACTACAGCAACTGCCTAGCAACGCCCTAGCAACCATCGAGAACACCACAGCAACTGCCTAGCAACAGCATAGCAACCACCAGGAACAGCATGGCAACCGCCTAGCAAGGCCTTAGCAACCATCAGGAACACCATAGCAACCGCCTAGCAACCATCGAGAACACCATGGCAACTGCCTAGCAACAGCATAGCAACCATCAGGAACACCATAGCAACCGCCTATCAGCACCTTAGCAACCACCCAATATACCATAGCAGCTGCCCAGAGACATCCTAGTGATCACTCAAAATATGATCACAACTGCCTGGGCAATACCCGGTAGCTGCCTTCTAGCCCTCCAACAACGCTAAACAACCTACAAACAGCACAGGGCTGGAGGTTTACCACATGGCCACGCGGTCGCAAGGGTGGCAAGCACATCAAAGTTTCTTCAGAAACTTTACAAAGTCTAGTTGTTAGGTCATTATCACAGAGAAACTGTGATGTGAGGAAAATACATTTTATACATCCTGAGTGGTGATTTAAAGTGATTTACAGTGATTTATAGTGCCATACAAACACAGTACATTTAACACTCAATACCAAAAAATCATAACATAGTTAAAATACCCAACAACACAGCACAATACGGCTGCTGGGATAAAGGACCGTTAACTGGTCCTTTTGTCACTGTTCCTGAAGAGAAACCATTTAAATTTGGTAGTTATATCTTATATTTGTGCAGGAAAGTGAATTAAAGTAACAAAAAAAACATTTTTATGTAGTTCGCTCATGTCTCTTTGGCCTTACAACATCTTAAAGTATTTTTTAACAGTATTTTTTTTTTTACTTTGAAGACTAAATTTGGATTTTTAAATGTTAACGTTGCGGTATGTGGATTAGAACGATCCTATGTGAGTTTTTTTTTTTCTTCTTCGAAGTCGGCAATATCAGTATATTCTGTTCTTCCGTTCCAAAAAAAGCCACTACAAGGTCTGACTCTTCACATTAAAAGTTGTGAAAAATGTGATTCCCGGTGATGGAATGTTTCTGTCTCGTCAGAAACCTCTGAGGAGAATCGACATCGAGGAGGTGGGCGGGCGGGAGCCGCTCCGGTCCGACCCAAACGTCCAGGAGGAGCCGAGGGAGGCCGAGGACGAATCGTCGCCGCTGTCGACCTCGCCGAGCGCCAAGATGATCAAGATCGAGGAGATTTCAGAGGCTCCCTCAGCCTCACCTGAACAGTACGAGCTCTGCTGCTCTGCACCCTCTCCTCTCTGTTCAGTCAGTCAATTATTTATCATCTAAAGTGTGAAAAATAATGACAGAGACACACGGGGAGTGATCAGAGGCCAAAGTGATGTCGGCTAATTTTATAAAGACATGAAGGGAGAGATTTTTAAAGTTGATTTTTAAGTTTTTTAAAGGATAAACGGCTCAAGTGGTGACTCATTTATTGAAATAGATTAATTTCATCATCAGTCCTTACAGCCTTAGTTGTTCTTTTCATTTCTTTTTGATATTTCTGAAGTGTTTTCACCATGTTTCATTTACACTAGCTGTATAAAATTGAATTTCGTTCAGGATTTTTTTTCTTTCTAACTTTTATGCATCCAGGGAAAATTGGCAGTGCGTGTTTTTTGTTTTTTTTTAATGCTCTGCTTCACTTTCACACATTGACACTGGGATTTTTTTTTTTTCATCAGTCCTGGTTAACAGCTATTTATGTCCCGTTTCCCAGCGTTCCTGTTAAACAGCCAGAAAAACCAAAACAGAAGAGATCTGTGATTCCGGCTGAACCGTCGGCCTCGGTGGCGGCAGCGGCGCTCGATCTGCCGCCTCCTCCCACCAGCAGCTTCCAGCTGGAGGCCGACCTCCGCAAGATCGGAAAGCAGCCTGAGAGCGTCTACAGATACCTGAGGGTGAGCACCACCTTATTTATTTTTTATTTATTTACTCTCCTGTGTTTGTTGCTCAGTGGTCATCACATTTATCTATTTATAAATATTTAAAGAATTTTTATAAATCACTTCTTTGGCATATGAAGATGAAATTTATTTTATTTTATTTGTTGACTTATTTTTATTTATTCATTTATTATAAAGTGCAGACTCTTTAAGCAATTTTTAAATATTTGTTAAACATTACGTGTGCATGTACATATTTTTAACTTTTTGTTATTGTTTGTTTTATATTTTTTCAATATATATATATATATATTTTAGTTTCACTGTTTTTTTTTTTTTTTTACTTTTAACAAGTTCTTACTTCTGTAAGGACTTGTTAAATTTGGTGTTTTTATAATTTATTTTTTTCAAATATTTTTATTACCTATTACAAATGACTAGCTTTTTAAAAAACTTTTCAGACAAGAGTCTGCACTTTTCAATAAAATAAATGGATGTTGACAGACCAAGTCAGCCAACATTTAATCATTTTCAAAAAGAAAAACATGTTTGGATGTTTTTGGCCTGTCCTGGGGTTGTTGGTTTCAGAGGATTTACGTGAGGAGGGACGAGAAAAGAAACCCCTCAGTTTTCGGACCGGATCACGTGTCACCTGCCAATGTGCTGTAACGAGAATATGGAAAAAATCAGATTCCATACTGGGTTTTTAAAGTTATTCAGAGTTTAGAAAAAAATCTCTGTGTTTGTATTTGATGTGTGAAAACCTCAGATTGGAGCTTCATGTCTGCGTGCAGCACCAACACCGTCTGTTTTTATCACGTCTGACTCTTTTTTTTTTTTCTCTTCCAGCAAGTGAAGCCAAACGAATACGCAAAGATTTTCCAGAACTCTCTGGAACCGGATATCCTGAACCAGATCCTGAGGACGTTAAATGATTTCTACACAAAGTAAGTTCTCAGTCTGAGGCCAACTAGCAAAAGACATGACTATAAAATTATAGAGTTATTATAATAAATTGCAATACATATATGACTGATGACCCCAAAAATTAAAAAAGAAAAAAAAAAACAAGAAAATTATAAAAAAAAATCCTTAAAATGAATTTTGTTAAGAGGGTGAAATAAAAAAAATAGAATAAAAATAACTATTTATAATTATTATAATATATATATGATAGATTAAATAATATGCAAAATTACCCAACAATTTTAAAAAATATAAGAAAATTTCAAAAATAACAGAGGCAAAACATCGGGTACAAGAAAATCACGTAATGGACCTTTAAGAAAACACTTCACACCTGCACACACCTGCACACACCTGCATGTCTCCCGGGGTTTTGCAGGTCACGAGTCGTGGCTCTAGTTCTGTGGCTGTCTCACTTGTTCTTGTGGAGGTAAAAGCCGGCGTGTGAGTCGGTTGCAGGTGCGCAGAGTCGTGTGTTAACAGCCGCTGTCCTGCAGGAACGAGGCGGCGACGGTCACCATGGAGACGCTCAGCAGCCTGGCGAGCGTGAGGCGCTTCGACATGGCCGTCATGTTCATGTCGCCGGCCGAGAAGAAAGGTGCCGTCACACTCCACGCAGCACTTCGCTAACACAGCTCTCTCTCTCTCTCTCTCTCTCTGTCTCTTTCCATCAGTTCTTACAGTATGTGCGTTTTTTTTTTTTTTCTTCTTCTTCTTCCCGCAGTTCTCCAAGAGCTGTTTGACTTTCTCGGCGAGGCTGACCTGGACCGCTCGTCCCTCGCAGCCTTACGGAAGAAATACGGCGTGTGACCCGAGCCTGAGTTTAACACACCTCTGCGAGCTCAGCAGGCTTTTGAATGTCGACTCCCAGGAGCTGCAGTGGATTTTATAAAAGCCAACCAAACTGTTGTAGTTTTATTCCAATACTGAATTACCTCTTCCTCGCCAAAACATCATCACTTCAAGGTAAATCCCAGACGCTTCCATCAGACTGGACGGCCACGGCAGCGGGCCTGGTGACCCGGGGACTCGCCAAGGCACCGTGTCTTATTTAACGCTGCGTTTATTCAGCGTCGGAGGTGGGAAACTCCCAGCTGCTCTTTGTTTTTGTTTTTTTTTCTACGATTACAACCTCTGTGCGCTTCAACGACTTTTTCTTTGAACGAGCCAAAATCCTGTTCACGACTGTCCATTCTGTGATATCTGGAAATGTTATCGAGATAGTTATTAATCTGTAATGCTCACAACTCATTGTGCTGCTTTCAATACATTTAAGTTTGTGCAGTGCTGGGATTGGAAGTTACTGTGTTTTGAGGACTACACATGAAAGAAATGATGGTAAAAGTTGGTGGAACATGGAAAAGTATTTGCACACTGAATTCAACTCACCAAATAATACAGTTCATGTGTTTATGAGCAAACATTTGGACCGGCAGAGTCTCAATTCAGTGTTCAAATGTGAGAATTGTGAACGACACGACGTCAGCTAACGGTAAACCCTTCTCAGCTCTGTTTTTGACGACGGCAAAGTGAGAATTTCCAACTCTTGCGGTGTCTCTTGAGCGCAGCATGACCACGCTGAGTTGGCCTCCGTGAGCACGAGGCCTTGTTTCACTGTTCTCATCATCGGACCCGTCAGAAAAGCTGCGTGTCGGCCACGGGGGCTGAACCGCCGCCGTCTGAACGCCTGCGCGGGACCGTGTGAACGACGGGATGGGCTCGGAGGGTTTCGGTAAATGTGGACTTTGGTCTGTATTTCAGAAAACCTGGACTAAAGTACAAATAATAAAGGGCATATTTTGAAATTTGTGGTCGTGTCAGTTGCTATGGAAGTTAAAAAAAAAAAAAAAAAAGCACACGTCTTGAGGAAATCCTGCTGATTTGAGCCCAAAATCACAAGATTGTTTTCCTCTGAATCGGCCCAAGTCACAGCAACGTCTCTTCAGAGTCCAGATGCTGAGGAGCAGATTGGGATTCTGGACTCAAACCAGCAGGATTTCCTTCTGACTGGATCCCACAGCAGAAGAACAAACTAGTTTTCACAAGTTTTTTTCTCATAAATTTCAGAATTTCAGTTTGTTTCTCAGGATATTACCCCCCTCCGTATGTGTGTGTGTGTGTGTGTGTGTGTGTGTGTGTGTGTGTGTGCATGCTACAGAGTGAACTATGACAGTTTGCCAAAGGATGGCTAACAGTCGCCACCTAGTGGTTGAAGCAGACAGAGGCAGATTCACCCCCTGCCGCTTGTTTTCAATACAAGCAGAATTAATCTGACGGAAACAATGAGCTAATTAGCAGAACTCCCTACATCTGATAGAAAACGATGCCGAGAGACTTTAATCCACACACTTTTTTTACAACTAGGATTAGGTCGTATACCTAATGCACATACTTTTATTAAACAAATGTCTAATGCACATATTTTATAGTTCTTACTTCTTTTTCCATTTCTTGTGATTTAAGTTTTGTTTATTGTCTCTTCTTGAGAATTTGAGCAGCTGACCCAACTTCCCCTCAGGGATCAATAAAGTATTTCTGACTCTGTTGGTAATTTTGCTCATCTTCCTGCTCTACTGCACCTCATTGGGTTTTGTTTTTTGTTTTTTTTTTCAAACTTTAGTAACTTTGCACACTTGCTGAATTGATACACTATGATATCCTGTGTGTTTTGTTTTGTTTTTAATATTTTATACATAGCTTTTTCTGTTTCCTTATATTTCTGTCCTTCTATCTTTCTGTGACAAGAGATAACCAAGACAACCAAAATGCACTTCAAACACTGTAATTGGACATGACCAGGGTACTTCAGGGTAAAAGGTGAAAAAAAAAAGCAGGTATTGAAGGGGCTTAGGGAAAGGGGATGGGGGCAAAAAGGAAGATCAGTCCTTCTTGAAGGGTTTGGCTAAACATTTTCCCACGCGGGAGCAGAACCTTTTGAACGGGTTCTTGTGCTTTTTGGGAGTTTCAGCGCCGACGGCTTCTTTGTCCGAGGGCGATTTCTCCTCAGGCCCGTCGTCTCCCGTGCTGTTCGGCACACAGCAAAGGCTCCTCAGGCCTCTCTTAAGTCTGCAGAAAACACCGTGGGTTTTTCCCTTAGCTTTGGAAGAATCCACCTGGGCTTCTGAGGCAAACTCCTCGGCAGGCATCCCACTCATCAAACCCTCAGAGACTTCCTGCGGTCCTGCGGGTAAATCAGGGGCGTCCCGGACTCTGAACGAGAGTTGAGTGCCGCTGTGCAGGGAGCCGGTCTCATCCTGTAAATCTGGGGTGAACAGGAGGACGCTCTGCTGCACGAAACACATGACCTCGTCTTCGACCATTGCGTAAAGCAGCTCAGATCCTTCTGTGTTTCCATTGACGACGACCGAGTCAGCGTCACACTGTTTCAGCGGGCCTGCGGGAATCTGATCGGCTTGCCCGCTCATCAAACTGTAGATGTTATCGGTGAGGTTCTTTGAAACTTTCTGGAGCTCATCACTGTGAACGAACGTCTCCGGCCCTGTGTGGGGAGGTGATGCGTCAGTGTCTCTCTGCGCCGGCATCTCTCTGGCCGCCTGCAGCGCCATCACCTCCGCCAGGCTCTCCACCGTCTCAGAAACCGCCTGCATGCTGTCCGTCAGCTGCTCCTCAGAGTCATCAATGATGGTGGTTCTGCTCACAGAGGCAGAAAGCTCAGGTGCTGCCTCGGTCACGGTGGACTCGGGCACAGCACCTGGCAATGTGCTCTCCAGTTCCAGTGGACCTGCGCCCTCACGACGACTCGGCGCTCTCGAGGATGCGCGGGCGCTGCCGCGTGGGCTAGCATCTCGCTCTTTCAACGCAACAGTCGCCGTGCCCTTTCTCTCGCCTTTGAGGAGCAAACGACACTTGGTCTTGAGAGTCTTCACCATGCGGCTGATGTGCTTCTTTGCAAAATGGGAAAGTTTACTTTTCTGTGTTTGTGTGTGACTCAGAGCAGCCTCTTCTGACGCAGGGAGCAGCAGGTCAACAGAGGCCTCAGTCTGCAGGCCTGAACAACCACTTTGAGCCGTGTCAGACTCTGCAGCGTCAGTCCTCGGAGGAGTGTCGGGGAAGACAGTATGAGGTATTGATATGTGGCTGGCATGTGAGATGGGACTGTCCCTGTGGAAACCCGCAGTAAAGTCACTCACAGAGTCAGTTTCAGTGTAAGTGGGTTCAATGTAAGATTCATCAGGCATCAGTATCTCGACCTGCTCTTCATTCTGCAGAGAAGCAGGAGCCTTGTCAAGTTTACGTCTGGCCCTCAGGCCCTTCCATAAAGTGTACCGGCTCTTCATTGTAACCATGCAGTTCTTGAGCATGGACGCGATTTCATGCACCATTTTGTGCAGAGAGCTCTTTGAGTAGACACAACTACTTACGTAGACCACGGGAGCCTCTGGGCCTTCGGTCGAGGTCTGGCTGGCAACAGAGAGCGCAGAGTTGACCTTCTGTGTGACCTCTCTGAAAACCAGCTCGGAGATATTATCAGAGCGTGCAGAGGTCTCCCCCTGCACGCCAAGGCTAGCAGCACCACACATTTCAGGTGAGCTGCCGAGCATAGCGTGGATGTGCTCCTCCGGCACGGAGAGATCCATGCACCCGGAGGTGCTGGGTCTCCTCTCGGCCTGCGGGGCGGAGTCATCCACCCTGTTGGGCGAGTTGAGGACGGCCTCCAGGACTTCTGTGGACACCATCTGAATGATCTTCATGCACATGTTGGCGAGGATTAACTTTGTCTCTGTATCAACGGTGCCGTTTGCGATCATGCTCCATTGGCTGTCGCTGATTTCTTGGAGGAAGGACTGGACCAGGAGAAGCAGGGTCTCCGGTCTGATCAGCAGGGCGGGGTTTCCACATCCCTGGGAGCTGGTTTGGGGCTGAGCCTCCTCGTCCATCTGGAGGCGCAGGAGGGAAAGCTGCTTAGTGTGACTTGTTTGTTGATGGTTTGGGGGGCGGTGTCTGCTGCATCAGCTGCCTGTTTATACTGTTCTGAATGCCCTGTTCTGACGTCATAGACTTGATGACGTAAGCGCATCGAACTTAGAATTGACATGAAGCGCAAATAAGCTCCGCCCACTCGAGAGCAACAACATCGAGAATTCAGAATCACTGAGATCACCAGCAGACCAACCGCGTCCTCAACAACTGAAGTAATTATGATGATGATTGATGATGATAAAATAATTTTCTTTTTCTTTTTTTAAACTTTTCTAAACCGGAGCCCCATAAGACCTCAGACGGCAGAGGAGCTGGGGACTGTGGACCCGTCCAGTCCGCTGCCAGCGGCTCTATCCCCGTCCAGGTGAGAGACACCTGTCCAGCTCTGGTGCTGGACAGGCTGTCCCGGTACCGCAGGGCCTTTAAATCACCGGGGATCACAGATCCGGGCGCTTCCAGCTGAACCGCAACCCGCAACCCGCAACCCGCAGACACAAGGAGCGGCTGGTTTTGTTAAACTCCCTGCATCCTGAATGTGTCTTTTCAAAAACAAAAAGCCCTACTCTGGCCTATGTATTATGCGACAGTAAGAAAAAGTCAAAGAAAGTATAAACAAAATATATAAAAATGCTATAAAATATTAACGAAATACGAAACATACGAACCTATAATATTGCCATAAAAGCATAAAAATCTATAAAAAAAATATATTTTTTTAAAATGCAAGACGGTATGCCTTATGCCTTCTGGCAAAAAAATGCGTCTTCGTCGGCTAAAGTTGCAGTTTTTAAAAACATATTTCTGAACAAAAATAAAGGGAATGTCATTCAGGTTTCAGAGGGCGAAGCGCAGGACTTCATTTGAGTTGCCTGTTAGGGCAAATTCATCTCCAAAAAAAAAAGAAAAAAAAAAAAAGTATATTAAGGCAGTACATCTGCTAGATACTGCGTAAGCTATAAATAATATATAAACACTGAATACATATGAGATCACGTGTCTATAATAGGCAATTTATTCCCAGATTTGTTGGTTTATTTATTGATTTTACGTTTCTCTTTATCCGTCACTTCACTGATCACACAGCTCATTTCAGCTGCATCACATTCATTGAAAGCGCTTATTCAGTGTCATTTAAGGCCATTTAAGTTGCTTTCATAAGCACGGCTGCGGTTTCTCAACCTTCCAGCCTCTTCGGCACAGATTTCCCCTCTTGCAAATGCATTTTTTCCCCCAGAATCCAGAATCAGAAATAGTTTATTGATCTCCGAGGGGAACTGGGTCAGTTGCAGTTGCTCAAATTCTCAAGAGAAGAATTAAATCATAAGCATCACTGAAATTATAAGAAATGGAAAAAGAAATACAAAATAAATTTAAAAAAAAAAAGTGCATTACAGACTTGAAGTGTGTGCATTATGCATGAATAAATATTTACATTAACGTCAGTTGTAAAAAATAAATAAATAAAAAATAAAGTATGTGCATTATGTATAACTAATGAGCAACGTCTCTTGTGGACAGATTTGTGAAGGAATTGCTTTTTATATTTCCTGATTCTACCACTAGGAGGCGACACCATCCTGTTGTTAACTCAGTTTCTCTGTTGCATGGGAATAATGTCAGTCACATCTAGGCAAATAGCTGGACCTAGATGTTTACACACACACACACACACACACACACACACACACACACACACACACACCTAATAAACTAAAAGTAGCCCCCCCAAAAAATTATAAATATATATTACTAATCAAATAATGTACAAAATTACCTTGATTTCTTTTCAAATTGGAATGAACTGACAAAAAATACCCTCCAAAAAATTCAAAATAAAAAGAAATAAAGTGAATTTTGTCAAGGGGGTGAAACAGAGCCTCACATAAGAAGATGATTCAAATTGTTTTGTACACACACACACACACACACACACACACACCGCCGTCTGAATGCCTGCACAGGACCGCATGACGACGGGATGGGCCCAGAACATTTTGGTAAATGTGGGCTTTATTTCAGAAAACCTAAACTACAAATTACAAAGGGCATATTTTGACATTTATCGTCGAGTCAGTTGCTATCAAAGTTTAAAAAAAAAAAAAAAGAACAATGAACGAAGGTAACCACATTTCTGCCACAGCGATGACAAACGATGTGGATAAGCATCACAGGTGGTTGGTTCTTTATTGGAGATTACAGTGTGTACTGTACAAGATTAATGCGTCTGCATTATCAAAGCAAACAAGATAAAGTTTGTGTGGTGAGCAGCAGAGAGCGGATTAATGGAGGAACACTATGAATAAAGAAAAAAACATTACCAAAGCATTTCTTAGTGTTAGTACAGCATTAGGGCCACTGTAAGGGGGGAAATTACAGCACAGGGGGAGGGAAGGGAATCAGAGGGGGAAAAAACCCAGAATGTACAAGATTAAAATCAGAAATTTGCAAGAAAATAACTCAGAAAAATAGTCACATCTAGGCAAGTAGCTGGACTTTTATTTTTCTTTTTTCTTTTTTTTTCTTTTTTTTTTGCCAATTAAGGAAGCTTACACTTCAAGGAAATCCTGGTGATTTTAGCCCAGAATCACAGTATTGTTTTCTTATTGTTTTCTTCTGAATCGGCTCAAGTCACAGCAGTGTCTCTTCAAAGTCCAGATGCTGAGGAGAAGATTGTGATTCTGGACTCAAACCAGCAGGATTTCCTTCTGACTGAATCCCACAGCAGAAGAACAACTAGTTTTCCCAGTTTATTTTTCCAAAATCTGGGACTTTATAATCTCAGAATTCCAGATTTTTTTCTCGTGAATGTGCCACTTTCATCTCAGAGAATATCTGTTTTGTTTTTGTTTTTTCTTATAAATCTATGACTTCAATCTTGGAAATTCTGAGGGTTTTTTTCTCAGGATATGACCTCCCCTTCAAAGCAGTGGCCATCTCACATCGTCACATTACAGAGTAGAACAGGAAAAAAAAAAAAAAAAAAAAAAAAGATTGCACTGAGCCCAGAGTCGTCCGTCCAGCCTCAACATCCACACCAGAGAGGCTCTGCAAGAGAAAAAGAAGAAACATCGAGTTGGAAAATTTGACCTGAACTGAAGATTGACTGCATATGACCTGCATGTATGGAAGCCCGGTGGGTCCAAAAATGTCTTTGTCATCACATCATCACTTATTACCTCTTGACACGGCATGAAAACACACATTAAAGTGGCCCTTTAGGCAGCACGGCTCAGTTATCAACTTGACAAACTAATGACCATGAAGGGAAACACACCAATGTAAGATCTGATAGGAATCTGTGTGAGATGTTCTGATTGGCTGGTTGACAAATTCTGTGATGACGCCTTCACTTCAAAGGAGTAATCACACAAACATGGCAGCCGCAGGTGAGGAGTTGCAAAGATGAAAGTAATTAATTTACTCAAATTACTGTAATTGAGTAGCATTTCCTGTACGTTTTAACACTCCGTTATTTTACTTTGAATTAAGTCCATTTCTGTGAAGTAGTGTGCTTTGCGACATTTTAAATCACATCCATGACAGAGAATAAACTCTTAATACTCCCACCCAGCAAAAATTACTTGAAACGACTTTCCTGTACCATCTACCATCTGTGTTTGGGCTAATAAGGTCCGAATCAGATGGACTGAACACAGCCCAATTTGAAATTAAGGCCATGATGGACCGACCAGATTTAGCTGAAATACAATGCAGGTCTCTGTGAGATGTTTCAGAAACTAAATGTCTTTCACTGTAAACTATCAGCAAAGATTAGAAGAGTAATCAATCTGTCTCTCTGTTTTTAATTCACTTCATTATTTTTAATTTTCCCAATAAAAGAATCGAGTTCGAACTTTGTGCCCTCGTCCTTTTTCAATTTCATCTGCGAAGATCACATCAAACAAAGAAGCTATTGTTTTTAAAAATGTAGCTCGGCAACTTTTACTCTGGTTACATTTCTAATGAGTTGGTCTTTACTTTCACTTCAGTGGATCTTTACAGCGGTACTTTTACTTCTACTGCAGCAAAATATCATCACTGTATACCTGGGTAGCGATTTGAGGAGTAGAAGAGTTGAAATGTCACAGACAGTGAGCGAAATTTGGTGATTTCATCCATTTGAGACATTTTATGATATTGATACATTAAAAGATGAATAATTAGCTGGTGTAAAAGCTGCTGTTGTTGTTGTGAGTGTTGATGATTCAATAAGTTAACCTCCTGTGATTGGTTTAAAGCTGACCAATGGTCTTGGCCCACAGGTGGGAAAAGCACTGAATGCTCTGATTTTGACATGACCAGATCCTGTTGAATTCAAGATTGGATTGCACTCGTGAATGATCCTTCCCAAACTTCCTGGTTCAACAGGAAATATGTTAAATCATGAAATGTCTTTAGGAATGTCCACCATGCCTCTCTCATGTACAGTGGCAAAAACAGTAAACCGTACTGTGTTAAGAGGTAATAAATGGCTGTATTGAAAAGTGTTTTGCGAGACAGCTTTATCCAAACCACAGACTGCAGTCTACCTGAGACACTGAGAGTCTCGTTGGCCGCCGCCGTCCTCCCCGAGACGATGTTTTGAGCCCGGCAGCTGATGGACTCGGTGGAGACGTAGCGGTTCAGGGTGACGTCGATGACGCTGCCGCTCACCTCCCTGCCGTAGACACTCCAGGTGAAGCTGCAGGCGGGGACGCAGCTGGCCGAGCACCTGAAGCTGGCCTGGACCCCGACCTCCAGATAGCCCGGCCCCGACACCGTCACGTTGTCCGGTCCCACTGCAACACGTGCAAACAGCTTTACCAAAGAACCGAACACCATTTTTCTACCTTTTTAAAGTTGCATCACACCAAACTACTCAGGGTTATGTGCTTTAGTCAGCTGAGTCTAAGCATCGTCACTTACTATTCATTCTGCCTTTAAATCGACCCTTTGCAATTTTGCATGTAGTACACCTTTAATTTCTGAATTTAAAGCTAATGCAACAACTTTTCTGCCGAAAGCGTAAAACCTGCTGCGACAGCGACGAGAGTCCAAGCTTTTCGAATCAAGACGTGTGAGGTTTGTCCTATTTGTGACAATTTGAGTGACAACATGTTTAGACGCCTGGTGAACGTGTTTTACACTCCTCTGTCACGTTCACAGTAGCTTTTGCTGTTCATGAAAAAGCTCACAGTTGAACGTCACCATTAGATTGGTCAGGAGTGGAAAGAGACCAGTCCAAATGTCCCTGTCTAAACATTTTAATTTGACTGACTTTTAACTAAGCGGAAGTAGAAGGCTGAGATCACATGTGAAACAGCTGAGCTGTTTTATAGCTCCATCCAGTGAAAATCATGAACAGGGATAGCGTCATCATTTGGAAATGTTCCATATGGGTTTGGTGACACAGCAACAGTAAAAACATCCTGAGTTCTTGTGACTGTTTGGTTCTGTCGCTGGTCTAGGTTCCACCAAAATTTAAAACAATTAAATTATTCTTATTGTTATAAATGGCATTTGTGACGTCTACCATTGCTGTTGGCTCACCAGGTAGTACCACTGTAGTCTCGGTAGTGCTGTTGCTCCTGGTGACCGAGTTAAACGCCACACAGGTGAGAGCCGCCCGGTCCTGGAGGCTCGCAGGTGAGAAGAGTATGGAGGCGTTGTTGGCCAGCAGCCGGCCGTTGTACCACCAGGTGAAGGAGCAGGCGGGGTGACAGTCGGCCAAGCAGCGCAGCGCCGTGCTGGATCCTGGCAGGACGTACAGCTGCTCACCCACCAGGCTCCCGTTGGCTCGCACCATGACCACATGATCCGGCCCGACTGCAAGACATAACGTGGAATATTGCTGAGCAGGTGTCAGACGGCTTCTTTCCAAAACTCAAATCTGACTGGACAGCAAATGCGCTCATTATTTCACACAGTACAACAAAAATATCCATGTTAACAAGTCACTCAGTCTCATCTTCAGTGTTCAAACCTTGTTTTTCTTCAAACAAGGTCAAAAATCTGCCAGTGGGATGAGATAATCCCACTCGTTTCCATGTTTTCTTAAATGAAGCGTCATTTTGTGGAAAAAGGCAGGGCTGCCCCCTCAGCCCACTGCGGTTTCCAAAGGATGTTGAACTTTCACATTAAACTGCAACACCTTCAGGGTTAACAAGTCATTCAGTCTCATCTTCACTGTTCAAATCTTGTTTTTCTTCAAACAAGGTACAAAATCTGTCAGTGGGATGAGATAATCCCAATTCTTTCCGACGCTGATTAACTTGTTTCTAGAACTTTCTTGAATCAAGGGTCATTTTCTTGATCCTAATGTTCTCATCTGCCTTATTCTGCCTTGATTCAACACATTTATACTTCTTCCCACGCAGAAAAAATCCTGGAACAAGTGACACTGCATTGGAAGCAAGTGGGATAAAAGATTTTATTTTACCTTGTATGAAGAAAAACAAAATTTCAACACTGAAGATGGGACTAAACTGAGGGAGGAGCTCAGAGGGAAATCTTGTACTTTTTCCTGCTCTACATTTATCTGACGGCTGGAGTCTCTGAGCAGAAGAGGCTTTTCCCTGCAGAACGTCAGATGTGCTGAGTAAACGAGCCAACAGGATATGGATTTATGAAAACACAGGTTGATGCACTCACAGTTCACACTGAGCTGGTAACCTGAGGACGTGATGGAGGCCCCGCCCTCTGACACCACACACTGGTACAGGCCCGCGTCGGCCTGCAGGAGGGGCCTGAAGGTCAGCGTGGTGTTGTGGGCGGAGTCAGAGATTCTCTGGGACGTGGCGACGGGGAGGCCATTGTGCAGCCATTTGATGGAGGCGGGGTTTTGAGAGCCGACACACTGCAGGGAGAGAGGCCGCCCTGCGACCGGCGGCGCCTCGGAGATGGGACGCACAGAGATGGGGTCTAGGAAGACAGAGGAAGTTAGGAAAACAGAGTTAGTTCTGTAAGTCACTATTGTTAACAAAATAGCAAAAACAAGGTGTGAAAAAACATTTTCATCAACTGCAATAAAAACAAAAACAAGGCTTTACAAAAAAACATAACTATGAAACTATTCTTTTCCAAAATAACTAAAATTATTGAGAAAATGTCTTTACTTTTCATCTTTGTCTGTTTATTTCATAAATACGCCTGACACTTTGGGTGGATATGAAATCTGTCTTGTGTCAGTTTAACACCAGCCGATTACGACGGTGTATTAGGGCCATTGAAGGGGAAAAAAAATACATGTTCTCAGAAAATAATCTGAATTTTCAAAATTAAACTGGTAAATTTATGATGGAAAAACTAGAAAATTCTGGGATCATAAAGTTATAAATTTGCAAGAAAAAACATAGAAATTCTGAGATTATAAACTCACAAATTTGCGAGAAAAAAAATGAGAAAAATAGTTCTTGTACTATGGGATTTGGTAACAAGAAAATCCTGCTGATTTGAGCCCAGAATCAGAATTTGGTTCCTTGGCCAAAAAAATATACGAGAAAACTGCTTTTCCGAGTTTATTTTCTTGTGAACTTCTGACTTTAATCTCTGAAATTCAGAGGTTTTTTTTCTCTGAATACTAATTTCAGAGATTTTTTTTTTTCTTTTTTGGTGGCTAAAGGAACAAAAATGGCTAAAATGCCACCTGAAATGATACACAAGATATGTTGATTAGAAATTATTTGGCAGAAACAAATGTAATCTGCGACAAAATACCCCTTTACCGCAAAATGTAAGTAAGAATGGGATTTATTTGTATGGGAACAGAAGTTTTAGTAAACAGGGCTGGTCCATGCTGCAAATTTAACAGTTAATTTTCCAGTTTCTTCCTCAGAAAGAGAGCGGTTCATGTTCACCACAGTCGAGTGATGGGTTTAGTAAAAGACGCACTGCAGACTCACCGATGACGGTGAGGATCTTGGTGGTGTTGACGGTCGCCCCGGACGCCGTGTTTCTGGCCCGGCAGGTCAGGGCCCTCCGGCTGGCGGAGTCGCTGATGCTGATCTGCAGCTTGCTGACGACTTTGGGCTTCTCTCCCTTGTGGAAGACGGGCAGCTGGATCTGGTCTCCGTACAGGGTCTTGTTGTCGAAGGTCCAGGTGTAGTCGCAGGACGGCGTGCAGGTGACGAAGCATATAAAGGTGTACTTGTCTCCGATGGTCACTGTGCTCGGGCCCGTGATGTAAATGTCAAGTAACCCTAAAGCGGGAGTTTAAAAAGAGCAGACTGAGGGCTTTGAGATGAGGTACAGTAGAATTTAATCAGAATTTAATAGCTGTGGCAAACTGCAGGCTTGGCAGAATGCTCAGTTTAAAAAAAAATGTCATTAGGAAGTGTAAATAATTTGGATGGAGAGCTTATGATGGGCAAAGCAAAGAGTAGAGCTATAAAGCTACCTGCAGGATATTCATTCATTTTTTTTAAAGGAATATTCTAACATTTTGGGCCTTTTTACTGACTTCCCCAGACTGAGACAGGATGTTGGATACCATTTTCTCAGGGTAGCACTGGGTAGCATTTCGTGTTAGCTTAGCATAAACACTTGAAGTCTATGGGAGTCATTAGCCAGGAGTCGTTGCTACCCATAGGAGCCAAGCCACTGGATGCACAGAGGTGAAAATGGTATCACACAAATACACATTTTCTGCAGGAAATGTACCAAAGTCTAGTTGATTTTCTTGAATAATATAATTTGCTCACCTAGCTAATTGAGGTAATTTATTTCCAGCAGTGAAAGTAACTAATTACATTTACTTCAGTTGTGGAGCCTTTCACAATAAAAGCAGAGGACCAGTACTTCTACTTCTACTGGAGCAGCAGTTTGTAGTACTCTTTCCACTCACTTGCCACCCACACTTGCAGAGTTTTGGTGATGAACAGTTTGGAGACGGGGTTCTGAGCCTGGCAGATCAGAGATTCGTAGTTGGCGGTTTCGGGCGGCAGCACCGAGGTCGTGTTGCCCTGCGCCGTCCGCAGCGTCTCGCCCTGCCACGTGACGCTCCAGGTGTAGCTGCAGGGCAGGAAGCAGTCGGCCCGGCACTCGAACCGAGACTCGGCCCCGACGGTCAGCATGGGCGGCCCGCTGATCTCTATGTGGGACGGTCCCGCTGGAAAGTTTGGGAGCAGAGTGAGTCGATGGGAATGTTGGGACAAAGAGGAACTCATTTCAGCTTCGTTCACACTGCAGGCTGTCACGCTAAACTCAGATTGCATCCTCAAATCTGATTGTTTTCCATGACTTTTCATATTTGTCCTCTAGCCTGTGATCCCTATCCTGCAGTGTTTGTATTTCTTTGTGTAAGAACTGCAATAGTTGTAAATATATAATTTTAGTAATTCTATTACTTTTTTACATTTTTGAGTCATTTTTTGTCTTATTTTTGGGGCATTTTTGCTGATTTTCCACTAATTTTCTTTTTTTCAAATTTTCTAGTCCTTTTGGTTTTTTTTCTATTTTCTTTCTTTTTTTTTTTTTTTTTGGCTAATTTTCTAGTAATTTTCTTTTTTCTTTTCTTTCTTTTTTTGGTCTAATTTTCCAGTCCTATTTTTTTTCTAATTTCTTTCTTTCTTTCTTTCCTCTTTCTTTCTTCTTCTTTTTTTTTTTTTGCAAATTTTTGGATAATCTGGTCATTATTAGGTAGTACTCTTGTTTTTTAAATTCTGATATTTTTAGGTGATTTTTTTTTTTTTTTCATTTTCTGGTCATTTTGTGGCATTCTTATGGCGATTTTCATCTTTATTTCCTTTTTTTCCCCAGTCATTTTCTGGTCATGTTTTGTGGTAATGCTTCTCACTGTTGCTGCTGGTTGTAAAAGCTGAGGTCCGGGTCCCGTAAGAGGACAGCTCAGCGCTGCGGTGTGAACAGAGCTGCAGAAACGTCACCTGTCACTTGCAGCGTCTTGCGGACGGTGAGCGACTTCCCGGTGGCGGGGTTGAGTGCGGTGCAGCTCAGGACCTGCGGCGCGGTTCGTTCCCTCAGCAGCAGGTCCAGCTCGGGCCCCTGGGAGCTCAGGCCGCCTCTGGTCCAGCTGAAGCGGCAGGGTGGCGAGCAGCTGGCCCCGCACTCGAACCCGTACGGGACGCCCACCGTCACCGTGTCCACGCCGTTGATCTGCACCGAGGACGGCCCGTCTGCAGAGGAATACACCAACATATTAATTTCTTCAATAAAAAGAGTGGAGGATAAAGGATTAAAGGGGATGAGCTGATGAGCGGGGGCACTTTCTGAAGATGAAAAAAACGAGACAGAGGCGACGAGATGAGCCCCTTTAAGTCGTTCTTTGGAGATGATCAGTTCTTACATTGCAAAAGATTAAATAAAGAGCGTTCACTTTCACACCGACTCCTTCTAAAAAATCACCAGACACTTTCCTAAAACAACCTGGTGCCTTTTCCTGTTCCATTTTGGTTTTCGTTGCAGTTGTTTAACCTGTTTTGCTTTTTGTTTTTTGTTTTTTTTAATTTAAGTGACACTTGGAGTTTTGCTTTTTATTTACTCAATATGATGCAACACAGTAGATCCCATCAGTTTTACTGCCTTACCACTGCTGCTGATGTCTCCAATTCAACAGATTTTGTAGCCACTTCAGAATGAGCTTGTTAGGAATGAAAGCTCTGTTTTATGAGAATTAAAATTTCGGTTTACAATTTGGATCAAGTGAATGAGGATGACTAGACCTCAGGCTTTATTCAGCCTCACGCTGTGGCTGCAGTTTGGATTTTTGCCAAAAAAAAAAACAAATATACTGAGAATGAAACAGAGCAAAGTTAGGCAGATTTTTCTTGACTGATGATCAGTAACAAAAAGGAAACATTTGTTAACAAATTATATTTTTGTAATTTTATTTTTTCAGTAGCAACTGAAGGATCTTACATGGTGTCTCCAGCTCGGCTCCTCCCTGCTCTCTCTCACTGGCAAGAACTCCTGACATGAAGAGAGACACAAACAGAGAATAAATTCACAGTATTAACTTCCTGCAGCTCATCCCACATGGGGGAGATGAATTTAACCCTTTGAAACCTGAGTGAAGTCACACGGTTGGTTGAAAAAGCAATTAGCGGATTAGCAAAAAAAAAAAAAAAAAAGGAAGAAAGGAAAAAAAATCCCTGAGGCAAAGCAAACTCATAATTATTCTAAATATATATTTAAAATGAAATTAAAGCCAATTTCAATTAAATAATTTAAAACAATCAAATGACTGTTTTGTAGTTTGGTAGTTTAGTAACCATGATGTATTTTAATACTTTACAGGATTCCTACAACTTTTATTAAATTAGTTTTTCAAGCATTTTTAAGTTTTTCCAGCTCCTTATGGCTGTGGTAAATTATATGCATACATACAATATGTATATTTATTTATATATATGCTCAAAATGACTATTATTATGTCTGTATCGCATTAAATCAGTTGTTACTGTGCTGCAAACAACCAAAATTATGTTTAATTATGTTTATTCTACAGAAAGGAGACAAATTAAAGGAAACCACAACAAAGTTTTGAATTTCAAAATGTGTCATCGACCCAGCTGTTCACTAGGAGAGAAATGCAGTTACAATTTCAAGCACGTTTTTTCACTTCAAGCACTTTTCAAGCATTTTCCAGCACCTTACAGCTGTGAAAAAAATATATACATACACACAGTATGCCTTTTTATTTATATTTATATTTTTATATGCAAAATTATTATTTCAGTTCTTTATCTCATTAAATCAGATGTTATCGTGCTGTAGTGAGGGGAGATGAATTAAAGGGAAAACAACAAATTTTCAAAATGTGTCATCGACCCAGCCGTTTACTACTGAAGTGACACAGTTACACTTTCAAGCACTTTCTTCCAAATCCAAGCACTCCTCAAACCTTTACAGTATTACATAAAATTCAAGTATTTTCCAGGGTTTCCAGCAGCCGTCCGAGCTCTGGTTTAAAGCCCCTGAATGCAGGAGGGAGTCTTACCTGCCAGGCAGGTGAGCAGCAGGCAGGCGGGGAGAAGAACCATGATGCTGCCGTCAGACCGTCTGCACTGACCTGAGAGACGCCGGCCTCGCTCTTATAGCAGGCAGGAGCATTATCCATCACATGCACACACACACACACACACACACACACACACACAGAGCGCTGGGCCTGCTGTGGGTTATCAGCCGGCTCTTTGTGCTCTGCAGGGCGTTCTCCTGCGGTTTGGGCTCGTTTCTTTTGTACCGGCTCCGCTCTTTCAGCTTCAGGAGCGTTCCTCTTTTCTTCTTCATATCTGCCTGCGCCCGCAGACGCCAGAGCTCGCTCCCGCTTTATCGCAGCGTCTTTTGTTTTGCTGTTTTGTTGAACGTGTTAACCTTTCTTACACCCTTACAGGATCTTTATGTAACGATCCACAGACGTGTTGATGGTCTGAATCACAAACTGAGACTGAAACACAGAAAAACTTCCCATTTCTACAATTTGTTTTCCAAAGATGGCAGCGTCACCTGAGGGGTCATTTGGGCTTGTTGGTTCAGGTTCAGGTCAGGGTCAGGGTTACGCTCGGGCCAGGCTGACTTTGCCATCCTAGGAAAAAACAGCAAAACACTAAGGCGTGAACTGTTTACCGATCTTCATTTTTGGGTGAACTGTGTCTTTAATTTGAGCTTATAAAGTTTGAGTGGATTTATTTCATTTGCCAGATCACTGACAGGATCTCATAACCGTCCCATTAATCTGTTCAGAGCAGTCAGAGTCATTTACTGCAGATTATAATTTATTTTTTTAATTAATTAAGACTGACTGTAATTAAACTTGTTCCAGTGATTTCCAAACTGTGGACCGGGACTCTCTGGGACTGAAATAACCTGAGTTTCCTTGATTAAGAAAATATGTAAAAATAGCTATTTTACACCACAGTTTTCCATTCCTCTGTGATAATCTCAGCAGCAACAGAAGAGACAATCATACATGTCTAAAATACAAAATATTGCATATCAAAGATGTCTTTTTTATTTTAAGGATGCCTGTTATCCTAATGCTGAGACGACAAGCTGGTCCTCCCGAGGTTTCACACAGCATATCACTATAACTCACATAAACAAAAACCTACATGCACAAAACTAAACAATAAATCAAAATAAGGTACGCTGCACAATTTAAATCAAGCACAAAGCTGTAGACATTATAATCTAAAAGCAACCAACTGATAAATCCACAGGAACCTCAAAACACTGACTTGTTTGTATTTAGTGCAGGGCCGGACCTACGCATAAGACAACCAAGGGCCTGCCAGGGGCCCCGCGGCCACCAGGGGGCCCCCAAGAGTGGTGTCGGGCTCAGGGGTTCGCTCAGTTTTAAAGCAGGAAGATACTGGTGTCATCTGAAACTGGACAACTGAAGGAATCAACTGCAAAGGGGCTAAACATCACTCCAATCACTCCAAAGCAGGGCTACATTTGTCGAGGGAACAACTAGCATTTTCAAAAGGCCTCGCACATATCCCAATGAAAATTAGTTCAATGGGCAGTTTTTTTTTTTTTAAACCAAAAGCAACGACAGTGGTTAACCAGTTTACACTCTGTGGATGTCTGCTGGTTTTCTCATCATGCCACTTTGACTGTATTTTCAAAAATGAAAATACAGTCAAATATTAAAATACAGAAAATACAGATTCCTCTACCTGTTCCACTGTTATAAAAAATAGCGGCGCAACGTGGTGGGCGTTTTCCTGGTAATTTCTCTGCGTGAGAAATACAAGGTGTGGCGTGTGAACGGGTTGAAATGCGTGTGTGAGAGCTTTGCTTTTAGCATCTTACCGTTTCCTGCTGGAACAAAGAGGGCTGAAGGTCAGCTCAGGTCACGTCTGCATGGAAAGGGACTGCAAAGAAAGTTGAGCCTCAGTTTCGGGTCGCACGTTGTTGTCGGTCAATATTTTCAACCTCATGTCACATCACACCCACCCAACCTGGGACCCCCCAGCCTCATCCCGGCATTTGGGTTATTAAAGTAACACTAAGCTTTTATTTTGTGTGCAGGTGTGTGAATGATCGAGCATTGACAATCAGCTGTATTGGCGGGGGGGGGGCCCCCAAAATCAAATTCTGCATGGGGCCCCACAAAGGCTTGGGCCGGCCCTGATTTAGTAAACGGACCTGGGCGGCCTGATGGACGTCAAACTGTGAGTCCTGCAAACACGGGGGCAACAAATCTGTCAAAACTGCAAGACAGAGGTTTGCTGAAGTTGTGATGAAGTGCCTCTCCACAAGTGTTTACCAGTGTAATTAAATAATTGCATCAGTCTGATATGAAAGACGGGTGGGTCTTTAACTGCGAATAAAAGAGCTCAGCAAACAAGCGCCTGAATCGCCTTCAAACAAAAACTGCGGAGCACGTGGAACAGGCCGAGCCTTTCAGCCGCAAAGAAAAGAAAACCGCAATATAATACAGCAACAATGTACTGTATGCTTGTGGTTCACAGGGAGATTCTTACAACAGCAAGCGCTTTAAAATGGGAATATCACTGGTGGTGACGCATGCAATTATAATGTTACACTGCAAAAACTCAAAATCTTACCAAGAATATTTGTCTTATTTCTAGTCAAAATATCTCATTACACTTAAAATAAGACATGATCACCTAAGAAATAACTTGTTTTTAGACAATTTTCACTTGTTTTAAGTGAATTTTCACTTTTTCCACTGGCAAATTTTGCCAATGAAGTGTAATGAGATTTTTTGACTAGAAATGAGACAAATATTCTTATAAATATATAGATTGAGTTTTTGCAGTGTAGACCTTGTGTTCGATATTAATAAAATATTGTAACTGTTGCAAGAATGAGATGGTACATGTTTTTTTGTTTTTTGGCAATGATGAAGAAAGAAATGTGAGTCCCTTGGGTCAAAATGTCTCAGTGCATTTTTATTAAAGTTCAGACATTATCAATCAATTCTCAATTCTCCACAACTAAAAATGTCAAAGATTACAAACAGCTGGGAACAATAATAATAATAATGATAATGATAATTAAAAAAAAAAAACATCTTGTGTAAATATATTAAAATGTTAAACAATTGAGTCATAAATCATAATCGTGTGTGTACACTCACATGCTTTGATGTTACTGGACCTTTTCTTTCACTTATCAAGAGCAAACAAATTTATTACTGACATATGAGACACATGGGAAAAAAATTAAAAGTAGACGTCACTTCATGTGAGTGATTTCATGGAGAATTACGTTGTTTTTTTTTATCATGGCAGGTTCTTGACAGCTGGAGTCGAAAAACAAACAGACAAACAGACAAAGTGGTGTCAGTATTAAATTTAAAAAAAATTATCAAATGTATGAAAAACAAAAATTAGTTGGTTAAGTAAAGGTTAATGAATGAACAGACTAATGTTACCCATAAATCAATCAAAATTAATTTAAAAAGACAAAAACAGATAAAATACACATTAATTCATTGATTCATTAATTCATTAATTAGAAAATAAAAAGAAACAAAGCTATTGCAGTCATGAATGGATGAATAGCTGATGAAATGTTGTTGATACTATAGCAAAAAAGAGAACAGAGAAACAATGAAACTTTATAAAAGATAAATAAATGCATAAATGAAAAAGGCTGACCTCACAGGTGGACAGGTGTCCACAGGTGGATCACAGTGACGTCACTCTGGACGTGATGCAGGCCAACAGCAGCAGCAGCAGCGCCGCGGTCCGCCCGGGCCGAGTCGCCGTGCTGCGAGCTGCGTCTGCTGGACAGCAACACACAACACACATGACACACACACATGACACACACCATGCTGAGACTCACATCACAACATGCCACTTTAAACTCACAACACATCACAACACGCCACTTTAACCCTCCTGTTATGTTCAAATTTACTAACATCTTTACTAAGATCTTTAGTCCAGTCATTTTATGAAAAAACCTAGGACAAAATGCAAGAGAAGCAAACTCAACTGATTTTGGATCCTCAGTTTGTCCTGAGTGAGGGGAAAAAAGTCCCAAGGAATCCCATTGGTGGAAAGTTTTGAAACTCACCTATTTATGACCACATATTACCAAAAAACACTGTTTTTAACACACAGGGGAAAGGGGGTCAACATTTTACTTTCAGATATCACTATAAAAATTCACAAGTTGATTACACACACAAAGACAAGAAAAAAAGTCAATTACCAGTTCTTTGAATTATTCTGTTTACACATGCATATCACACATTATCTGATTTGATATGCGCTAATTGGAATATAAGGAATAAATGCCAGAACAGATATTTAAACAGTGAATTAAAAGGTTACTATATATATAGTAACCTATAATTTTGGCCTAAAATTACTGAACTACTAAACTTCATCATGTGAATTTCATGTTTACCCGGTAGTACCCATTACATTAGGAAAACTCATTAAATATGAAGCAAAAAAAAAAATGATGTTGATCATTTATTTAGAGACGTTAAACACTGAAGACATAATAGGAGGGTTAACAACAACTCACAACACAACAAAACTTTAAACTGTGAGTTCAGGGTGATCTACCTCCGATCCGTGCTGTTTTCAAGGCCCCGACCGTCTTCCCCGTCGCCGTGTTTTCCGCCTCACACTTGAGCGTGAGGGACTTCAGCGGATGCTCCACCATCAGCTCGATCTCTTGGCCCTTCACCGTCTGACCGTCCACGAACCACTGGTACCGACAGGACGGCGTGCACTCGGTCGAGCAAACAAACTTGGCCTTTCTCGCCACTTCGACAGAGTCCGGGCCCCTGATGTGAACCTGCGACGGACCGGCTGAAAGAAGAGAAGATACACCGTTAGTGAGCAAAATGTTTTTAACTCAGGGTTTATTTTCATTGCACAGTCCTTCAAGGAATGCGCCAACATTTAGACAAGATGTTCGATACCATTGTCATCTCAGTATGTTGAAATATTTTAAATCTTTTTAAGGAATAGTTAGATGGCGGAACTGTATCTCCTGAGCATATTTATCTTTCCGTCTTTCAAATCCACATGGTACACTGTGTAAGTAAGACAGCTTCGTTTGTTTTTATTTCGACGGAGCCAGGCTACCGACTCCCATAGACTTCAGGTCTTTGTGCTAAGCTAACACCAAATGCTACCCCTGGACATCCAGAGGAGAAAATGGTATCGAGCATCTTGTCTCAGTCTGGGGAAGTCAGAAAAAGGGGATTTTGGGGTCAGGTGGTGACGCTTTTTAGTGCCAGTCAACATCCCTGCAGCTGCACTTTGGAGCATCTGCAGGTGAAATAATGCAGACTAGGGAAGAGGCTAAAGTAAAGGTCGTAGTTGTAATGAAATGAGCACATGAATAACTTTTTCCATGTCAGGGAAGGCCAGGAGAGAATTTGGCGACGGCTCTGAACTGATAGGAACTATTTTTAACAACATATAACTTCAGGAATTCAGAATCAAACCCACTTTTTCAGACTTCACATTTGTGGACCGACCTACCGATCGACAGACAGACAGAGCTACAGAGCTGCTGGCCGTGGACGAAAATCTCAGACGGGGGTGTAAAATTCTACCAAACAGGTGTGTGATGTGGCTCTTGAACCCTGATGAACTGTTGCAGAAACTGTGACTCACATGACACTGTTAGGTTTCGGGTTGCCATGGCATAGAGCCCCGACACGCTGTGGGTGGCCTTGCAGGTGAGGATTTTGTAGGTGTTTGTCTCCTGAGAAGTTACAGAGATGACGTTGCCCTGTCCCCGAATCCATGGGCCCTTATCGATCTGCCAGCTGTAGTTGCACGACGGCCGGCAGTAGGCGTGGCAGCTGAATCTGTGGTTCATCCCGGGGTGCATCAGATCAGGACCTGAGACGGAGACATTGGCGGGTCCAGCTATAGAAGACAAAAATGCACGTTACCTTTAAAGACATGTCTCAAGTCATAAGGAATCTTTATGATAATATTTCTGAAAACATGTTTGTCTGCGTATGTATTTCAGGTAAAGCTGCTCAAAAGAATATTCCCATGTTTTGGACAAAACGCCCCTTTTCGGACAAGATGTTTGATACCATGTTCTCCTCTGTACGTCCAGTGGTTTGGTTCCTATGGGTAGCTTTTCATGTTAGCTTAGCATAAAGACTTGAAGTCTATGGGAGTCGTTAGCCTGGCTCTGTCAACATGAAAAAATGAACCTTACAGCAACTCCAAAGCCGGTATATTTACACAGAGGATCATGTGGATTTGAAATACACATCTTAGCTTAGGAGTTGCCGTAAGGTTTATTTTTTTTTTGTTACTTTAATGCAGCCAGGCTAACGACTCCCATAGACTTCAAGTGTTTATGCTAAGCTAACAGGAAATGCTACCCATAGGAACTGAACCACTGGACGTACAGAGGTGAAAATGGTGTCCAACATCTGGTCTAAGTCTGGGAAAGTCTGAAAAAGGATATTTTGCTCAAGATGTTGGAGTATTCCTTTAAGCAATATCATGAATTGAGATTCTGTCTGGAAAAACTGCAGCAGAAACCCCACAATGCATGCAACCAAATCAAGCGGATGCACACACCCAACACCTGCAGCTTCCTTGTTACTGTGCTGGATGCCCCCGTGTCGTCGTCTGTGGCCGTGCAGGTCAGCGTTAGGGCCTCCAGCCACTGGTTGACGGTGAAGGCGAGCACGTTCCCCTGGCCCGTGGCGCTCTGCCGGTCCAGAGACATGGCGTAGGTGCAGGAGGAGAGGCAGCGGGCTTCACACACAAAGCTGCACGGCACGCCCACCGTCACGAAGTCAGGACCCACCACGTCCACCTCCGGCCCGTCTGAAAACAACTGTCAACACTCAGAAACATGACGTGCCAAAGTATATTATTCTATATGAATATACTAACAATATTATTTTGTTTCTTTGCATCTTTTCTCTGTGCAGGAACATTTTCTTTTGGCCGATTTCCAGACATCGCAGGTCAGAAAAGCTTATTTTTAATTGGTTCTCGTTTGGATTTGCACCGCCTTTTCATCGGCCAATCAAATCAAAGCACATCGGCCACGTCAAGGCAGCTTGCCATGTTATCAGACGAGATCTGGGAGATTCAGGGATGTTTTCCCTCTGAAATCTGACAAGGCTCTATCATCACTGTGCAGCTCGTTTACCAGCAAGAAAAATAATCAAAAAAAAATAATCAACAAGTAATCAAATGCAATAAGTTACATTACTTGGGTGAAGTAATTATTACATTTTTAACAGGGTAACTAGTGTTTTTTTAGACTCTTACATTTCAAATTAACCTTCCCAACACTGTTTTCTGATGTATTTAACTTCATGATTGATATAATTATTCTGATGTTTGTCAGTGAGGAAATCTGCTGTGTTGCCTCACGGCAGGAAGAGGGCGCTGTTCTTCCAGAGTTTGTGGCAAAATGACTTCCAACATGTTGAGGAGGGGGGGAGGAGGAAGCGACAGGGCTGATGGGAAATGTGGTTTTAATGTGGAGAGATGCAAATACCATGGGATAGAGCACCGGGATCTCATTGGTTTTCGTGAATTATATCCACCATTAATTCACCAGCGACAGTAAACCTAACTCAGTTAATGCAGACAGAAAAATCGCTGACCGTTCTCGTCGTCTTCTGGTTCTGGGGAAACTTGGTTCTCTTCCTCTGCACACAGTACAGGCGCCATCTGCAAGCCTGTATGGTCCATAAAAACATCACACAGTATTATCTTGGTGTATTATTTCACTTTTGAATAGGGTGTGATGTTGCTGTAATGTTTTTTTGCCACAGTAAATCCAACATTATTGGGTTCTTTCTGCCAAATCCTCATGGGTCAGTTAATATTGACTGTCCAGGTTCCTTTACTCGGACCGTTGAGTTTTATTTTTCCTCCACTGTCTAAAACCAGGGTCAAATATTCTTTTCTTTGCTTTTAATTGTCTTTTTAAATAACTAAGTTTGCCTGTTTTAATTAAATTGGCTTCCTCCCAAACACTGCAAACTTCATATTTGGAGGAATTTCCCTACCTGAACTTAAACCAAATTTTTATAATGCACACAGTTTTGTAACCTGACTTGTAACTGTGAATTTATCCATTAATGCCAGGATCAGATTTTTTTTTTTTTTTTTGTCAAAGGTGAATATCTGCTTTGGTTTATAGCTGTTAATCAAAAGATTCAGACAACAGTGCCATGTCAAGGTAAAGAAACGAGAAAATTTGCTTCCAACATCGTCATTGAGTTACATTTTTAACAGGCAAAAGCACATTTAATGATAATAAACGTCAAACTTTTATGAAAGGCAGTGATGCACCGTGCCAGAGGACCGCATTTCCTGGTTAGGATGTGACTCACTGTGACTCCTTTTCTCAAAAAAAAAAAACAAGTAAAAATATGCATCTTTTCAACTGTCTTGTGTTACCTGCCAGGAACAGGAGCAACAAAAGAAACCCTCCGTTGAATCTGGCGATGTAGAAATCAGCCATGGTTGTGTGAGGATCCGAAGTTTCCGTTCACCAGGAAATAAACGACAGGCTCGGCTCAGCAGGCGAGCAGCTCTTATCAGAGGGAAACTGAGTCACCCGGCCGGACGGTGAGCCACGTCCTGCAGGCAGCTTTCACCCTGACCCCTGAGTTTTCCTCAGCCGCAAAACTGGCTTTCAAAAGAAACATTTATTTATGACTTGAGTCCGATTTTCCCAGATTCCCCTTTGTAGATTAGTTTATTAGTTTATTTGGATCCATTACAGGAGCACTGGCTGTTGCTGCTGAGGTCCCCGCACAAGACAATACACTCAGGTTTTCATATGGAGCAGCCGTAAGATAATTACATACAGAATAAAAACAACAACCCAAAATCACGTCAAGTAATCACAAACAATGACAAAACAACAACCTGAAATTCCAGTTTGCAACAGCACAGACAGCAATAAACAGCAAAAAAATATATATAATAGAAGATAATAGAAGTAGTTCAGTGGGAAGAGAGGAGAATCACAGAGATGCAGTGAAATCTTTAGACTTTGTGTTCAAAAGCTACGGCGGCATATTAGGGCCACTGTGGGGAGGGGGAATAAACCGGAAAAAAACATTAGATTTTCCCAGATTAAAATCATAAATATAGGAGAAAAAATACTTGGATGTCCTCTGAGATTAAAATTAAAAAAAAAAATTGCAAGAAAAACCTCACAAATTCACAAGAAAAAAACGTGGAAAAATTGATACAAATACATGACAGTGATAGGATTTAGTGCTACCACACTTAAGGAGAGGTTTAAGTTCATTTAAGTGTAGGAGAGGGTTAATTATTACCACAGTCCCTGTGTGAGGTTGTACTCGGTGTGTGTTTTAGAGAACGAAACACCCAGCTCACACACACTCTGTGCAGCCTATCAGCATGAGTCACAGGCGCAGCGTTAACGCTGTACAATAGGCGCCCGATCCATTTCCAATCTTATCAGAATAAATTAGCGAAAGGCAAACAGTCGCTCAGCAGTCACACAGAAAAAAAAAAAGAAAACCTGCTGTGTAATGGAGCAACGTTTAAAAGGAAATCCTCGTTAGCTTGACTTTATATGAGTGTAGTGCCCTTTTTTATTTCTGAAAATTTGTCAAAATATTGTGGCAGTCATTTGAAATCTAATCTGTGACACTCTCTCTCTCTCTCTCTCTCTCTCTCTCTCTCTCACACACACACACACACACACACACACACACACACACACACACAAAATAAAGACAGGTAAGCTTCATAACAATTAAGAAATTACATTTATTGGAAGCTACAAATTTAACTAACTAACAAATTCCATTATACAGTTTCTGCAATACCGTGGTTGAATATAAACAATTTTGTGTGTGTGTGTGTGTGTGTGTGTGTGTGTGTGTTGCTAAAGTGACGTCTCTCTGGAGTCTCTGGGCGGTCTGAAGGTCAGGATCTCTGTGAAAGTGTGACCTGCACAAACACACAGAAACGATTATGAACGTCTGTCCTCCTCTCAGGTCAATTTCAACGTGGTCACTTCTCTTTCATAACACACACACACACACACACACACACACACACACAGCAGGTTTTATGTTTTATAAATGGAAGATGGTGATTTTGTGACCTTTGTCGACCTCTACTGGCAGCCAGCAGGAGCTACAACACTGAGGAATGAGCCAAAGTCAGCTCTGATTGGCTCTAACAGGTTTCTCCCAGCACCACTAGAGGGCGGTGCAGCGGGAGGTTTTCTGCCTGTTTAGGGTTGAGTTGAGTTTTAAGGAAACATCATCTGATCTCATCATGTGATTGGTTGGATTAGACAGAAACCAGTTTGGCTACTTTGATGAAAGATGGAGCCGCTGCTTACAGGAACGTTTGGATTTGATGTTTATGTAAAGACACGAGCGCTGGTCTTGTTCAGTTTAAATTCGTCATCAGGGGATTAAATTAAGTTAATTAAGTCAAGTTAAGTTTCCCTTCACTGCGTGAAAATATTAAATGTTTTTCTTTATGAGACTGCCTGCACCTCATCCTGTCTGAAGTAACTAATTCAACATCAGCTAGCTAGCTTACCTTACATTACCTTATGTTATGTTACATTATGGCATTCTACACTATGCTATGATACATTACATTACATTATGTTACATTGTGTTACTTTGCACTATGTTGCATTCAATGTTCCATGATGTTATTTTACGTTGAGCTACTTTACATTGCACTACTTTACACTAAGCTACTTTACATTAAGCTACTTTACATTACGCTACTTTACACTAAGCTACTTTACATTACGCTACTTTACACTAAGCTACTTTACACTAAGCTACTTTACACTAAGCTACTTTACATTACGCTACTTTACATTACGCTACTTTACACTAAGCTACTTTACATTACGCTACTTTACACTACGCTACTTTACATTACGCTACTTTACATTACGCTACTTTACACTAAGCTACTTTACACTAAGCTACTTTACATTACGCTACTTTACACTAAGTTATGTTATGTTACATATATTATGCTACATTATATCACATTACAAGAGGCCTGGTTACCATGGAAACTAGTGACACTGCACTGCTTGGCATTCAATGCTAGTTATGTTTCTTGAAATATAAAATTATTTTGTCAGCCACCACGTCATCCCTCAGCCGGCCCTTTCTCCCACAACTTCACACACCTGCCAGGCAGCCAGTAATATAATATAGGTTCCTGATTAGTAAAACATTTAATATTAATTATTATCATACTTATAATAATAATATATTGATTTATAATATATAGAATTTATAAAGCACTTTTCCAAATCCATGTTACAAAGTCCTTAACAAAGGCAGCAAAAAATATATAAAACAAGTCATAAACTGATCGGGTTTTAAAATAAAACAGATTTTTAAAAAAACAAAAGAATTTGGAGTATAAAAACCAATAAAAGACTATTTACTGTATTAACTCTATTTATTGTATAATTTTGCTGATGAAGTTTTGAGTGGGAGTTACGTTTCCACTGGTCGAGCGGCAGGTCTGTGTTGTCCATGGAGTGATCGTACGGCAGCGCCTCCGCCTCCTCCTCGCCGTCTCCGAACTCGCTGAAGAACGGCAGCGTCAGGGCGTCGGCGGCGCTCACCCGGCTCTCCGGGTCCAGCAGCAGCATCTTCTCCAACACACACACCGCTGCGACACACACACACACACACAGTCAGCACCGAAGATGAGCAGCAGATGCTTTACCTGTCATTTATTGTGTTCACATTGCCTTTTATATGTCTGTTTTTTTTTATTCTTGCAGCAAACAAAGTGTCTCTCAGTCGAGGATTAGCAGGGCAACAACAGGGACAAGCGAAAACTCCACGTACCGTTTGAGCTCGCTTTGGAGAAAATGGAGTGCAAGTCCTTTTTGGGCACCTTTGGCAAACTTCTGATGTAGTTTTTGGCCTGTCGGAAGAAAAAGAAGAGAAAAGAAGTGGATTAGTGAAGCAGGACAGAGGCTATGTGTCTGTTATTCGGGGTATTTATGGTCGAGTTTAGCCGATAAGGAGTTTCGAAGCCAATACTACTACATTTTTAGACTAAAAGTGGTGAGAACTGGTGGTTAATACATGTGTTTATCAATTAAAGTTAACCATTTTTACTCCACAGAAACACTTAAGCAATTTAACACACTTGTGAATTCTTGTCAGGGTGGAGAATCCTTAGAAAACAGCAGTCGGAGCATTTTAGAAGCAGAAATAATCACCATTTTAGATGAAAACCACACAAAAACATCATTGAATATTTCATTTTGTAAATACAACATGATAAAAACCCAAAACAGGCAGTTTTATGTGGCGGTGGCCGCGTCGGGTCGCTTACGTCTTGGCTCTGCAGCTTCACAACAAAGTCCGCCGTCGGCGTTCCTGTGATTTTCATGATTTCTCTCAGCTGGTCGAGGTCTGACATCATCAGGGTCAAGGGTCGTACATGATGAATATTGCTGCTTTATGTTATGATCAGATGTGGGAGGTGAGAACCGGCTACTGTTGATATAGCCTACTTAATGAAAAAATAAACAGTATTTAAAGGGGTCAACCTGCAAAGAAAACATCAATTCTACATTTCATAGGTTTGATCAGCTATGACATTGGTATGTTTATTGATTTTTTTTTTTTTAAAGGATTAAAAAGAAGACACTGTTTCTGCAGTTGATGGTAAAATGATAATTGGCTGTGATAATTTCCCGACGTTACAACTAAAAACTTTGATTTTTTTTTTTTTCGGCTTGAAATTCGACTTGTAATTGAATGCCATATCAGAACAGGGAAGTCAGACGATCAGTAAAATGATATTTGTTGTCTTTATCACAGTAACAGCAAAGACTTTCTAGAGGCCAGTCTGCATTTTATTGGGAGGTGTTTCCACTATTCTGTCCCTCCTCATTTTAGATAAGTAAGGGGGACAAAAAATGAGAAACACCTCAATATAATGTAGTCCAGTACAAGACCTCAATAATTAAGAGAGAATTACAGTGACACATTCTCCACAATGTCGACACAAACTGAACATTATAAACTTTGTGAAAATTTACAGCAGAACTATTGCAGTAGACTGTACAGGTGGAGCTGATAAAGTGGATATTCTGCTGTGTAGTGCTGCCCCCAGTGGACAAAAGACTGTACTGCACTCATGTTTTTCTGTCTCAGTGTGAGACAGTGGACGTGGTTTGGATTTCTCTCTCTCTCTCTCTCTGTAGACTTTGATCACACTGGGCAGCTTAAAAAATAAAATAAAATAAAATAAAATAAAATACTGTGCAGGACAAAAACAAGAGAACAGGTGCTGAGACGAGGTGAGGATACGATCGTTGCCCTTGAACAGTGGCTTTCCCAGCAGCATCTCCGCCATGATGCAGCCCGCCGACCAGATATCCACTGCAACACACACACACATACATACAGACAACACACCGTCAACACACACACCCCCTCCTGATGTTCACTTCTTAACCCTCCTGCTAGCTTCAGATTTACCAACTCCATTATCTTAAACCTCCTGAAAAGCATTATAATAAAAATTGTGCCCCAAGTTTATGTGTCTGTTTCTTTCTAATATAAAACATAACCTCAGTTCTTGTGGGAATCAGGTTTTTCTCCCTCAAACGTCACATTAACTATCAGTGGTTGTGGTGCTACTACAGGTGTGCCGATGTCAGGTGAGGGCCCTTAAGAAAATCAGAGACAACTGAATTTTTTTTTTAATATTATAAATGGCATGTTATAGTTCCTCAGTGTCATCCAAACCAGCTAAAGCCAATGTGCGTCAAACCTAGTAACACCTACAGCTACCAAATGTGTCCAGGGCATTGAAAATTATTTTTACCCACTTGTCCCCACTAAATGAGGAAAAGCCGAGAAACATGAGGCCAAAATAACAAAAAAACAAAAAAAACAAAAAAAAAACAAAACGATGTTAATCATTTATTTAGAGATATTAAACACTGAATTGGGTCAAATAACAGGAGGGTTAACGCTAGGGCTGGGCGATTATGGCAGAAATCCAAATCACGATTAATTGAACATTTTACCTCGATTACGATTAATGAATGATTATTACAGATTATTATAGCTTGAATCTTTTGCAAACAAAACGGCAATGTCAAACTACAAAAAGCTGCATCTCTTCTAAACAAATATTATAATAAGTAATATTATTGCTATATTATTATTAGGAATAGTATATATATGCACTAATAATAATATAACGTGCCTGCATAGTAAGCAGGCTATATTAATTTCTCAGAATTTTGCTCCCTAATGATTATTTTTATCATTATTATTATTAGTAGTAATAGTAGTAGTAGTAGTAGTAGTAGTAGTAGTACAATAATTAATCATCAGCATTTAGGCCATATATTATTACTGTGGACCGTGTTTATGATGACAACAGGAGCATTTTGTGATGTGACGTGTTGTGGTGTGGTAACCGGAATAACAGACATGGGCAGGATTATGTCGGTTAAGGGCCGTAAATGTCGGTTTCGATTATTTTTCAATTAATTGCCCAGCCCTAGTTAACGCACAGGTGAGGCGAGAGGCGGCGGGTTACCGGTCTGCGTGTAGTGCATCCAGTTGAGGATGACCTCAGGAGCTCGGTACCAGCGCGTCACCACGTAGCCCGTCATCTCTGCGTCCGCCTGCCGCGCCAGACCGAAGTCCAGGATCTGAAATAAAATTTAAAAACAAACGGCAAACTGTGATGTGAAAATGTAGCGACGGGTAATAAGTTCACCTGTAGGTGGCGGTATGTAGCGACACGTTACCTTCAGCTCACAGTCCGGGTTAATGGCTAAATTTCCAGGTTTAAGGTCCTGTCGGCATGCAGATCCAGGAGACGGAAAAAAATAAAAAAATAAATAATAAAAATACATGTTAACATCGGAGAGGACAGTGGATTTTGGGTCTTAGAAAATGCTGACAACCTGGCAACAGACTGATGACAACATAAATGATATTTCATAAGCATACACTCCAATTTCATGCTTATACTTAACTGTTTAAGAAATAATTCATGGATAAATTATTTAAGAAATTGTTTTGTTTTTTTTTAAAGGAATGTGACCTGAATATGGATACGGTCATTATTTAATTTGATTTTTTGTTCTTTTAACTAATTCTGAATTCAGTTTTTCATTCACTTTAAAATTCATTTGAAAACAAAAATATCATCTTCACTTTCCTAACGCACAAGTCAAAGCACAAAGAGACTACTGATCCCTGAGTGTCGACTGGAAGGCAGACGACTTTCCCGAGGCTGCACATTCAGGCGTTCAACATGAACATGACAAATAATCCGTTATGCATTTTTTCCCTTCATTTTTTTGTATTTTGACACTAATCTCTTTCCATGCAATTACAAAAAATTAGCTGAAGTGAGTTAAATGGAATTGCATCTGCTTTTTCCTTAATTCTGAAAATCCAACATGACAAAGCGAGACTAGGAAATGTCACCATGGGACGAGAGATTTCAAATTAAATGTTCAAAACTGGAATCAGCCGACAGATTATTGGCTTCACTCGAGTTAAGAAAGACATGATTGCACCACACACACACACACACACACACACACACACACACACACACACACACAGACACTGAGAAGCTGCTGTTGTTGTGGGTGTCGGGATGAATGGGAGAGGCTGTGAAAAGGAGCAGGAGCCCGACCCCCAACGCTCAGAGTGTGAAAGGTGAAAGGTCACGCACCCGGTGGATGATCCCTGCAGAGTGGATGTACTGTGGGGTGCAGAGAAAACCTTCAGTGACTCGACTGAAATTCACTTAAATACAACCGATCAAAAGCTGTAATGATAATAACGATGATTATGGTAAAAGTTGCGGCAAGGCTTCAACCTTGAGTCCCCTGAGCATCTGATAGACGAGGAACTGCACCCTGTCCTCCATCAGCCGCTCCAGCTTCATCAGCTTGCCCAGGTCGGTGCCCATGAACGGCATCACCAGGTAGCTGAGGAGCAGAGCAGGAGGTCGTCTGTTTGCACTCATTATCGATTTCAGAGGAGGAGAGTACGGCGGCCTATCAGGGCCACTTCAGGGGGAAAAAAACATAGAGCCAGGGTAATATTCTTAGGAAAAACTCTGAATTTCTGAGCTTAAAGTTGTAAATGTATGAGAAAAAACTCACAAATTTTTGAGAAAAAACTTGGAGAAATAGTTTTACTTTTTTGTCACATGTTGACTTTGTGACTCTGGGCTCAAATCACCAGCATTTCCTTCTTACTAAATCCCCGAGGAGGAGAAAAACTAGTTTTCCAAGTTTTCCTCTCAAAAATTTGTTTTTTTTCCCCTCAAAAATTTACAACTGTAATCTCAGATTTTCTGATTATTTCTTGCAAATTTGCAACTGTATAATCTCAGAATTTTTTTTGTTTTTTCCTTATGAATTTGTGAGTTGTACTATCATAAATTTATGACTTTAATCTCACAGAATATTTTAGTTTTTTTCTTGCAATTTTTTAAATTCTATAATCTGATTTTTTTCTCATAAATTTGTGAGTTTTTTTTCTCATAAATTTACCACTTTAATCTCAGAGAATATCAGGGTTATATCTCACAAATTCTCATTTTTTCTTGGAAAATTACTCCCCCTCCCCCAGCTCTGTGTGCACACTGCCAGTCAAAAGTTTGGACACTCCTTCTCATTCAATGTTTTTTTTTTTGTTTGTTTGTTTGTTTGTTTGTTTGCTTTTTAATAATGTTTATTATTAAAACATATTCTAATTTGTTTAACAGTTTTTTATTTTCTATATAATTCCATGTGTGTTCTTTCATATTTTTGATGTCTTCAGTATTAATCTGCAGTACACTGTATAAAATAATAACAATAAAGAAGAACCACAGGATGAGAAGTTGTGTCCAGACTTTTGACTGGTGCATCTATTTATATTTTTTTCTCCCTCCTGTGGCCCTGACACATCGGCGTAAGAACCTGCAGGAACTTACAAGTCGCGGAACTTGTCCAGTGAGATCTCCGAGGTGAAAACATCCAGCAGGCCGATCACCTGTTCAGAGACAAACACAGAAACAACATTTAATACAAGAAAAAAACCTCGAGGCCATAAAGCTCAGCCAAGCACACTGACACACTGGAAATGAAGACTTAACTTGCAAAAACTCATAATAAAAATTGAGGAGGAATGGGAAGTAAACAAATGATGTAAAATATTTCATATGTAGATATTCTATTCTATAGCTTTTTTGCAGATATATTTCATTATATATAGAGTCTATGCAAAGGTGAAAAGTGTATAGATTTTCTATAAATATATTTTAGTATTTCATTATTTATTGTTCTTACAGGGTATGCAAAGGTGTTGTTTTTTTGTTTGTTTTTTCTTATTTATTATTATTTATTTTGTTACTTGTGTTTAATTTTTCTAAAGATACATATTTCTTCTGGTGTTATTAGGTATATTTTGTGTAGTCTCCTATTGTCCCTGTGCAATGTCTGGATAACCGAATTAATCAAATCAATAAAGTCTATCTATCGCAAACCCACCAGTGTGCCAGAGTCATAAATAGGCTAATTAAGGGCTACACTTCATCTCTGTCCCAAATCTTCAGTTTGGCTCAAAGCCTTTACAAACTGATCAGCCGAACTCTGCACTTCCAGCTTCTAAATCCTCCCTGAAACCCATTTCCTCTGTATTAGGAGCAAATCAAGGGTTTTTTTTGTGTGTGTGTGTTTTGTTTTTTTGGAAAAGACGCTCACATTTTCATGCTTCATGTGTTTGAGCAGCCGCAGCTCCCTGTAAGCCCGCTTGGCGAAGAGTTTGGACTGGAAGGGCCGGTGAAGCTTCTTGATGGCAATTTTAGTTCCTGTCCGCCGATCCAGAGCCGAACTGTGAGAGAGAGAGAGAGAGAGAGAGAGAGGGAGAGAGAGAGAGAGAGAGATGAGTGAGTCAGTGCTGCAGTCCCTCAGCTTCCCAGATGTTTTTACAGACTAAACTGAAATCAAAAATTGTCAAAAAAAAAAAGTGTTAAGTTAAACCACAAGTAGTGTTATGCTTGTCATATAAATGAGTCTGTATTGCTGTGTGTTTAACACAGAGTGCAGGTCGGGATGGATGTTTTTGTCCGAACTCGACCCAAACCCAAGTTTTTGCTCGTCCTCCATCACTGGGTCACATTTACCACCTGAAATAGCCTGTTGCCTTCAGTGTCATCACGTAAACTCCAGCACTGCACAGGAAGCTGCTCAGGACAGACAGCAGCTCCATTATTTGTCACTAAAATAACACCGACGTGACCAAACCCGAACATAATTTCTAAACTTGTAAATCCAGTTTTACAATGTTTCAGCACCATTTAGTGACAGAAAATTACAAATGGGGCGTTTAAGTCTTAGAATGTAAAAATCGACACATATTCAAGTCTTTATATGAACTCCCACTAGAGCTGATTTAACAGCGGTAGACGTTTTTGACTGTCTGATTGGCTGTACAGCTCTCCATTCAACATGTGTTATCTCCAAACAGCCGTTCCTGAGAAACCAACTGAAACATTTACTAACATGGAAAAAATAATATCATTGAAAATAATATCACTGCAAATGTGTGAAAATAAATTGTTGGACTAAAATGTCATTAATGTAGAATACTGTGACACATTGTTGAATCTTGTGGAGAAATTTGATTGTATGAGCAGCAAAAAATAACAAGATTCATTGGGGGAACTGCAAAGGAAAGACAAGCGCACAATCTGAAGATGAAACCAGCGGTTGAGCGATATGAAAAACAAAAATAATGAACAACAACGGCAGCGAAACAGAAAGCAGGAACAGCTGTAACTCGAGGGCTGACATGTGCTGGCTGGATCACAGATGGAGACGGATAACTTTCTGTTCCCCAAACTTCATCAGTTTCACAGCAACTTCACTTCCTCGTTCCTCACTCACATGTCACTCAAGTAACCAATCATAGGCTAGAAGCGCCTAAACCCAGGTAAATATGAAGGTAAATATGAGGAAAACCACTGAGGTAGATTCAGTTCAATTCTGTGTTTATTACTGAGGTTGTAGTTTGCAGAGGTCTTGTACTGGACTGCATTATACTGAAAGGTGTTTCTGATTTTTTGTCCCTCCTATTTATATACAATGAAGGGGGACAGAATATTGGAAACAGCTCTCAGTAAAATGCAGTCCAGTCCAACAGCAGCACTAACTATGAGCTCAATGCCAAACATAGAAGTGAATGAACACCTCTGTTACTGTGACAACAAGAAAACCTGAGCATTATAGGCAGCAGGAGAGGAAACTTTATGGCACAACAGCTGGATTGGATTGGATTAGATTAGATTATACAGGTGGAGCTGATAAAGTGGCCACTGAATGTATGTTTTTTAGTAAATCAACTCAAATATGAATTAACTTAACCTCTTCACCTTACACAATTGTGGGGTGGGTGGGAATGTGATGGGAATAATTAGGATAAAGTGATTTCCAGTCCCGGCGGTGAGAAAGCCACCAACAGGAGCCGTTACAAGACAAAGAGCCGGTGTTGTAAACTGCAGTCGGGCTCTTTGACTTCTCCCAACAAAACTCCAACAATGAGGCCCTGCCGTTTCTTTGTTGAGCCTCGACCACGCAACACAATGCAGACAGAGCCAGCTGTGCTGCAGCCAACAGCAAAGCAAACACCCCACAGAGGCTCAGCACACCACCACCGCTGCTGCTGCTGCTGTCCCGGGACAACATCACTCAACTGGGGGAAATGGTGCCAGGGTAAAAACCTTTAGCTACCAGAGTAAAAGCACAAAGTCAAAATAAAGGCAGGGTGAAAGTTGTTGTTCTGTTTTATTTGCATTCTGTCCTGACCTCTCCAGCCTGGTTTACTTGGCAAAAGACACATTTCCTTTTTGTAATTCCCACAATTCAAAGTCCAAAGGTGAGAGGACAAAGACTTTGAAATACACCCCCTTAATTAAAAACCTAAAACAAAAATAAAACTTAAGCAAAGCCCTCAACACCACATTTCACACACACACACACACACACACACACACACACACACACAAAAACCTGTTTCTGCTCAGTGCCTCCACACTGGATGTGACTTGGAATAAACTTTCAGTCATGTTTTTAATTACATAAGGGTCTAAGTCCTAAAGCTGCCTAAAACACACACGACGCAGCAGCTCTGCCACGGTAACGACACTAAATGTAACTCGTTACTTTCACATTTTGAGTTTGAGTTTCACAGCTGAGATGAGGAGCGTCTTTTTTTTTTTTTTTTTTTTTTTTTCATTGTGCGTGAAAAAAAAAAAACATGAAACAGACGAGCCTCTTCTGCGGGCCAGCAGGTGAAAACACTCTCGGTCGATATTTCTGAGATTGTGCGGTGATGTTTTCTCCGCCGACTCACCACACTGTGCCGTACGCTCCTGTCCCGACCTGCTTCAGGTCCCGGTACCTCTCCGGAACCTCCCACGCCGTTTTGTTGACCTCCTGCCGGTAGAATCCCGTCCTGGCCCGCACAGACATCCCGGCGGCCCGGCTGAGGTCAGGATCAGGGTCCAGCTGCGGAATCACATGCGGAGCAAATCCGGATTCCTCTGCGTCAAAACCAGCAAGTGCGCAGCGCGTCCCGCAGCCGAGGGGAGAATTTGGTTAGGGGCACATTCCTCCACACACACACACACACACACACACACACACACACACACACACACACACACACACACACACACACACACACACACACACATTGTTGGCTCCTGGGTGTGTCGTCTGAGCGTCCAAACATCTGCCTGCCCCGAGGAAGCCCCCTATAATCCCCCGATAGTGTTCTTATGATAATCTTATGATAACAGCCTTGGGCACTTTATGTTGATTAAACTGTTACCTCAGCCGCTGATCATCATATAAACTACCAAATAAAATAAAACAAAACAAAATAAAATAAAATAAAATAAACACTATTAATTACAAATTATCTTAAGCAAAAAAAAAAATGTTTTTCATGCCTTTTACTCATTGTCCTTAGGCTACATCAGTTTCAATAATTTAAATTATAATTTTCTTTAGACAATCAGTATTTACAGCGTCAGCCAAAAACTGAGTTTTGTTGTGTTTACACACCTTTAACTACCAAATAAATAAAATTAAATTAATAAATAATGATAAATTAAATAAATGAAACTAAACACTATGAGAAGCAAAAATTAATATCTTAAGCAAAAAATATGTCTTCATGGCTTTTACTCATTATTCTTATATCAGTATCAATAATTTAAATTACTTATTAAATTTGACTTGCAACTGTCTGCTGTATAGTTCTGTTTTCAACACTCCACTACTCAGCACCTTAACTGTTTATTTATTATTTATTATCTATATATTACATCCTAGGTTAATATACATTCACACTGTTTTTCAGACTGGAGGGAAAGTGGTGATTCCATAAGAGGCCGAATCAAGTCGGTTAGCTCCTGAATCCCAGTATTTCATATTCATTACCATCTGTATATTTCACATCTCATATCTCTTTTTCTTAGGTTAGCCCTTATTGTATATTTTTAGTTTTAGCCTTTATAGTCTTTATTGTATATATTTAGCCTTTATTCTATTTTTTTTTAACTTTATTATATGTTTCTACTGTTGCTGCTGGAACACCAGAATTTCCCTGGTTGGGATCAATAAAGTATATCTATCTATCTATCTATCTATCTATCTAAATTTGATTTATTTAGACAATGAATATTTACAGAGTTTCATTGGGTTTACACACCATTACACACTTAAATTATTACAATTTATTGTGTTACCTTTAATATTATGTGTCATTAAGCTGTTCTTTTTCATTGGTTTGTTACCAGCAGAAAACATGTGAGGGACAATAAATAGAGACAAACAGAAAGTCATTTTTTTTATTCTGTCAAGCCAAGACCCAGAGATGATGATGATGATGATGAAGATGAGGAGGAGGACGTGGTTTGAAACCCGGTGCTGACATTCAGTTCAGTGAGTGGAAACTTCATGGCATACTGTTGAGTGACATGCCACCACGTGACCAAGAGACACTTTTTCACTTGTAAAACACACACACACACACACATATTGGTTTACATTCGGTTTGCAGTTGCGAGTCAAATCCACCACATTAACAACATCGACATGGGACACGTCAACACGCAGGAAGTGGACGAACGCAGCTCGAACGCGGCGCGGCCGAGATGCCTCACCGCTGTCCGTCTGCGCTCAAAAAACTTTTCAGACATTTTTGTGGCCGCTACATACGCTGCTCCAGTGTGAACCCGCACAAATGACCTTCACTCGGGATGTTCCCCCCCACACTTTTCCATGTGGAGATGAATAAAACAGCAAATTGGAGATGCAGTTCTAGGAGTATTTCTCGGAGGCAGAAATAGTCTCATTGGTGCTGGAAAATGTCGACCCGGCTCAGATGGCGAAGCTGGGTCACGGTTAGCTGTAGCTACGCTCCGTTCGGACGTGCTGGCCAGCGTAACATCAAGAATTCATTTTTTAATGCACAAGTCAATCTAAATTAAAAATGAATTTTGACCCAAGTGACACGACTGACTCAGAATTTGGGTTGTAATTTAGCTTTAACTCAACAGCGTAGTCATTTTTACCCCTTTATGATACGATAAACATACGATAAAGACTAAAAGGAAAAGGCTGCGATACGGTTTACTATAGATGCAATATTTAAACTGCCTTTTATTAGTTTTTTTTATTTAGCATTTTATTTATTGCTGTTGTTTTTACCAATTGTCTTATGTGGTGTGTATTTTAATCTTGCGCCTTGCTGCTTTCATGAGAGAGCCAAACTCAATTTTGTTGTAGAAATCACAATGACAATAAACTTGCTTATGTCCTTATGTCCACATTTTTTGGGTAGAAAACAACGCCCAGCATGTTGGGTCAAACCAATAACTCATAACCCTGCTGGTTCATAATAAACCAGGTCGCTCCCTTTTTGACCCGGCACTGGATTACCAACATAACCCAAACTGTGTTTTTGTTTAGAGTGTGCAGAGCAGCTTCTCTGCAGCAGGGGGCGCCGACAGGACAGAGCGGGGTTTGAACAAACTCACTTTTCTCCTGATTTGTTCATCTGAAAAATATCGCCTCAGTGTCAAAACGTTGATTGGGATATTTCCCTCAGCGACTGCGGGATGTCAATCAGCCATAATCTGCGCTCCGACTCCACCAATGAGATTATTTTTTCCGCCTCCGGAGCTGCTTTTCCTCTGAGAAACGTTTGAGTGTATCAGTCCGCCGGGTGGTAAAAAAAAAAAACAACAACAAAAAAAAAAAAACGATTACAGCCACTGAGCTCATGCTGTCTGCTTTAATTTCTAGAAGAGCCTCCAGAGGGCGCTGTGTGCTGCTGCAGGGAGACGAGGTGCAGCCGAGCGACGGACAACATCCTCAAGGCTTTTATTCGACGGCCGCCGCTGCTTGTGCTCTGTCTGGATAGATCAGTTTTGTCCATGTAAGAATAATAATTTATAGAAACGGGAGAGATTAACATCATTTATGAGCCACAAGCGGCCAAACCCAGCTAGCTGTTCTTTAACCCTCTGAAACCCAGGAGCTCGTGGGTTTTTATTTCACCCACGAAGGTGACATGTTTTCTTTTTCTTTTTTTAATTTTTGGGAGTATTTTCGTGGAAAAACCCTTACAATTTATTTTAAAATATATAGTTATAATAATCGCAAATAATTTTCTTTTCTTTTTTTTTGCTATTTTTTTAAGTGCTATTATTCTAGGTTTTTTTTTTTTTTTTTTTGTAATTTTTTCTAATTTTCCGATCATTTTTTTAGTGCATCTTTAGTCATTTTTTGCAAATTTTTGGGGTCATTTCTTGCCAATTAGCCATTTTTTCAGTTTTGTGATAATGTTTGTGATAGTTTTTTGTAATTTTTTAAGCATTTTTTTGGGGGGGGGGGTGGGGGGCGGGGTTTTTCTTGTTATTTTTTAGTAAATCTTTACTAATTTCTTGCAAAATTTTGGGTCATTTTTTGCTAATTTGTCATTGTTTTTTAAAGAAATCCAGTGACTTTGCTCAGGTTTCAGAGGGTTAAGGACATCATCAGCATGGTGGGACGTGGGTGCGATCAGGTTGCTTGGACGAAGCCACCCGCCGTATAACACATCGCTTTTCAGCGGGTCAAAACACTTTCTGGGAGTCGTTCCTGACAATTGACAAAACATCCATTATCATAATTAGTGTAAACACGAGCGGAGGCTTCGGGTTACGCGGCGGAGCGGTGGAACCTGCTGGACCGCCGCCAAAGCCAACAGGTTGTCAGAGGCGAGCGATGCCGACAGACAGCAGAGACACGAGCGGCTCGGTCACACTGCAAGCACAGACGTTTAGCAGACTGGGACTCTGCCGCAGCTTTGGCATACGTTGATGATCCTGCTAAATAATAGCACAACTGGCATTTACTATTTTGCAAGCAGATGAGGACGATTTTCATCCGAGGAAGAACGACATGTTTTTGTTTGTATTTCTCTCTCTATTTTTTTTTTCTTTACCTAAATAATAAAGATAAAACAAGTTGAAACGTGGTCACAAATAAACTCTTGGCAACGCCTCGCTTTGAGCCCCTAGAGATAAAGCTGGCGTTACTCCTCCATGGCAGATGCAGTAAGCAGTCTGTAATGCGGTATTGATAATATGCTGTGTGATAGGATGCACAGAAAATCATGCAGTAGTATGCAGGCTAAGTACGCTAAGCTGTTTTGCTAAATAGTGACATGGCGTGGTGTTGCTGCAGCTCTTTAAACATGAGGTTTATATCTATGTATATATATAAAAAAAAGCTCCAGTAGTGACTGCTTATGGCATCTGTCATGAGGACGAGGGACCAGACTGTGTTTATACTACAGCTTTGGAAGTCCTAGTGTGCGTTTTTCTCTCTCGTTCGCCCTCGCTACGCCTCCGTCAGAGTCTGTAAACACTGCTCAGTCCTGGAAAGTTGCTCCGTCCCGTGAACCCTCACCTGCTCGGCCTTCCCTGACCTGGCCGAGGCAGGATCGCTTCCTCCGTTAGTTTCCCCGTCCGGGCTGAGCAGAGACACGAGAGGGAGCAACTTTCTGGGCCGGAGAGCTCCCTCTGACCGGTGCTAAAACGCTCCCTGTAATTGGTGACGTGTGCGCCTGACCCGCCCCCCGGCTGACCGCCCCGCCCCCGTCGCTCTGAGAAACCCATGACGGGCGACCACACAAACGCACACAGTCACACCGAGCCGGGTGGGTGGGGAAAGGCGTCACGCCCAGGGAATGCAGAGCTGTCTTCGGTGAAATTTTCGGTTTTCCTCTCGGGTCCTGTCCTGCACCCTCGCGGTCCGTCTCCGGGTGGACGGCGGGGCGGAGCCGACGCAGCCTTACTGCTCCACCTGCAGGCTGTCCGTCTTGCTCACCGGCGCTTTGAAGCTGTTCACCTCCTCAAACACCAACTCTGTTCGCATGCATGGAGCAGAAAGGAAAAGAAGACGTTATTTTAGGAGAATTGACAAAGATGACACGGGAGGAGAAGTGCACTTTCTTTTGAAGGTGCAAAAACACAACTCCTCCCCTTAAAGGTGCAGAAGGTTGGTTGAAGTGAGGCCTGTTTGGACTCAGCTGGCAAATAGTTGTCAGTGAGCTCGGCTGACAATGAACAACCATGTAAACTCAACCATGCAACTCTACACAGGCTAAACCAGGAGGGTCGATTCATGCACCGTGCAGGTTTTCACTCCAAGGGAGGACAGACGATACACCGCCCACACCAAAAAAATCAGACATTTATCAAAAGCTCTACTTATGACCGACACGACCTCTGAGGAGTTTCACAAACCAGAAAACTCCCTGTTGAGCAACTGGACCTTAATCATGTGTGTAACGTTATAAATGACACGTCTGGATATCTTCAAGCCCAGATGACTGTGGTGTGTCGTCAACGCACTGCAGAAAATACAATCTGCATGTTAACAAGTCGTTCAGTCTCATTTTCAGGGTTCAAATCTTGTTTTTCTGCAAACAAGGTAAAAAAAAATCTGCCAGTGAGATGAGATAATCCCACTTCCTGCGCTAAGCGATTTGTGAAATGGATTGAACTGAGATGAGACTGAATTTGACGATTTTTTTTTAGCAGTGAATTCTTGCGACATGAGAGCAAGCTTCCAGTCCTGCTGGCCTGTGTTATGTGGAAACTGCTCCTCTGCAAACCCTCAAAACTGCCCTGATAAAACTGTTTTTAAAAAAAGGAAGTGAGAGTATTAACCTGGGATCAAACTGAGAAGTGGCCAGGATTACGACACTTCACCCAGAGCTGCATGAGCGTCCTGTGATCTCGCTCTGATGTGAACGTCAAGTCGCTGTGATTTTTGTCTTTCACAGAGGAAACAAGTGTCTCTCTCATTCATGTTTTTTTTCTCATTTTGAAATCAAATCAAGTGGAGTCGGGTTAAATTAAAGTCCAGCCCCGTCCCCCGTCCTCACCCTTCCACTCCTCCAGCGTGCGGTCTTTGCTCTCCAGGGTTTGGTCGTACGGCGGCGCCTCGGGCTCGTCGTCGGGGTCGTGGTACTGGGAGAAGTACGGGTGAGAGAGGGCCTCGCTGGCCGAGATCCTGCCGTCACAGTCCAGCACCAGCATCCGCTTCAGCAGGTCCACCGCTGCACAGGGGGCAGATGGGACATGGACGTTTAATAGTACAAACATTTCTTGGAGGTAGAAAATTTGGTTAATTGGCTCAGTTTAACGACAACCAAGAAAAAAAGCCAGGGTTGAAATGTTCAGGAGATTTCAACGTGGTGAAAAAGCCAGCTGAATACAAAAGCTAAGATGTCAAGAAGGTGAAGGTGGAATTCGAACATCTTGGGAAGTAAAAAATATTCAAGAACAGGCATTTCACTATAGGTTATATATGGTGTTACTACGGTTACACTGTTGGCAGTAGTCAAGTCATTTAGCCTCATATTCTATGTTTAAATCATGATACTAGTCTCCTGTTAGGACGTAAGGCCTAGAATCTGGTCTGTCACTCACTGACTTACTGACTTTTTTCAGAAATATGACAGTGGAGCTCCTTAGTGGCGACAGATAAGCTTTCGGGACGGGGTCGGGCCATTACAGCCCCGGCTCCTCTAGTTTTTCTCCAAACAAGTGACAAAAATCTGTCAGAGGCATCAGATAATCCCACTTGTTTCCACAATATTCCAGAACAGCTGGGGCTTGCTGGGCACCATGCAGGGTCCTGGGAAATCCATTTAAATTTCTGCAGATCCATTTCATTTGTTCCCAAATTCCATGATTTCCATTTTATTTTTTCTGAATTCTGTGTTTTCAAATTGTCTAATTATGTGGTCAATGGATAAATTTTCAACAATTTAATAATAAAATATACAAAATTTAATGAACATCAGTTAATTAATAATACAACACTGCACTAGTTTTGTCAATAGTTATGAAACTTTGTTGAAGTGATAAGCTCTTCTTGCTATAGCGGCGCTGATAATAGAAGGGGAAACCCTGATTTTCATCAACTGCATCCACATTTTGACAAATTCTACAATATTTTGCGTTTTACAGATGATTCCATTTTCATTACCAAATTCCAGGATTATGTGTTTTCCTACAGTGCAGAAATCACAGGGCCATGCTAATGTTTAGCTTCTGTCTTGTTTCTGGAAAAAAAAAAAACCCTACAAATCAGTAAGTCAGTGAGTGACATGCCAGTTTCTAGCCCTTCTCAGGTGATAATAAATGACTTGTTAAGATGGATTTCTCTTTTTCTTTTTTTACGTTTATTCCGGGTCTGCGTTCTTCATCTGTCTGTATGAATGAAACAGCATCCTGCTACATGGACAGAGCGTCTGGAGCTCTCAGGCTCCTGAAAGCTTTTTAACCGAGTTGCAGAAATTGATCGTCCCATCTGCGAAGCGTCACCCACCCAGTGGATTTGCTCCTCTGAAGATCTTTTCCAGGTCCTGCTGAGGCATGAAGGGCAGAGACTGGATGTACTTCTGAGCCTGCGGACAGAGAGAGCGACGTGCAGGTAATGACGTGTGACACAGTGGGTGTTAAATAGTTAGTCAATAAAGTGATCAATCACTCTGCCGCCTGCATATTGGCTATTCACTCATCGGCAGTGTCAGTCAAATGCCTAATCAATCACAACATTTGAATGGTCTGCATGCTTCATTTGGTGGCAGTGCTGCAGGGTTTGCTTGGTGTTTCTTCTCATTTAAAGGAATGCTCCAGTTTTTTGGGGGCAAAATCCTCTTTTCCCGATATATGTCTGCATATATTCTCATTCGTCCAGGTCATAGGCATCTCAAGGAATTAGGTCAACTGGACTTGGTTATATGTCTAGAAGACGTTTTGCTCCTTATCCAAGTGGCTTCATCAGTTCATGCTGTTCATGAAGCCACTTGGATTAGGGATGAGACGTCTTCTAGACATATAACTAAGTCCAGTTGACCTGATTCAGTTTCCTTGAGATCCCCTTTTCCCGACTTCCCCAGACTGAGACAAGATGTTCAATACCTTTTTCACCTCTGTGGTTCGGTTCCTATGGGTAGTATTTTGTGTTAGCTTAGCATAAAGACTTGAAGCCTATAGGAGTCATTAGCCTGGCTCTGTCAAACAGAAAAAAATAAACCTCACCGCAATGCTGTAGCTGACTCATCTACACAACGGATCATGTGGAGTTGAAATACACATTCACTACTCCTGTGAGGTTTATTTTTTTCCACTTTGACAGACTAGGCTAATGACTCCCATAGACTTCAAGTCTTTATGCTAAGCTAACACAAAATGCTACCCATAGGAACCACTGGACGTACAGAGGTGAAATTGGTATCGAACATCTTGTCTCAGTCTGGGGAAGTCAGGAAAAAGGGGAATTTTGCCTTAAATGTTGCATTCTTCCTTTAACTAAACATCACTTCTTTTTTCATCCACCCTCTTTTCTTTCTCACATGTTCGGAGGAAATCTTCTGCAGGAGCTCGGGTGTGGGAGTCCCAACCACCTCCATGATTCTTTTCAGCTGGTCGATATCTTAAGACGGGGGGGTTAAGGGCCGTCAAAGGTTTGGAAAAGCCATCAGCTTGCAAGGTTTCACTCATTAAACGACTTCGTCACAAGGGACCGCGGCCGACGGAAAGAGACAGAAACTCTTGACTCGCTGAGCGCTGCTGAATGTCAGCTCGGTCCCACGGCACGCAAAAGATCAGTAAATCAAATTCGTTTTAGCTCTGCCTTTAGACATAGAGAGCCACAACCTAGATAATTCGGTCTTTTGTGAGCTTTCCCATTCATCCCTGTCTCTCTCTGCTGATGCGCCTCCCCTTCAGAAAGGCCTGGGATTGTAATGCAAATCCATGAGAGCTCTGCTGTGCGTCCACCGAGCTTTTAGAGGTAATGCGAGTTGGCTGGTAAGGGGAAAAAAAGAGGCTATAAAGTGCAGCGGACTCTCTCCACATCCATATATCACTCCGTGCAGATGAAGGATACAGTCATTGCCGGGAAAGAGGACTTTTCCCTTCAGCAGCTCTCCCATGATGCATCCCACCGACCAGATATCAACTGCAACACAAACACCAGAAATTACAGCAATACATCGAGAACTTCCTCCCCAAACAAGATACCCATGATTTAAAAAGGAATAATAAATACAGCCGCCTTCTTTTGCAAAAAGATTTCTGGTATGAAAAGAAAAGAAAAAAAACTCATTTTGGGTTATTGCTCTGCCTGAGTCATTTTTATGACTAACAGAAGCCATGAGTCACTTTAAAACCTTCTCCTGCAGAAGAGCTCTGATCTGGCCTCCGGCTACTTGAATAAAATTTTAAATCTTTGCTGAATAATGCATGATTTTACTGCTGCTCAGTTTTAAATTAACCACTTTTCTTTTGATATTTATTTATTTATTAATTAGAATTATACTGGTGATACACTTTGCCCAATCAAATCCACTCTACCTTATGCTCTAATCTAATCTTCTGTAATTTAACCTAAACTACTCTAATTTAATCTAATCTAGTCTACTATAATCTACTGCTGCAATCTAATCTAAATTACTCTACTCTGCTCTATTCTAATCTAATCTATTCGAATCTACTATAATTTAATCCAATCTACTATAATCTACTCTAATGTAATCTAATTTATTCTACTGAGATCTAATCTAATTTTATCTAATCTAATCTAATCTAATCTGACCTGAACTACTCTAATAGTAATAATCTTATCTACTCTATAATCTGATCTAAGATTATCTAATATAAACTACTCTAGTCTAATCTAAATTACTCTAGTCTGATGTAATCTACTTTAATCTAATCTAATCTCATCTCATCTAATCTCATCAGTTCTGATTTTGATGGGGGTTTGATTTGTGTTTTCATTTATTTGTTTGTGTTTTTATTTTTGTAAATATATTTGTTGTGAGTGTGAGTGCTCACCGTTCTGGTTGTAGTGCATCCAGTTCAGCATGATCTCGGGCGCTCGGTACCAGCGAGTCGCCACGTATCCTGTCATCTCGTCGTCCGTCTGCCGGGCCAGACCGAAGTCCAGGATCTGCCGGACACACCCGCAGGTTGGCAATGAGACGGTGTGTGTATGTGTGTGTTTGTGTGTTTGTGTGTTTGAATCGGGGGCTGTGTCTTACCCTGAGCTCACAGTCCTCGTTCACGGCCACGTTACTGGGCTTGAGGTCCTGGAGAAGATGAGGAGGGAGAAACATGAGCAGGATGAAGAGGACAGAAACAAACAACAAGATGGATCTGAATATAAAACAGCACAAAGCGATGGACTTGTACTTGTCATTCCCTTTTGGTCGCACACTGTCATGTTAGCCATGTATTGTACACCAGGACTGAAAGATCGAGTAAAAGAAATCATATTGCGATTGATCTTACAGATACTATGATTGCGGTACAATGGACGATTTTAGTAGAGATGATCATTTTTGCATTATAATTTTCAGTTTCACTCAAAAACCTTTTAAAATAATCATGGTGTGTTTTTTTGCTATGGTGTGTGCCAAACAAATGTTTGGCAAAAAAAAAAAAAAAAAGTCTGTAGCACCATAATATTTCATTTTACTACAATTTTTTTGTCACATTTTATCTTCATCAAAAAAATTAGAGCTCCTGCAATTTGGAGATTGCACATGGCCACATTGCAATTTTGATTAATATTTCAATTAATACTTCAGCCCTGTTGTGCAAAAAGCAAACTCATACAGATGAAGCTCAAAGGCACCAATCAGAAACAACCTGGAAGCAACTACCGCACCGTGAAAAACACCACTTCCTCCCAGGAAAAATAGATTTTGCTTTTACCCAGAAAAGGCTATTAGTCTCTATGCTGATGACTCTTCTCTTACTGTTGGCACCCTGACACCTAAATTTAGCTTGTCCTGCTCTGATTTGATTTACTGCTTTCAGATAAGACATTTTATTTGATCTTAGAGCCCATCTTTTACATTTACACACTCAGTTTATATATTCAGGCTCTCATTTAAAACATTAAATTACCTGTAACACTTTATAATAATGTTCCTTAACAAATGATTGGACAGTCAGTGAGGTAGTTGTACATTTTTTTTGGCCAAGGCTCCACATGTTGACTCTGCCGCTGCTCACTGACGGCCTCATCAAATTCTACTTTGCAACGGGATTTAGTAACAAGGAATTCCTGCTGATTTTAGCCCAGAATCACAAGATTGTTTTCTTCTGAATCGGCCAAAGTCACGGAAATGTCTCTCCAAAGTCCAGATGCTGATGACAAGATTGTGATTCTGGGCTCATATCCAGAATATTATGTATTTGTAACACATTTCAGAGTTGTTTTCTGAGACTTTATAATCTCAGAATTATCTATTTTCCACACAAATTTGTGAGTTTTTTCTCCCCCAAGCTCTGTATTTTTTTCTCCTTACAATGGCACTAATACGCCATCATGGAAATATCCAATATATTGCTATCAGAGGCTTTTTATTTCCAAATATGGATTTCTAATATCACTCTCAAAAAATCCAGTTTTCGGCTGGGCTCCAGTTGCAAATGCTGCTGTATTATCTCAAGTGAAGAATATTTAAAATGAAAGGAGGAGATGCAAAGAGAAAGTAAGAGGCGCCACTCACTCTGTGGATCAGTCCGGCTGAATGGATGTACTGTTGAGCCGCCGGTGGGATGGGGGAGGAATGAGAGAAGACACAAAGGAGACGGAGGTCAGCAGGGCATTTCAGCATTAGTCCCAGTCTGAAGTGAGACTCTTTGTCTGCTCTTCAAAAAAATCTCCATCTTAACAAGTCATTTAGTCTCATCTTCAGTGGTCAAATCTTGTATAAAGCATAAATGTGCTGGAACAAGGCAGAATATGGCAGATCAGCCCACTAGGATGAGGAAAATGACACTTGATTCAAGAAAATTCTGGAGACAAGTGGGATTATCTCATCTCACTAGCAGATTTTTTTTTATCTTGTTTGAAGAAAAACCAGATTTGAACACTGATAATAAGACTAAATGACTTGTTTGATTGTTTTTGCAATGAACTCTGTTGTGTTCGGTACACAAGTGCAAGATAAATAAGTATAAATAAGTGAAGTGTGATGGTAAGCGACCTTGAGGCCGCGGAGCAGCTGGTAAATGAGGAACTGCACGTGTTCGTCGGACAGCCGCTGAAATTTGACGATGTTGTTGAGGTCTGCGCCCATCAGGTTGGTCACCAGGTAGCTGGGAAAGAGGAAGAGCAGGAGGTCGGGGTTCAGTCGGAGACACTTGTGGACACGTTACCATGGCAACTGCCTCTATATCTATGTCATCCCCCACCCCAGACCTGATCTCGCCACCACACACAGCTCTCAGAGGACAGCGTCGTCACATTGTGGGGGAAGAGTTTAACCCCTTAAAACCATGTTTTTTAAAATTTTGCTGATTCTGGCATACCTAAATGAAAACATTTATCATGAAAGAACTGTAAGGCCAAAATGATATGCCAGTTATCATTAGGTAATCATTAACAAATAATACAGTAAATAAAATGTTATAATCTGTGCAACAATAAGCAGTTAATAAGTAGTTTACTTTCTAATAAGTAAACATTACAAATTATCATTTCATTGTTACCTGTAAAATCACTATTAACTAAAGCTGAATTAACTATCAATGTACTATTTATTAATGATGGTTATTATGAAGTGTTATCTTTGGGTTTCTTCTTCGGTAAATCATATTTGAATAGCAATAACTAGGCGATGCTCAATGACAGTCATGTGGAAATCACCACACACGTTTCACATTATGTCAACTACATCTGTGCAAAATTTTACACCTCAGGGACAAAAATTACATCACTGGCGTGCCCAAACCCGAGCCCTAACCGGGCGTGCCGCAGTGCTCAATGTATAGAGAGAGAGAGTTACACTTCATTGAAGTCCTCTAACGTGGCGGCGGGCGTGAAGACATCCAGCAGTCCAATCACCTGCAACGACACAGACAGGAAGAGCAGGAGATCGATGAGAGCCGCAGCCGAGCACAGAGCTGCGCCCGCCCGTCTGGCTCAGGCTCGTATAAATAAACCAAAACCAAAAAAAAAAAAAAAAAAAAGAAGAAGACACACTAACGTTCTCGTGTTTCATGTGCTTGAGCAGCCTGAGTTCCCGGTACGAGCGGCGGCTGTGGATCAGAGACTGGAAAGGCCTGGAGAGCTTCTTCACCGCAACCTTCTGCCGCAGCCGCACATCGTAGGCCGAGCTGAGGAGAGAGAGAGAGAGAGACAGACAGAGAGAGAGAGAATTAAATATTTAAAACATGTCTGAATGAATATGAGCATCACCACTGCCCTGTATCCCTTACTCTCCTATTTTCATAAGCCCGGCAACTGGCGATTAGTTTCATCATCCATGAACCTCTGGGTTATTTTTTCAATTATATTAATCATTTAGTGTATAATGTGTGAAACATAATGCTGAGTGCTCATGGGAAGTTTGCAAAGTCCTCAAATTGCTTCCTTTTTCTGATCAGCAGCCAAGAAACTCCAAAGTATTAAATTTGTATTGACATGACCCGAGAGAAGAAGTCCTGGTGAAGCTGAAACCAGCAGTTGTTTGGCATTTTTACCCCATAAATCACTAAAACTGTTATCAAATCCGTGCATTATCAAAATTATGATCGACTGGGCTAATTAGGCGAGCGACTAATTGGCCAATTTAATTGTTTCAGCACTCATTTTGATTGTTTTTAATGATGTTCCCGTGCTTGATTATTGCTTGGTAGCTGTTATCGTCTTCCAGCTGCTGAAGCTTGTTTGGGGATTTGAATTGAAATATGGAGAGAGAGAGAGAGAGAGAGAGAGAGAGAGGAGTGTATGAATTTCAAATTCATCCGGATGAATAGGGTCAAGCTGAATTTCTGCTCGAGACAGGGGATGAGGAAGGCACATTCTGTAAAAGCGCAATGTTTTATTTCATTTGCCGCTTTTGAAATGTAAATCATTCCACGCTGCGAACACCGAGCCCTGCCGTCTCCTCCGCCGCTGCCGCCGCCGCCACCTTTGTTGTGTCGATGTCTTTTCAGGCTTTTGAACGCTCTCAATAATACAGCCATCAGAGAGCGAGACAGAGCGAGACCGACAGGAAGAAGAAGAAGAAGAAGAAGAAGAAGTGCTTGAGCAATGCGAGAAGTGAGAAGCGAAACACGGCGGCGGGAGGAAGTGGATTTTCCGAGTCGAGGGAGGAGGGGGAAGAGAGCGTCTGGGTGCCGAAAGGAGCCGTACCACTCCTGCACAGCGTTTGACTAGCAGAGGGAAATATCCAGCCTCACATCCGCTTAGCACTCATTCACACACACACACACACACACACACACACACACACACACACACACACACACACACCACTAATGTGTGTGTGTGATTGCTATCTCTTCTCCCATCAAGTGTGTTTTGCCAGGTTTCCATGGTGATGGCCGGTCGCGTGGCTCAGGGTCTTATCACGGTCCTTAAACGTCTTAGAAATAATTTTGTCATCCTGCTTCGATGTTATAATCTGTAACTTGTCCTCGATTCCCTCTCGGTTGCTTTCCCTGAGGTTCCTTCCTATTTTTCTCCACGTTAAAGTTTCCTTTTTTTTTTGTTTTTGTTAAGGGAGTTGTTCCTTATTTGATGTTTACAACGGCATCTAGAGTCACGGTAGAGAGGGAGAAAAAGAAAACGAGATTAAAGTTGGAAATTTAAGACAAAAAAACTCAATTTCTGAGATTATAAAGTCACAAATTTACGAGAAAAAAACGACCTTTTCTTCGACTCATCTTTATTATGCTCTTATATTTATAAAGGAACCACATGGCTTCAGTTTGCAGGGTCGGCTCAAGCACACGCTGCAGCCACAAAAAGTAGATTTTTAGTTTAGTTTAGTTAGTTTTGTAAGCACACAATTATCATTTCAGATAGTTTTCTCCTTTCTAAAGTCTAGGTTTTATTTTTATTTCCGTTGACTAAAATGTTTCATGTACACCTAGTTTTAATTTTGCATTTAGTTTTTGTTTACTGTAATAACCTTGCAACGAGAGCCGGGTCACTCTTGTTGTATTTGCAAGCGACCCTCACAAGCACGACTTGAGCAGGAACAGCGTGCGCCGTGTGTTTTAGGCCCCATTTTTCCCTCATAATGGAGAACGCTGCCAGCCACACGGCCACGTGAACGCCCTGATCGCGCTGTTGCACCGAAGCGTCCGATGCACCGAGCAGCATCTTCTGTTACCTGCCTTCTATTTTTACCACCGTGCGGTGACGCCGCCGTGTCCCTCCACAGAGACCCGAGACATGCGATGCAACGGGAAAGCTGGCCTGCGTCGTGCTTGCATGGAAAAGTGCATCCGTGTGTTTTTTTTTTTTTTTGTGTGTGTGTGTGTCCAGAGCACCTGCTGCCCGTCCACATGCTCCTGCCAGGCTGCAGCCAGGCTGACAGGAGCCAGGCCCGGGCCGCCTCGCATACCTCCCTCCCCGCCGGCTGCCATACAAGGCTCTGCCTCTCCCGGTCGGCCGAGGCATCGATTTCCCTCCTCTCCTGTTGTCTCTGATTTTTTTTTTTTCATCTTAATGCACGTCCGGTTTGAGGAAGAGGAGGCAGTGGAGGAGAGAGAGACGGGGGGAGGGGTGGCAAACACCCAGCGTGAGGTGATTCAGCTCCAGAGAGGAATCAAAGGAGGAAGCACACAGTTTATCCACTGAGGGAGATCATCCTCATCATCATCAGGTGCTAATGAGCCAGTGCTTTTCATTTTCCCATCTGAATAACAAAATCATTCATTGTGTTTAATTCAAGTGGAAACCTTTTGTCACAGAATGAGATATCCATCCTTATAAAAAAAAACAAAAAACAGATAAAACAGAGAAATAGAAACAGCTAAGCATCCAGCCAATCAACAAACAAGCTGATCAGATCATTTTAAAGAACTGCTGCTGGCGTGCACGTTAAATAAACACATTAAACATCACAAATAACACATTTTTCCTGCTAACAATCGTTTTTGATTTTTTAAAATATTGCAGTGATGGATTTCAGGTGGCAACGTCCAGCAGCTGGAAGAACAGAGAGCAGAACCATCCGCCTCTCCTCCAGCGTGTTGTTGTCTTTTCTGCTCATGACTCGCATGATAACGCAGCGTCCAATTTCACGCATTTAGCACCGCGCGCACACACACACACACACACACACACACACACACACACACTCAATTACTACAACCTGCATGCAGCTTGTAAATTGCTCTGCAGTCATGTGATAACAGCGATCTGGCCAATCACGGAGGGCAGCAGCCAATCAGAATTCAACACGCAATTTGCAATTAGCAGCCCAGCACAGGCAGGAAATTTTATTCATGGGACTACAGATCCTGTGTGTGTTTCTTCTGCTGCAGTCCTGAGATCAGATGAAACCGGCATCGATCATCTTGATGCGCGCCGTCTCCCATGATATTCAATCGCAGCTGCTTCAAAATCGCCCCAGTTTCATCTCAGGGAACAGAAGCGGAAAGAGAATATTCATGCGAGTTAGCGCTTGCAGGCTGGAATATGCAACAAAAAAAAAAAAAGGAAAAAAGAAAAAAGAAAAAAATGAGAGCGGATTTGACTTTGCAAAGACAAAAGCCTCTGACGGCGCCGCTCTGCTGAACTTTTTGTCTCATGAAATATCAAAATTCAACAGGAGTCTCATGTTAAATCTGTGAAGGAGCTTTGTATTCAAAATGCTGCTCTGTCTCTCTTGAGAGTCTGCGTCTATTCCTGCTCTGAGTGTCTCGATAATCATGTTGACGGACACTGAGAGAGCCTCGAGTTCCTGCATTCATCCGCTGTTTTACATCATTGGTTCCCCAGACTGAGACCAGACATTGGACACCATTTCCACCACTGTGCATCCTGTGGTTCAGTTTCTATGGGTAGCATTTCATGTTAGCTTAGCATAAAGACTTGAAGTCTATGGGAGTCGTTAGCCTGGCTCCGTCAAAGTGAAAATATAAACCTTACAGCAACTTAGAAGCGGTCTGATTTACACAGTGGATCATGTGGATTGGAAATACACACCTTGGAATGTTTTTTTAACAAATGAGCGATTTCAGGTGAAGTTAGATGGATAGAAGTGTAACCGATTAACACATGTATCCTTCCACCTAGCGCAGTGATCCACACACACACCGCTGGAGGTAGAGGAAGATCCAGCACTAATTAACTTTTTTTTTTTTCAAACATTTGCCTCACTGTGACTTCATTTAGATGTCACAGGGGAGCTGAGGCGTCGTGATACCGAAACAAAGTAGTTCCGCCAGACAGCGAGCAAGAGGCCTGCAAAAGAGCGAGGATATTGGATCGCAAACAAACGTGTGTTGCTGTTCATCCTTCAAAACAATTTTTCAGCTCATAATGGGGCTGTTTGCCGGTCCAGAGCTACTTCATTCATTTTGGACCCAGTGAAGCGCTCGTTCTCGCCACAGGGGAGGAGCTGACAGGTCAGACTCGGAGGATCTATTACACTCGTATGACCGAGAAAACATCGCTGTGTGGGTACGAGCCCAAATCATCACTTTAACCTCACTTTTCAGTTGCATTTCTTCTGCCATTTTGTTTTGGATGCTGATTTTTTTGTTGAAGACGGGGCCAAAAGCACTAACAGGTGCTCACAGGTATGAGGCAGGTAACTCCAGGAATATGCAAGGTGCTCTTTAAGTCAATGAAATGCACATCAATTTAAGAAAAAATGCCCATAGGTATACTTCAGTTAGCTATTTTTTTTTTTATTTTTTTTTTTTATAAATTTGGAAGCTAAACGGCCAAAAGTGAATCCAGTGACGTCACTTAAGGATAATCTCACTTTTTTCACCCGTCAACCTCCATTGTAGTTGCAAATGCTCTGTATGTGCATTGTATTTGGAAATCCTAAAACTAGAAAATGCCACCAAAACGACAAACATTAATTCGTAATGTGTTATAGGCTGGGATTTCCCTTTGACATTAAAGGGCTGGAAAACGCCAAATCACTGAAACTGTCCTTTGATAGTAAAAATCCTTAAAAGCTACACTCTCTCTCTAAACTCTCTCTGTGTCTTTCTTCTTGGCTTCTTTTTCTCCCATGATGCAGCGGGGGGAGTCGGGTGGGGGGCTTTATAGCTCCAGCTACAATACATTATGTGTCGGATCCTTGACCTGAGGCTATAATCCCAAGAGGCTTTGCAGGCAGAACGAGGAGGCATTTGGGATAAATAATGAGAGCTGTTTTACTATGTATCTCCAGAGGCAGACCCTACCCCCCCCCGCCACACACACACACACACACACACACACACACACACAAAAACCCTAAATCCCCCAACCCATCCCCCAGCCGTTTGTTAATCAAAACTTGCCATGAGAAAGTCAGTGACAATGGGTGAGGGTCAACATTAACAATGCAGGGGTTCTCTGTGTGTGGGTGTGTGTGTGTGTGACTCAAGAAAGTCTGTTAATGACTTGTAGAGATATTTTATCACTTCAGCTGTGATGCGATTTGCTGTCTCACCTGAAGAGAAACCTCACGGCTGATAATCTGCAGTCCAAAGAGGCAAACTTAATCTGTTGTCTAATTGAAGTGACTCGTAATCTCTCACTGCCTTTTGTCCACTTTCAGCCACAGGGTATCGCTTAAGAACAAGTGAGCACACACACACACACACACACATTCTGATCAGTACCATGTGAGACAGCTGGATGTAAAAAAATACATATATATTGTTCATTGAGAGTTTTTCAGTCACTTAACATGGTCTGAGATGAACAGATAAAGAAACAAATGAATGAAATATCTCTGGTCCAGAATCTGTAATAATGAGCACAACAAGAAGTGGGCGTGGTCGTGTGTCCAACCAACTTGTCGGCAGCTACACACCGAGTCAGAGGACACCCCACATGACTGCCTTTGGAGAAATTTTTTTTAAGTGGGCGTGGCCTGTGAGGAACTTGTACGTGGCCCAATTTCTGTGAGAATTTCATATGTTGTACCTTTGCCAAAGATAAACCTTGTGTCAGAAATTTGCCGGGTTTCACTAATCTGTTGGGAAGCTTTTTGAATTTTTGTGGTATGCCCCGCCCACCGCCACGCCCCTTCGGCAAAGGGCTGTGAAAAGTTAGCTACGTCTTCCTTGGACCATAAACAACCTTGCCACCAGATTTAGTGGAAGTCCGAGCATCTGTTTTTTGACGTTATGCCAGTTTCTGACGTACGGGTGAGTGCACAAATGCTTGATTGATTCATTCCCTGAAAACAGGAACACTAAGGTTGTTTCCTCTGCGCTGATTTCTCAGAATACTTCCTAATTCTCCAGGTAACACGCAGCTGTTACATATAATGAATCAAACCGACTGATATTTCTATATCTTCAAATTTTCATGCCATTTTTATTCTGAGTTTCTCCACAGAATTGAAGTTTTTGAAACAGCATGTGGATCATCATGGGACACCAAAACCTCTATACTGAAGCACAAGCTAATAAAAATCTAGTGCTGGAGCTGGTAGGTGCTGACCGTCTTGCTCAAAGACACTTCAGCAGGGTGGATTTGAACCTACATAATATTATTAAAGGACTAACTCATTCTTTCGTGCATCATTGCCCTCAAGTTTCGTACAGCTTTCGCAAAGCTTGAAATGGTTGGCAAGATTCTTCCGCTTGGATTTACTCTCCATTTTTGTTGCCAAGTGTTCACTGCTGCACTTCCCAGAGATCACCTGTCAGACAAACTGGGTGGGTGGGTCTTAGGTTTTCCTGTTGATGGGGATTAAAGCCATGTCCACGCTATGCTGGGTAAATCGAAAACACCATGTTACCCCTCTATCCACAACCGAAGAGCACGGAACAAGACACGACAATCTTTCGTCATCGTTAACAGAAATCTCTGTTTTCTCCGTCCTCATGGAAACACACGCCAGGCTGGCGTTTTTTGAGATTCATTTTTGAAATTGCATTTTTTTGTGGGTGGGAAATGCTCAAACGGATGGATGGAAGGCCAAGAAAAGAAAATATATCCTGTTAAGCTGTGGAGGCCATCGCTGTTTATGCAAATTACAGGGTATCCGCGCATTTTTAAGTACAAGTTTAATTATTTTTTAAACCTATTTAGGACATTTAAAGGGAAAAACAGATACTATCCCTGCGGCAAAAGAAATGGACAAACTAGACTACAGTAAATACCATGACATTTCTTGATCTTTACAACCTATTGTCCCAAGTTTGAATGTTTTTCGACAAAGTTCACATTGTGCCTCATTCGAATCGCTGCTCATGACATCTGTCATCCTCCAACCACTTCTCAGTGAATTTGCATTTACCCTTTGGTGAATAACCTGTGTCGTGTTCTTGCCCTCAAAGCTGGTAAACATGTTCACAGCCACACAAGGTGTATCGCTACCTAATAAGCTACCAATCTACACTACCTGCCTACAAACAGATCAGGTTTTGGACAGATCAAATTTAATGCCACCCCGCCTACATTTTCAGTCATTTAGGACATTCCTAGACCGTAAATATCAAAACCTAAAAGATGTTTTAAGACATTTTGAGGATCCACAGAGCCCCTGAATCTACCCAGTTCTTCTTCGTCTGTTTATTTCCATCGAGCTGGAAATGTAAAACGCATCACTTCCTGTGCAGCAGCAAAGGGCTACCAGACACCGAGTGCTTAGAGGAGACGATGGAAAAGCTTCATGAACTGGATGTTCAAACAGCGGTTTGTAGTGGAAAGCAGCAAAACAAACGTTCATTTATATGGAAATACTACTGAGACCCCGAATACTAATCTGTTATCAAGCACCGTATTCTAACGATGATCCAGGGACTTTATAACATTTTGTCTTAGCTGGGAAAATTAGCATTTTGTTGTCTTTTTGTTGTTGTGTCTTCTCAATCTTTTCAACACTTCCCTTCTCTTTTGTGTTTTTTCTTTCATCATCGTGCAACTAAACTAAATGAAAAGAGCTCAGAGGGATTTTCGGGGCATATGGTTGGATTTTCTGACCCAGAACTGATAGCATCACAACGGAATAAAATTAATTTTGGTTTATCAGCTCAAAGGAACTGCCTACTAATTCAAAATCAGTCTATAATACTCGGAAAAGCACCAGCCGGGGCTGAGGAGCCATACGGGAAACATTGCTGGTATTGCTAAAAGGTTTCAGTCTTGGTCATCTGACTTCTGGCTTTGAGAACGAGTTTTTCTTTCTCGTAAAACTTCAGCTGGACTGTTAGTGATCATATGAATAACAGCTGTGAATACCACATTGCTCGGGAGAACATCTCTGATTATTTCTGCCGACACAGACGAGCTTCTTGTGCAGTTGAATGGCTGCTTTGATCTCATTATAGTGAGCATACACGCTTTTGGCACGTGTGTCCACAATGGGAATCCAACCTCAACCCCAGCAGAGTCACGCTCGGACAAATATGCACTTAAATTTGTCTCGAGGCTGAGGGAACCGGCTCAGGGCACAGAAATGATCTGTGTTAACCTCTGCATTACCGCTACTGAGCAACAATTAAAGTTGCAGAAAGCAAGGGTTTTTCATAAAAAGCCTGAATGGATGAATAAGAGAGATGCGTCCCATGGCAGGATAGGGGTGATTTCGATGGGAGTCGTTAGCCTCGCTCCGTCAAAATGAAAAAATAAACCCTACCGCAGCTCTGAATCTGTCTTATTTACACAGTGTATCTTGTCTCAGTCTGGGTAAGTCAGAAAAAGGGCATTTTCCCAAAATGTTGGATTATTCCTTTAAGCTAGCAGTTTGGCTACGGGAAGCTACACCCAGCAAATGTTATGCACCAAAGCAACAGATGTATGCATCATTACTTCAATAATTGTGGTTAGTTCAGCATTACAACTGCTTATTCCAAATAGACTGAACAAGTCAAGGCTTTCAACACTTTGACATGTTTTCGTTCACGCTGCATTACACATCAGCAGGTAGAGGAACAGCCAACGACAGCAATATGAAAATGAACTTTCAGAGACTTCAGACTTTCCTCACATCAGCTGGCCTATTCCACCACCATGGTAAAGTCCTGCACATCAGTTTTCCTAAAAGCAGCAGCACTTGTTGTGTTTTTGATGACTTTTTGAAGATGGGGCGGGGTGAAACGTTCCCTCCGCCAGGGAAAACAGACCCTGGGGAAACTTTTTGCTTTCCACAGCCAATAATCAGCTGTGTGGTTTCCGAATGCTAACAACCTTGTTAGCCACAGGAGAACATTGTAAGGTGGCTGTTTCAACCAAAAATTTGAAATTTGATTTAGATTCTATGTTGTGAAATCGCTAGTACCTCCACATGATTTGCAAAATGTTTTGCTGCAATGTAAATGTATGTATGTAAATGCAATGTTTGGTGCTTTAACAGAGTTAGTGTTGTCCTATGGCAGCACTCGTCTGTCAGTATGACTGCAGGGGAGGAGGGGAGGGTCACCTTAAACAAAACAAAGCCACCCAGGTAAGAGTGGATTGACAACTACCCTTGAGGCCATCTGCACATTTGAACAAGCGGATCATATCGTATCGTATCTTCAAAATGCGATTATCTCAAGCTATTGCCTCTCACTGCCATTTGGGGTCGCCACCGTGCAGAATTTGCCGGTGCATCTTTAACAGCTCTCCAAACCTTTTCATGTCTTGAAAACAAAGCCGACCCATCGCTGGGGGAAATCACATGGACGGGGGAAATATATTCTGTGGCATCCAGCTGCCATCAGCCTGCGCTTACAGCTTAATTAATATCGGCTGCTGGTGCTGCTCATCACCATGACACCTTGCCATGGCAACCGGATCTCTGTCAGACACAGGCTGGTCCAAAATTAACGCTATTCAGCATCGCAAACGTCTGACAGACAGAGAAGGAGGTGGGTGGATGTGAAGTCAAACGGTTGGCCCACAGATATTTGTACATGGTCGTCGTATTTACATATAAACGGAGCTGCGTGTTCGGCACATTGTGATGCGTGCAGCTATTTCACATCCCCAGACAGTTTCGCAGCAGGCTTGCGTCTCTCCTTCAGTGGGCCGGGGCTGTCTGGGTTTTCCCTCTCCAGATGTGACATGCATCCTCCCCCCAGGCTCCCAGTGGACTGCATGCAGAGAGGAGCTCCCACATGCTCCCATTATTTAGCGGTCTGAGCTGAAGGTGAACACAGAGACAGTGAGAGTCGGGGGATTCCTGTGACGACGAGCTTTCAGGAGGAGAGAGGCAGCAGTGAGAGAAGCTTCGTGCAGCGCCTGAGGCAGAATAAAAACAAAACCGAGCTGTGGCTTGCCTTTCCGAGGGCTCCTATTGGCTCTCTGAAGTCCTGTCCACCAGCAACCACCAATACATAGCTATAGCCTACCTATATCTATCTGTCTATACATCTATATCTATCTGTCTATCTGTACATCTATATCTGTATATGTTATTTTTAATTACTCACAAAAAGTCCTATAAATAAGCATTTAGCTCATTTTTTTATTTCATTGTTTCATTTTATTTTCTCCATGGTTAACCCTATAGGCACGCAGTCTTGCACCACTACAGAACCAAAACAACGCCTTCAATAGTCGCATCACACACACACACACACACACACACACACACACACACACACACACACACACACACACACACACACACACACACACACACACAGTGCCAGCCGGAAATGCTCGGTCAGTCGCACGAGCAGCTCCAGTATAACGGAGATTACTTTGAAGCAGACGGTGAATGCATCACCTCCGTGCATTGCCACGGTGATGCATTCACTGTACCGCGGTGTAATCAGGACGCAGCGCAGCCTCGCCCCTCCCTGCCGGCCTGCCTGCCGCCTCCCTCCGCCGGTCAGACTCACCACACCGAGCCGTAGGCCCCGGAGCCCACCGGAGTCAGGTTCTGGTACCGCTCGGGAACCTCCCACACCGTCTTGTTCAGCTCCTGTCGGTAAAATCCCGGCCGGGCGGACATTTCTGCAACCCGGCAAAATAAACAGGCGAAAAAATTTTAGGAGATCAAAAAAAAAAAGTGGGGAGATGGAAGTGGACGGAGGCGGTGTGGATGGGACCGGAGCTGCGGTCCGCCGTCTGCCGAGAGAGAGACAGAGAGAGAGAGAGACAGAGAGAGGGAGAAAGAGAGAGAGGGAGAGCTGCCACTGCTGCTGCACACCCGACTGGCCACTGTGCCTCTCTCTCTATCTCTCTCTCTCTCTCTCTCTCTCTCTCTCTCTCTCTCTCTCTCTCTCTCTCTCTCTCTCGCTCTCATATTCAGTTCAGTAATCTTCCTGGCATGTATGTGATAGTTATCAGCGCTGACAGTAACATAACAATGGCAACAGATAACAGTTGTTACACATGCAAATCAAACAAACAAATACACAGATAAGAATAACAAAGTAAAATATAATACAAGTAAATAAATAGATTTTTAAAAAGGAATGCAAGTTTAAACGCAGTAATAGTAGTGATTTCTAGTAAATAAAAAAAATGAATAAACACATAAATATAACAGTAACAAAAGACTGGGTTACAGATGTGGGCTGCTGCAAGTCACGACAAAAATATTTATTAAAGACTTTAGTTTTTCTTCTACAGGTTGGATGTCTGTGCTGTATTAAGGTATTAATAAGCCTGTCAGTACTGCCAATCATCATCCTCATCCTCATCCTCATCATCATCTTCATTATCACCGTTATAAATATAGAAAATATAAATAAATTAAACACTTCATCTTTGTAAAATCATAAAAGCGGTTACAGTTGTGCATAAACCATATTTTGTATTTTTATTTTATTATTATTATTATCATTTTTTGGTATTGATATTTGGATGTATTTTGTTGAAATTAACAGCTATATATTTTTTTCAGTGTGTAAGAGGGGGAAAGATTGAAATTCAGGATTAGCACAGATGATAAAAAAAAAAAAGACACAAGACATAGTTAATTAAAATAAAAAAAAAAAAAAAAAATAGAAAAAGAAACAGGGACAGAAAGACTTGGCCAGATGTGGGTTATATTAGGAACTAACACGAAGCCACACCTAAAAATACAACAGCAACAGATAAAAACTGGGTGCAGAATCCTTGCAGTGAGAGCAGACACTCAGCGCCCTCTAGTGGCTGAAATGTCTTACTACAGAGGACATTTTTTATTTCCATGTCTGTGTCCATGTTTTTGGAAACAGCTGTTGCTGTTGAGATAATCTGTTTTTTCTTTTTGTAAATGCACATTTTAATATTTTTGAGGCCACATTGGTCTAATGTTGGTTAAAAACAGAACAACAGCCGGTCAGTGTCACGCTCCTCTGAAATGATGGATAAGCTGCTGCTTGGTTCTCTGTGCATGCTAAAATTGATCAGCACTGCACTGCTATAACCTGCACATGTACAAAATAAATTGATTAAAGTGTAAATTCCTCAAAATGTGGTGGATGTTTGCATCAAAATGTGCACAACTCAAAGTAAAAAATGAATAACTTCCACAAATTCAGGCCTCTCTCACCCACTAACATGATACTGTGTGGTTGATAGATTAACGTGGTGGTTTTATTTTTAAATATCTGAAATCTGCAGTTTCTTAAGCAACAGGTTAATTTAACACTATTGTGTAGAAAGATTTCTGATTCAAGGATCTTTTCACTACTATGGGATGTTGCACAAGTACATTTAGAACTGCTTGCTGACTCGTGTGTGAGAGTGTGTGTGAAGCTTTTTCAGAGCCAAAAACGTCCATATACACTACTCACAAATGTTAGGGATATTTGGCTTTTGGGTGAAATTTATGGAAAATGTAAAAAGTTCACGCTACAGTGATATTATATCATGAAAGTAGGGCATTTAAGTAGAAGCATACACTGGTGATTTCCTCATCTCAAACAATTTCTTGAAACAAAAGCCAACAACAGTGGTGGATATACCAGAACAAAAAATGTCAGTGTCAATAACTTGTCATGTGCCCTTGAGCATCAATTACAGCTTGACAACGACGTCTCATGCTGTTCTCAAGTCGACTTATTGTCTGCTGAGGCATGGCATCCCACTCTTCTTGAAGGGCGGCCCTCAGGACATTGAGGTTCTGGGGTACAGAGCTCCGAGCCTCTACACGGCGACTCAGCTGATCCCATAGGTTTTCTATGGGATTCAGGTCTGAGAAAGTGCAGGCCACTCCATCTGAGGTACCCCAGTCTCCAGCAGCCGTTCCCTAATGATACGACCTCGATGAGCTGGAGCATCAAACACCTGATGTGAATTTTGCTGTTAAACTCCTTGTTAGAGAACAGCAACTTGTGCAAAAAGTACTGAAACACTGAACAGTTGGACATGTGCATTCAAAAGTTTACAGAAGGTCACATTAAGTTCACCTGTAAAGGTTATAATGCATTTTAGGTTCATCCCGAAATTTCACCCGAATATCCCTAACTTTTTGTGAGTAGTGTATGTTCCCAAAGTAGTAAAAGGTACGTACATGAACCGTTTCCTTTAAATTTTAAGCTACAACAGCGTTTGTTACGTTCAAATACAATAAATAACTAAACAAATACCTAAATAAAAGAAAAAATTAGGTAATTAAGTATTAATTTAAGGTAGATGCTAACTTGCAGGCTATGGTTGAGTCACCTTGAAACGCAATATGTTTTGTAGATTTGTGGATATGAAAAATAATACAACAATAATAGAACTAATACAGTAATACAAGTATCCATTCAGTACTGTAGTTATAATACAGGAACTGAATGCTCTATGGAGCCAAATAAGTACCTAATGTCCAGCTTACTAAAGCTGCACCTTAGAGGGTACAGGACTCTATACCCCTAAAGGTGCAATTATGTGCTTTATTTTCTGAGGGTTTAGTGCGCTCCTACATTTATTCAGTGAAAAAAAAAATAATATCTTGCTGATAGGCTGATGATCGATACACACAGTGTACAACCGCATGAATCGGGGTGCGGGGGTGTACACAGCTGAGGATTTAATAATTTATTCTGAGGGAAATTATAGCGCTCCCAATAAATTCACTAAGACAAAATAGTGTTCTTAATGTGGGGTTTTAAATGGGCCCGAATCTCAGCTGCTGCATTTTGTGCGTAATGCGTGTGCGTAATGGTTTGGTGACTTGCCGGAGTCACCGCCGTGCGCGCAGCTGTGCTTGGCGAGGTTGGTGTTGGTGTTGGTGTTGTGTGGCTGCGCAGGCTCAGTGTGATCTGAACCTCTGGATGCTGAGACCACTCACCGTGCCGCGTGCCAAGTTGTTGGGCTGGTGCGTAACGGCAGGATTATGACAGGGAAATGATGTGCGTGCTATCAGATTTCATCTAGTGGTTCATCTTTGCAGGCTTTTTTTTTAACCCTTCTATAAGCCTAATACATTTTTTTTATTTGATTTGTTTGTTTAGTGTCTGTTCCTGCTTCGGTAACTTTATTTGGTGCCATTTTGCTCATGTCTTTTAAATGAAGCGGCGAAATATCAGAGCGCTCCTCGATTTTCTCCTCCCAACTTCCTCAAGTTTGAGTGTTTCTGGTGTCCCAGTCCCGCTCTTCCACCTGAGAGTTCTTGATCTGAGCGCACAACGGCCGTCACGCCTCAGGAGCAGGGACACACACACACACACCTAATGTCACCTTGGTAACGCATGACGCGCACGTTGTAGGGGTTTCATTGGTCGTTTTTTTCTTATTATTTTGTGAAACGGCCTCACTGAGCTTCTTCACACGTTTTTTGTTTTCCTCACAACCTGGGGCGCAAAGCGGGTGTTGTTTTGGGTTAAACTTTTACACGGAAATGTCGATGCAGGGGCCTATTTCACGAAAGGTGGATTAGGCTTTAAGCCTGGATTTAGCAGCTATCCTGGCTTAATGTAGCCAGGGTTAGGGATTAATGGGTTTCATGAAAGGTGGATTATTTTGTGAGATTAACCTGGCCAGTAAGCCTGGCTATAATTAGCCTGAACTCGGTTTCATGAAAGTAATCCCACCTTAATTACCATGGAAACTTAGCCTAAGCCTTAGCCTGCTCCGGACCAGGCTAGAAGTCAAGTTTAAATTAATCCAGTGCCCTGTTGTTCAACTTTGTGAGATTACTATTAGTTAATGACTCCAATTGTAAACCAATGACTTTGTTAATTTAACACCTGTTAGTATATGGACTAATTTCAAATTATACTACATTCAAATAAAATGAAAATAAAAGCATTAAGATATAATCATTTTAATTATATTATTCTAATAGTGTGTGACCATGAATCATAGTTGTTTCACAATGGCTCATGTGATATAATCATTGTCACTGTCAGTCTCTCATAATTATGGAAATACACATTTAATTGGTATTGCCATGCAATCGTGACATTGCACGGCACTGCAGATAGATAGAGTGATAGATAGAGCGCATATAATAGGCCTATAGCATTGGAGATTAGTAGGTTGACAACTGCTTAGCCTATATATTTATGGACTAAATAATAATAATATAAATAGGCTAATATATATATATGTTTGGACGACTTATGCATTACGTTTGTCGCCGACACTTTGCCACGCTGTCTCCCTTGCTTTAATTGCCTTTACGTTTTTTTTTTTCGCTTTTATTATATCAAAGTCAAGTCAAGTACATGAATTATAAAGGCAACACACATTTTTCAGTAGAGACGTTGCTGTAAATACACTTAAATATAAAAATAGCAAAAAAGAAATTACAATGATTTACAGTGAACAACAAATAACAATGTGGAGAAAGGAACGAAAGAAACAAAAAACTTCAGGGTCTGTAAATGTGAGATGTCTAAGTAATTTCTGATTTGTGATTTTTGAGTTTTAAACAGTAGTTAAATGTGATTTAAATTTTTTTTTTAAATAAAAGTAGTTTTTTTTTATTTATTAAGAAGGTATAAGATAAACAACTGGCATTTTTCCATCGTACATAAATCAAAGATATAGGGGAAAAAGGCAAGGAAATATAAAATCAATGTTAGTGCAGAATCCCAAAGTACTTCAGTAAAAGGCAAGAGCAGATTAAAGCAGATAGCAAATAGGTAGGCTACAACGAAAATAAAATGAAAAATAAAATGAATGAATAAATAAAATAAATAAATATATAAGTGAATATAGATTTCATTGCCTTTACGGTTAATAACCTCCTTTACTTCCTCATATGTTTGCATTAGGCACTGAGTCTCGTCCAGACTGAGTGACGCAGCCCTCTGCTTCGCTCTGATTGGTCACGTTCAAGGAATCTACGATCGACCGGCATGGTCTTTTGAAGGGAGGCGTGATCGCGCACCAGCCTGGCTTTCACAATCCAGACTCGCTAAAGTCGCTCCTTCTCAGCCTGACTTGGCTTTAGTGGAACGGAATAAACCAGGCTGTGCGGGGCAGGCTTGAGCAAGCCTGGATTTGGCTTATATCCTGGCTTATTTAATCCACCTTTCGTGAAATAGGCCCCTGGTCTTGGTTCGGGACATTCTGATGCTTTCGGCTGAGTAGTGAGAAAGAAAAGAAGAATAACCTCTCTCTCTCTCTCTCTCTCTCTCTCTCTCTCTCTCTTTTTTTTTTTTTTCTTTTCCGGGTTTGTTTTCCGTACACACCATTTACGCCCCCCCCCTTCCCAACCACCACCACCACCAAAAAAAAAACAAAACAAAAAAAAAAAAAATCTGACGTCAGTTTCAAATATGTTAATTATTTAAAACGGAGAATGCTTACGTATGAAATATGTAAACAGTGAAAAAATGTAAAATGTAAACAGTGAGCGAGACCCAGCGTGAGCAAACCAAGTAAACACATCTGCTGGCACGTGACTGGCTGAGGTCAGACGGGGTATTTCCGTGTTTACCCTGCAGCACGGCTGAGTTGTGCGCGACGCAGAGTTGACAGTTGGCAGTTCACCTGTCTCAGGTAAGACCCCCCATCCACTCTATCTACCCCCCAAAGAAGAAATGTGATCATGAAGAAACTTTGTGTTTTCTCCTCTTTTCTCCTCGTTTCCTCTCAGTCTTTTTTCCTGTAACTATTCAAAGCAGGAAGTATGCGAGCAGGCAAGCAGCCAGTTGTTTTAAACATGGGAAAGATTTTACATATTATTTTATTTTATCCTTTAACCTTTATTTAACCAGAAATCAAAAATCTCTCTTGCAAGAGCAAAAAGCAGCAGCATAGACACCAGGGCTGCAGACGTGCAAGAACAGAAGACGTTACACTAAAAAAGGAAATAGATTTTGTAATCACAGCATATCAAAAGTATTCATCAGCTATCATCACAAGACATGATGGTGACACTCAGGCATTTAGTATGATGGCATTATACAACCGTCTACAGTGAAAAACAAAAAAAACATAGGCGGTGCTGGGGAAGAGTCCACTATCCATTTGAGGTTTCCATGTTTGAAATGGTTTATTTTCTGAAAAACAGAGAACAAAGAAAACCCACTTTGCCTGCGGATCCTACACCTACTCTTAATCTGTATACCCCTGATTGCACGGTGTTAAACAAACCCAAAACAAACAACAAGCAAACAAAACTAATTATGCAAAACATAATATGCCAAACAAGGGCAACAAAACATAAACAAAACATCAGCCGGGCGGTGGACGGGTAAACCGGTTCATCAGCACTTAATCCAGAACTGGTTTTCCCACAATTCAGCAGCCAAAGAGCTGATGGATGATAAACAGTGTCTGCACGATCTCACTTTCTCTGTGGAGACTCTCAGTCGTCCCGGTCATGGTTAGATTTCCTGGACTTGCCGGAGCTCTTGAAGACGTTTCACCTCCCATCCAAGAAGCTTCTTCAGCTCTAACTGGTCAGTGGGGAGCATTTATCCTCTGTACGGCTGCTGAGGGCTTAATGTCCCACTTTGTTCTCTTTCACTTGGTTTCCGTGATGTTTTGCTATTAATCTGAAACAACCTGTACATTTTGTATTGCTGTGTTGACCCTTACAACATAAAGGTCATAATTTCATCACTGATCTCTCCGATGTCTTTGATGTCTTTGGAGTGTCATCATCTATGTATGACCAAATAACACATCAGCGCAAAATATACAGAATATTAATTTAATCTATGAGTTTTTCAGTCATCTTTCAATAAACATACGAAGGTAAGGTGACTTTTAGTTGTCACACACACACACAAATTTAATGATAAATGTGGAGGCAGCCTTGATCTTCAGCTCAAGACTAAAATCAAGATTGAAATATTTTGTTTTTTCCTCATGAGACAATAGTGAAATCCAGCCAAGAGTCTGTGTTTTCATTTGAGACTGCAGGTGAATGATTAATCTCACTCTCTCTCTCTCTCTCTCTCTCTCTCTCTCTCTCTCTCTCTCTCTCTCTCTCTCTTTAACAGTATCAACACAGCAGTTTACCTTCACTTCTCAGTCGGGCAGCAGCAGCAGATTATTTACAACATGAAAAGGTACTGTGGCCCAAACGTTCTAATACAGTTTATAGAGTATTCTTTAACACACAAATGCTGATTTATCTGTACTAAGACAATAACGCAGAGTAAACCTCAGATCAGTGATCAGTGGTTTGCTGTATGTGAGGAAGCCGTTCAGTGTTTCAGCTCAAAACATTAAAGCTGTTCCACTTTGTGAACATACGGGTGTCGGTGTGTTCATGTTTCTAATGAACATCGTCAACATGTTTATTTGCTGTGACATTTTAAAACCTGTTTTAATCAGAGAACGAGAGCTGGTCTTTTGTTTGCTATGTGATGTGGTGAAGTTAACCATTAATCCATATGGTAGCTAACTAGACATGATAGAGCCAACTTGAAACTATGTCCTGACTTTGAATTGGTCTCTGGTATTGAATGCTTGTTTGAGAACACAAAGATATTATTTTGGGCTTTGATACTGAAGTTATGTGCTGTACGCTGTTTTTTCTTCGGTTGTTTATGATGCGTGGCCTTTCTTTTCAATCAAAATTATTATAAGCAGAGTTCAGACCATCTTTAATTTCACTTTTCTGTTTTTGTTTCGATCAGTCACTGATTGATTGATTTACAGCCATATCGCTCCCAATAGGAGAAACTTCATCAGCCAACTCTGAACAAATGACAACATCAACATAAGCAATATTTTTGTTAATCTATATATTAACCAGATAATACCCACAATATGCATGTAATCATTTATTAAGTACTATTTTTTTAGTTAGGAATGTCAATCACAGACATCATTATGTTATTCAGAGAGTTTGCTGTGAGTCAGATTTTGAATAGACATGAATGGAGCAGGAAGTTTTAGCTGAATGAAAACATTGTATTCTTTGTTTCATAAAAATAATGAGCTCAGTCGGTACTTTACCACCTGCAAAGAAGCAACATAGAGGTGTGTGTGTGTGTGTGTATGTGTGTGTGTGTGTGCGTGTGCGTGTGCGTGTGCGTGTGCGTGTGCTCCAAGGCCACTGCAGCCTGATATCTGTGCCAGGTGATGTGCGAGGAGACAATGGACAATAAACCGATTGTGTTTCCTCGTGTATGGGTTGTGGAAAAAATAAAAAGACAGGAGAAGGTGTGAATCTAGAACTGAGGAAGAGAAATAAAAGACAGTGAAATGCAAGTTTGAATCAGCTGCTTGATGGACCGACTCGGTGTATTGTACCCGGATTATAGTGATATAATAAACCTTTTCACTGCATCAGATTTGGAGTTTATTTTGAGTTATTTTATAGAAGATATTGGACAAGTGTGGAGAAGAACCGCCACTACCTGGCCCAAGTGGTAGTTTTTTTTTACACTACATTTTTCACATATTTTTCATTCTTACATCCATTCATTTTTTCCTGTTTATATATTTTAATGCACACATTCATAACTCACCCTCAAAATATAAATTAACTAAATGCTGCCCTACCACCAGCCAGGGTCCAGTGTTGTGACTATGCTGATGATAATCTGTTTTTCAAGTTCATTTGATAAATATCCTGTTGAATTACATTCTTTTCCACTGAGGATCTGAACACACTGACAACACTCTACTGAAACTGCTCCTCTGAGAGTTTTCAATATCATATCCATATTTGAATGTTCTCTGATACAGGTGATTGTTCTGTGTTAGTACTTCTCGACCTCGCTTCTGCGTTCGAGTAGAGTAGAGCATCACATCCTGATTAAGAGTTTAATGTGATTGGGTGGGCCTATCAGATATAGCATGAGACTGGTTTACTGACAGAAGTTGTACTGTCTGTTTTGGAGATTTTGTGTCTGATGCCTCTCCTCTGTCTTGTGGTGTCCTACAGGGCTCGATTGTGGGGCCCTTGCTGTTCTCCATATGTATCATTAATAGATTTAACATCACTCACGATTTATATGCAGATGACTGACTCTGTTTCTTATTGAAACCTGGTGAGAATTTTAGATTATCTAGGCTTGGCTTAATGCTACTAGAGGCCAGACAGTGGAAAACTCTTTGCAGCTCAGTGCTGATAAGACGGAGGTTTTGATTGTTGCCCTATGATCATACAAAATATTGGATCTCTTTCTTCTGCTGTCCTCTCTAATCTGTGTATTTTAGGGGTAATTTCTGAGCAATCTATATAAGTTACCACCCATGTTAAGCACCTGACCAGGCATACCTATTTAAACAGACATTCGTGTAACTTGGATTCACTAAGTTTGCATTTTTAAGTTTATAGTGTTTTTTTATGTGTACTTCATGCATTATTTTTATGTACTGTGTGCTACATTTTTAACTTTTGCACTATTTATATGTACCTCTGGTGACTGTTATTTTTTAATATTCTCTTTGTATGTTGTCTAATGCTGTTGCAAATGTCTGTGGAAAGTGCTATACAAATGCATAACACTTACTTTACATTCACTCTCCATTGAATTTACATACTATACCTGGGATTTGAACTGTTGCCCTGCTCTAAGTCCTGCCTCTTTCATTTAGGCACCACTGCCTCTATTAAGTTAATGTTTTGTTTCTGGCAGGATCCAGAAGGAGAGACCAGACTCACCTGAACCCAGCTGTGTGTCCATGAAGAGTGACTGGTCAAAGCATGAAGCTATTGAGTTCAAGAAGGCACCAGACTCACCTGAGCCCAGCTGTGTGTCCATGAAGAGTGACTGGTCAAAGCATGAAGCTATTGAGTTCAAGAAGGCACCAGACTCACCTGAACCCAGCTGTGTGTCCATGAAGAGTGAATGGTCAAAGCATGAAGCTATTGAGTTCAAGGAGGGACCCCACTCTACTGACAAAAGGCAAGTTTGTTATACTCCACCTTAGCTAAGAGATCATGATGAGAAACACAACTGATCTGCTAATTTAGATTCTTCATATTCAGGGATCAGAGCAGCATGTTGTGTTTCTAGCAGGATTCTTTATGATAAAAAAAACTTTGTGTTTGTGTTCTCCAGGAGAGTCCACCAGCAGAGCTCAGAGCTTCCCAGAGGTCAGGTGGCTCAGGATCATCAAACAGACCTGGACTCCATATTTAAGGTATGTAAATGTACAGCAACACCTTTTACTTCAGCTATAAATTAAAGTCCCACTCCAGTCATTTATAAAGCCCCTAAAAGGCCCCTCTAAAAATTCTGGTTATCAATATTACATATGTAGAAGTTGTTTTCTTTCCCCGAAAAACATCCCTTAGTGTCTCAAATTGGCTCAAATGTAACTCTATACTTTACCCTCATTAAAAATGCGAAGATCTATGAATATTCAAAGAGTTCCCAGGCACCCCCCTGCCTGGCACACCATAAACAGCTCTTTTCACAGAATGTGGAAGTCGCTTCCCCTGAAAGTCATGAATATTGTGCCATGTTTGAAAAGCTTTGAAAAACACTCAAGCTCTGTTCACAGTGAGTCCTGTCCCATGTCACCAACACTGTATTTCACAATCTAATCTTGAAGGTGAGGTAATTGGTGAAATCACCTGGTGTCGTTTTTGGTTGGAATGAAACTTTTGGCTTCCCATGGAAGACTCAAATGATTGACTATCCCTGGCCTGTGAGGAGGGCAGGGGAACTTTCTTACAGGGCTGCACATTTGCAACAACAACAACAACAACAACACACCAGGGTTACAATATTCTAATGTTCATTCCCTTGTCACACAGGCTTTGCCAACAAACTGGGCTCCATGGGCACAGTGGGTGGAGTCCAATTCATGTATGTCCTAACAAGATACAGGCTATTGGGTTTGGGGCCACACCAACACCCTGGCCATTATCAGCTTGACAGGAAGAGGGTGGGCTCATAACAAGCAGTTCAAATGAAACACAGAAAACACTTGCAGTTGTCAGGCCTAACTTTGAGGAGGTTAAAGCCATGCTCATGACAAACCTACCTCACTTCACAGTGGAATGCCTGATGCGTTTAGGTATGATTAACAAAGCCATTTAGCAAGCTGCTTCTTGGATGCAGCTTTCCCAGCCATGGCATCACCAGATGGCATTTTCTGTGAATTGGCAGGACCAGAGGTGGGGGCCCACTTCAGATGTTGTTTGGAAATGGGCTGTGAAAACTGCCCTGATGAGCCCTTCAGCTAGTGACAATAGTCAGCCTGCAATGAGTGAGTCCACTCGTGTGTTAATTGGAGAGGAGCTCTTGCTCCTGCAGTTAGAGAGTGGAAGCCTGTGTGGGATTTCATGACCATTCTGGTCATAATAGTTTCTATGCTAAAACCTCTAGATCAGTGTCAGTTTATATATTGTGGATTTGATCTTGTGTCTTACAGTTTTGCATGTCTGATACATTTATTATTCTGTTCTAGATGCTTGAGGAGAACATGGTCACTTTTGTGAAGTATGAGCTGAAAAGGATCCAAAGCACTCTGAATCCAGATTACCCAGAATGCTTAGAGAGTCAGAGTGAGGATGAGGACATGATGGGTGGTGAAGAGGAAGAGCAGCGGAGGAGCAGCAGAGAGGTTTTTCTGCAGATGACATTGCACTTCTTGAGGAGAATGAAGCAGGAGGAACTGGCTGACCGCCTTCAGAGCAGTAAGAGACTTTTAACAGGTTGAACATGATGGAAAGGAGAAATAGTGGAAAATGAGAGATGCTCTATTTTATATCAGGTCAAGAGTATTTTTGGGCTGTGTATCACAAAGCCTGTCCCAAATGACCCTACAGAGAATACCTAGATCCCTAGAATACTTAGATGTTACTAATCATTATCAGTACCTACCTAGCCTAATATCAAGTGTCAAGTTTATATATACATATATACCAAAATCTTGAAAGTAGCTTTCACACTCACACCAAAATTTTAGGAAAATGTGCTCTAAAACTCATCTCGCAAGTTGCCCATACACTAGTGGACTAGTAGACAAGCAACATCGATGATGCCAGATAGAGGGTGGCTTGCATATAAATGGGAGTGCTACAGTGACTGTTGAGTGAGTGCAGACCTTTTGAACTGTACTTCACAGGACTAAGATTTGGGATTTTGGAAGTGCAGCCAGTCACTCAATCTTCTGCACTACCAATGGACTTTTGAGTTTGGTGTGGCTCTGGCACCGAGTCTTTATTAGGCCATAGAAATTCAGTGTTATCCAGGGACAAACTCCCAACAAAACCCTAATAGGAACAAGGAAAACATCTTAGACAGGACCCATTAGCATAGGATATGTTTCCATATATACGTGAGTTGGGGTACTCTGAAGTCTTGGATTGGCTGCCAAAATTATTGATTTGGTAATTTGGGTTTAAATTACCGCCCCCAGTGGTGTGAACATAGAAACAGCAGGTAGTTTACATATTAAGCTGCTAATATTATCAGGGCCTGTTCACCGATGCATCACTCAGATGAAGAGATACAACAGAGTTAGGAAATATACACATTCACCCATAAATGTTTACACAATGTTTCACATTTAATGTATCTGCTCATTGATATTCTTTGTGTTTTGTGCAATCAGAAACTCTTACTGCAGTTTGTCAACGTGAACTCAAATCTCATCTGAAGCAGAGGTTTCAGTGTGTGTTTGAGGGGGTTCCTAAACCAGGACATCCAGCTCTTCTGAACCAGATCTACACAGAGCTGTACATCACAGAGGGAGGAAGTGGGGAGGTCAATGCTCAACATGAGGTCAGACAGATCGAAACAGCATACAGGAGACCAGCGGGAACAGAAACAGTAATAAACTGTGAGGACATCTTTAAACCTTTACCTGGGAGAGATAAACCAGTCAGAACAGTGATGACAAAGGGAGTGACTGGCATTGGGAAAACAGTCTTAGCACAGAAGTTCACTCTTGACTGGGCTGAAGGCAAAACTAACAAGGATATACAGTTCACATTTACATTCACTTTCAGAGACCTGAATTTACTTAGAGCGAAAAAGTTCAGCTTGGTGGAACTTCTTCATCACTTCTTTATTCAGACCAAGGAAGCAGGAATCAGAAAGTTTGAGCAGTTCCAGGTTCTGTTCATCTTTGTCGGTCTGGATGAGTGTCGACTTCCTCTGGACTTCAAGAACAACCAGATCCTGACTGATGTTACAGAGTCCACCTCAGTGGACGCTCTGCTGACAAACCTCATCAGGGGGAACCTGCTTCCCTCTGCTCGCCTCTGGATAACCACACAATCTGCAGCAGCCAATCAGATCCCTCCTGAGTGCGTTGACATGGTGACGGAGGTGAGAGGCTTCACTGACCCACAGAAGGAGGAATACTTCAGGAAGAGATTCAGAGATGAGAAGCAGGCCAACAGAATCATCTCCCACATCAAGACGTCACAAAGTGTCCACATCATGTGCCACATCCCAGTCTTCTGCTGGATCACTGCTACAGTTCTGGAGGATGTGTTGAAAACCAGTGAGAGAGGAGAGCTTCCCAAGACCCTGACTGAGATGTACATCCACTTCCTGGTGGTTCAGTCCAAAGTGCAGAACATCAAGTATCACGGCAGAGCTGAGACAGATCCACACTGGACACCAGAGACCAGAGAGATGATCCTGTCTCTGGGAAAACTGGCTTTTGAGCAGCTGGAGAAAGGAAACCTGATCTTCTATGAAGAAGACCTGGCAGAGTGTGGCCTTGATATCAGAGCAGCCTCAGTGTACTCTGGAGTGTTCACACAGATCTTTAAAGAGGAGCGTGGGCTGTACCAGGACAAGGTTTTCTGCTTCGTCCATCTGAGCATTCAGGAGTTTCTGGCTGCAGTTTATGTCTTTCTGACCTTCACCAACTCTGGTGTCAATGTGATGAAAGAAAAACAGCAAACCTTCCCATCATCCATGACATCAAGAAATTTACAAGACCTCTACCAGAGTGCTGTGGACAAGGCCTTACAGAGTCCAAATGGACACCTGGATTTGTTTCTGCGCTTGCTCTTGGGCCTTTCAGTGGAGACCAACCAGCGTCTCCTACGAGGCCTGATGACACAGACAGGAAGTAGCTCACAGACCAATCAGGAAACAGTCCAGTACATCAAGGAGAAGATCAGAGAGAATCCCTCTCCAGAGAGAAGCATCAACCTGTTCTACTGTCTGAATGAGCTGAATGACAATTCTCTAGTGGAGGAGATCCAACGGCACCTGAGTTCAGGACGTCTCTCCACAGACAAACTCTCTCCTGCTCAGTGGTCAGCTCTGGTCTTCATGTTGCTGTCATCAGAAGAAGGTCTGGACGTGTTTGACTTGAAGAAATACTCTTCATCAGAGAAGGCTCTTCTGAAACTGCTACCAGTGGTCAAAGCATCTAAAATATCTGTGTAGGTGTATAGATAAATATAGATCAGAAAGATGAAATGTTACAATATTTATTGGAGGAAAAATAGAAGCACTGCTTAAGTTTTTGTTTATTTTTCTTGGTTGTATTTTTTCAGTCTGAGTGGCTGTAATCTGTCAGAGAGAAGCTGTGAGGCTCTGGCCTCAGTTCTCAGCTCCCAGTCCTCCAGTCTGAGAGAGCTGGACCTGAGCAACAATGACCTGCAGGATTCAGGAGTGAAGCGTCTCTCTGCTGGACTGTCCAGTCCAAACTGTAGACTGAAGGCTCTCAGGTCAGTGCTGATCAGCCAAGATCCCAATATACATAAAGGTTCATTTCAGTCAAGATACCCATACTCTAAACAATTTTCTCTGCTTCTCTGCTGATTTCTCAAGACTGCCATAATGTCAACATCTTGCACTGACAGAGGATATTTCATTATTTCCTCTCCTTCCTGCTTCTGTTGCTGAAGCATAAAACACCAGAAAGGACTTCCAAGATTCTGTTAAAAACTGAGTTCGAAGTGTTATCAAATTAATTCACAAAGGAGCTGCCATGGCTGAGTTTGTTAGCATTTTGGTGCATGGGAACGACTCAATTTTGATCAAAGAAATTAAACAAAGAACTTGAGATTCTTTAACAGAGGACTCTGTAGTAACAAACCATACATCAGTGGAAGACAACTCAACAGCATGCAGGTTTTCCCTGCTGTTTTATGTGTGTGTTTGTGTGTGTGTTTCCAGGCTGTCAGGCTGTCTGCTCACACAGGAAGGCTGTGCTGCTCTGGCCTCAGCTCTGAGCTCCAACCCCTCCCATCTGAGAGAGCTGGACCTGAGCTACAATCATCCAGGAGCCTCAGGAGAGAAGCTGCTCTCTGCTGGACTGGAGGATCCAACCTGGAGCCTGGAGGCTCTCAGGTGTGGAGAGACACACACACTGTCTTATAGAGGCCTGAGAGTCATACTGTGAAGCAGATGAATACTGTTTAATGTTACGTGTCAAATATACTTGTCTGACTCTGTTTTCTTCCTCCAGGGTGGACCATGGTGGAACTCAGATGTTGAAACCAGGCCTGAGGAAATGTATGTGTGTTTTTACTTTCATTCATAAAAACACAAAGCAGCAGACATTAATCACATTGAACAATGAACATTACAGACACGGTGGATCTGTAGTTTCTTCAGTTTGGCCCAACATGTTTAATTGTTGAATCCCCAAACAGCATTCATGTGATGTTACTAGAAGATGCTCTTGACTTCATGAGTAAAACACATGCTGAATTTAATATCGCTGCTCTCAAGCCAAAACCTTGTATATCCACAACATCAACTTTTCAGAAACAAAGGAAAGGATGGAGTCTTCTTTCCAGGTTGACAACTGTACATTTTTCAGCTGCTAAAATTAGCTTTGTAAAAGGTTTCATAACCCTGAGTGCTGTAGTACTTTCTTAACTCGTAGAGCAGCATACAGATATTCAAATTAAATTAAAACATGAAATTAACCAAAACTGAAGATATAAGGTTTTCACTGGATGGCGATGATATTGGTTAAACAAGCTTTCCTGTGAGTTGAAAGCTTGTTATAAAATATTAGTAATACAGAATCCTCGACAGCTCCAGAAGAAAAATGATAATCCAAATCTCAATCAATTTCTGTACTAATGGCTCTTACAGATGGAAAGCCCGACTATATAGCAGTATGTAGCATCATTTATTGAAATCCTACTATTGGCGGCTTTTATGTTAAGTGAGAATAGCCACCCACAGGCATGACATGATCATTGTAAAATATTGTAAAATAATGTAAAATAATGTAAATGTTAGTTGGTTACTCACTGTTTGATAATCCATGATGGTTCAGGTGGTCCAGGTTTGAACGGGTGCTGAGCATATATGGGTTAGGCTATAAACGAAATCATACATTCCCCACAAATACACAGGCCTTCTTATATAAATCAAAAACAAAATGACCAAAATCACACAGCGGTTGAAGACTGTATCTCTGTCCATCACAGCCCACTAATTTCAGCACACCTGCCTCCACCAAGAGGTTTCCTGAGATGTGAGGTTAAGTGTAGCACCAAAAATGACCATTAGGTGGTGCCAAACTACTTACATTAGAATAACTGAGAACCTTAGGAAATTCTCAGAGTGTGTTAGAAATGGCCACTGTGAATGAAACGTCTGATATGCTATGTCACCATGAGAGTGTTAGAAACAGTAAAACATCAACATTGGTAATCAGAACAAGTTTATTAGTGCAATTTTGTGTCTACATTGTCCCTTGTTCTCTTCATCAGATGCCTGTGACGTCAAACTGGACCCAAACACAGCACACAGAAACCTCACTGTGTCTGAGGACAACAGAAAGGCGACGCTGATGAGGAAGAAGCAGCCATATCCTGATCACCCAGAGAGATTTGACATCTATCAACAGGTGCTGTGTGGAACTGGTCTGACTGGGAGGTGTTACTGGGAGGTCAAGTGGGACGGATGGGTTAACATAGGAGTGACTTACAGAGGAATCAGACGCAGAGGAAACAGTGTTGACTGCTGTCTTGGAGGAAACGACAAATCCTGGAGTGTGTTATGCTCAGATGAAAGCTACCTTGCCTGGCACAATAACAGAAACACAGTCATACACACCCCGTCCACTTCGAACAGAGTAGCAGTGTATCTGGACTGGCCTGCTGGCTCTCTGTCCTTCTACAGCGTCTCCTCTGACGCTCTGATCCACCTCCACACCTTCACCTGCACCTTCACTGAACCTCTGTACCCTGCCTTCGGGCTTAATTTAGAGTTGTCTGGTTCCTCAGTGTCTCTGTGTCATATGGAGGACAGAGAATCGCCTCCGGTGTAAAAAACACTCACTCCTGAAATGTGAGTTCACAGTGTACACCTACATCCTAAAGTGGGTAACCTGATGTTTTGTAGAGATTGCACAGGGAAAAAATGCTTCCCTCCAAGTTTTAGGGCGATTGTGCTGAGGATGACACTGTGCCAAAGCAACAGGTGTGCTCCATAATACAAAACACACCCCGTCCCATCATCGACCCTAACTTCAGTGTCGGTGGTGCAGGTGCTGCTTGTGATGCAGCTGATTTTTTCTAGGCTGTAAACAGGAGATAGATTCACTCCCTCCTTTGGATGTGTTGGTTTGCCCTTTCTTAATTATCAGTGAGAATAACATCTGCACAAAACAGCTTCCTCAAATGGCAGCAAGATGTCAGCAAACCACACACAGTGGTCTTTAATGCTTGCACCAGACAAAGACACAAGAGAGGATCTGGGGTGTAGAGCTCATATTCAGGGCTCTATTTTATCATCTGAAAAGCACGCGCAGGTGCACTTAGGACGTGTCCAAGTCCACTTCTGCTATTTTAACGGCAGAGAAAATGGCCGTTGCACCAGGCGCCAGGCTCAAAAGGGTTGTACATAGTCGCTTCAGTAATCACGGGTGTGTTTCAGGTGTAACATGCCGTAAACAAATCATAGTGCCATCTCACACTCCCTTTAAAAGCCAGGTCAGTTGCACCTTGACTGATTGCTTATTATAATCCCTGGTGGAACATTTCCCAATAGTGTAAGTAAGTACTGGGAAATATTTTGGATTTTTTTTTTTTTTTTTTTGTATATTTGTTTTTTAATGTTGTAATCTTTTATCATGGCTTCAATGATTACAATGAAATGACTCATGAATGCCTTTTTAAAAATTGCTGTACTTATTCATTTGGCCCTGTTGTCTGTGTCTGGCATCACTGTAAAACAACAAAATATCATAATTCATTCTTTGTTTTTAATCACTGGCATTTTAAAGTATCTCTTGATGTATGAGGGATAAGAAGTGTATTCTGGGGTTTTGATGTTTTTCTGCTGCTGCTACAAAAGAAACCAATAAAAGGAATAAATCATTGCTCTGGGTGTCTTTGATTTTAATGTTTGGCTCTTCAAGCTGCACAAAACACTGCTGAAGTGCTCAGAGCACACTTTTGTTTTGGATGCAATCTGTAGGAACATCACACAGAAATCTGTGTTCTATTGAGCAGAACGTTCCTGAGTTCAGCAGAACATCTCTCAGGTTAAAACACAGCAGGACAGCTAACGTTACACTGCAAGCTTCAGCACATCCACAGGGTTTAACCTCCACACTTTAATAAACATGTCCACAATGCTGATATTTCAGAATGAATGTATCTTTCCTAGTTAACCAAGTTATCAAGTATATTATTTTACCTTTAAATATGATGTTGATTTGCGCAGAATTGCACAGAAGGCTGAGGTTTGCTTCAAGTGCTTTCTATCTGAGGTAAAGGTTAAGGTAAGGGTTTAAAGTCAAGCATACGGGGTTTGGATGAGGGATGGGGTGGGTTTCACCAGAGGGCTTCTTTTTCAAATCTCAAATATCACCAGAACCCGGACAGCAGTGATGACAAGCTCACTGCTCCAGCAACCACTGGATCTCAAGTGAGGACATTTTCTTTTGGCTAGAATAAAAGTTTTCTAAATTGAATTCTTTTGGCACAGTAGCTATTGTGGAACATAACGTCACTGAAGTATGCATTTATTCAGCCAGTAGTACTCATGATGTGTAACCTGGTTATGTAATATTTTAGTATATATACATGATTATGTTTTTAGTAGGGAGCACAAACCATAGGCATCACTGTGAAAGTCAAATATAACTCAAATGTTGATTAAGTACGTTTAATGGTGTAAAATTCATATTAACTGTAGAAGTAAAAATTGTCACAAGGGGATTTGATCTTGGACCCACATCAGGTGAAGTTAATGAAAGGTATAAAAGCAGGTGTAATCCAGATTTTGAATCAGTCGCTCCATGGACTTGGTTTATCGGACTCTGACTAAAGTGATAGGCCAAAGTGGTGGGTTTTCAACTGCAACATGTCAAGACCTGCAGGGGGCAGCACTTACCTTATGTCCAAAACTGCAGAGACAACAATTCACACAGACTGATGCTTGGGTGCCAGTGGGTTCACTGTCATAAATATTTCCACTGGTTTCAAGTTGACTGTTTCAAGGTTTTATAGGTGCATAATAAAATTAACACCACTTGATCTTTGATTTCTCACTCAAGGGTTCAATCTTGCAACAAGTTTAGACCGGTGTTGACCTTGACACTGACATTATGAAGATGTGACGGCAGCGTTAGGAGAACAAACAGCGTCTGTAAGATCTTACTGATTTTGTTTATTCTGGAGGAAACCTTTATCCAACCAGGTAATCCCTCTGAGATTAAATTCAATCTCTTTTTTTTCCGAGAGAGAGATCTGGTCAAGTAGCCTAACCCTGTGTTATGTAGAGAATTCTTTTTGTTTCCTCTTAATTGGAAAAAAACAAAAAAAAACAAAAAAAAAAACATTCATTGTGTATTGTTATATTGACCTCTGAAATCACTGATATCTTAGCTCTATTCTTTGATAATGGATCAATATGATCAGGTTATTGTTCTTGGAGATTTCATTTTCCATGTATTTCCAAATATTACATGAGCTAGTTTTTTTTTTTTTCAATAAAAAACTACAACTAAATGTTTAAGACTCTAGAGTAATGATTAATGTCTCTCTCTCTCTCTCTCTCTCTCTCTCTCTCTCTCTCTCTCCCTCGCTCTCGCTCTATCAGCATCAACCCAGCAGTTTACTTTCACATCTCTTTGGGACGGCAGATCGCTTACAACATGAAAAGGTACTGTAGCCAAAACCTTACATTACATCTATAAAATATTATTCTTCATCTCATTTTCGCCAACTGTTGATCTGTTTAATTGTAATACAAGTGTAATCCAGAATAAATCTCCTCCTTGTGATTATTAGAGGTTTAGGGGTTTGAAGGTTTATCAGAAAACTGTTCATGTTTAGGCTCAGAACATTAAAGCGGTTTCTGTGACAGTTTGTGAATATGTCGGTGTTTGTGTGTTAACGTTAAAATGATGAACAGGCTTATTTGTCACAGCACTTTCAGCCTTTCAGACGAGATGATGTGGGAAGTCAAACATTAACCAGTTGATAGACGCATAATAAAATTTCAGTCTGATTATATGGTTTGTGTCCACCAGACTTTGGACTGTTCTCTATTTCATATAAAACTAGCTTGATAATTGATTTATCTGGACTTGTTATCTTATAGGTTACATATTAGAATTGCTTCAGCAAGGCTCAAATCAAAATCGAAACTAAGACAGATGACGATGGTTTGAGAAATAAAAATGACTCCTCTGAAATGTAGCAAGTTCTTATTATTATAATTAATATTGTTGGGTTTTTTTTGTTGTTGTTGTTTTGAGCAATGTTAACATATTTTCACATATTCACGGTATTTTGAAAAGGTGCGATTGTGTTTTTGCTTTTAATTATTTCTCCAGAGGGGACTTTGCTTTCACTCTCCATTGCATATTCAAAGCTGTACCTGGGATCTGAACCAATGACCCTCTGCTTAAAATCCTGAGAATCTCAAATTTGGACACCACTGCCCCTCTTTAGCTCATATGTTGTTTCTAGCAGCTTTGATCAGGAGAGACCAGCCTCCCCTGAACCCAGCTGTGTGTCCCTGAAGAGTGACCGGTCTAGGAATCATCCTATTCATTTCAAAGATGGACACCACTCTAAACAACAGAGGTAAGACTTTATTTCAGATGAGTTCGCTGTTATTCAGCTCTACTGAGCAGAAATAGAAAGTCATGATGAGACAGAGATGATTGTTTCCTGAATAATTATGTCAACAGCATTTACATTGGGGTTCACCAGCTACTGCTTCATTTCTATGATTATTATGGGCTGTTGTGTGCTCTTGATTAAGTGCTGCTGCTCCTCTTAAGATGATATTTTATCTCAACAGGATCCAGCCGAAGAGACCAGCCTCCCCTGAACCCAGCTGTGTGTCCATGAAGAGTAACCAGTCACTGGACTGGATTACTATGTTTAGTGACAGACGTTGCTCGACTGAGCAAAGGTAAGAATTTAAAACAATGCAAAAGTAACAGCAAAAAGTAAGAGGTCAAGATGAGAAACATGGCTGATCTGGTGGTTTGTTCACATCCAACGGTTACGTTTATATGCTCATGGCCGAGTGGAATGTGAAGACCTAATTATTCATGTTTTCTCCACAGAGTCCACCAGGAGAGCTCAGAGCTTCCCAGTGGTCAGTCGGCCAAGGAGCATCAAACAGACCTGGACTCCATATTGAAGGTGTGTAAATGTGCTGGTCATAACTTCTGGTCTCCGTGCTGAACTCTCCAGACCAGTGGGCCTTCAGGCTCTGTAAGATGTTATCTAATGTTGTGCTCCACAATTTTATCAGGAAAGTCTGTTTCACATATTCTGTTCCAGGTTCTTGAGGAGGACATCGCCACTTTTGTGAAGAACGAGCTGAAAAGAATCCGGAGGGTCCTTGGTCCAGGATACCCAGAATGCTCAGAGAATCAGAGTGAGGATGAGAAGGTGATGGATGAGGAGGAAGAGCAGCAGAGGAACAACAGAGAGGCTTTTCTGCAGATCACACTGCACTTCCTGAGGAGAAGGAAGCAGGACAAGCTTGCTGACTCTCTGCACAGCAGTAAGAGACGTTTAACAGGTTTAACATGATGGAAAGTAGAAATATTTGTCTTTTTATGTTTCTACATATCATGTTTTTCAGGTCAAGTTTATTTCCATGCCATGAGAACAAACTAAACTAAGGTTTCATACAATGGATGATGGGTATTTTTCTGGGCATCTCAGTATAAACACAGGAGCTCAGCACAGATTATGTGCAAACCCCCTTTTACGTTCATTATACAGTCATATTATGATACAAAACAAATTCTACAGTTATTCAAACATGCAGACGACATAGTCTTAGTTTAACCTTTTTTATATATAAAGGTGATGCACCTGGAGAGCTCATTCATTCATTTTACTCACATTCCTGAGCCACTGCAAGGGAAAAGATTTGACTCAGCCACTCAGTTAACAACTCAGTCAATCAGCCACAGCTGGCCTTGACACGGATCCCTTACCAAAAAGAAGTAAACTTCTAGTTTACCTTTCCAAGTATACTTAAGTGGAGTTTGAGTATACTTTATCAAGTATACTTTCCTTACCAAGTATACTTGTATGTATGTACTAGTAGTGTACTTACATATGTACTAGTTAGTATACTTACAAAGTATACTTATACTAAAAGTACCCTGATTTGGCCCATTTTTGAGTATACTCGAGTAAACTTCAAGGTTACTTTACTTATATATAAGTATACTTAAATTATACATTTCCTGTGCTTGAGTTGTACTACTCTTTTACTTAAAGTAAACCATTTGTATACTCAGTGTACTTGAAATATACTTTACTTATACTTGAATTAAACTGTTTTCATATTGCATAAGGATGCAAAATTTGTTCTCCACATTTGGCCCATCCCCTGAGGGAGCGGTGGGCAGCAGCGGTGCCGTGCTCGGGAATTATTTTGTGATCTAACCCCCGAATTCCAACTCCAAATACCGAGTGCCAAGCAGGGAGGCAATGGGCAGCATTTTTAGAGTCTTCGGTATGACCCAGCTGGGGATTGAACCCCCAACCTCCCAGTCTCAGGGCGGACATTCTACCACTAGGCCACTGAGTTGGCACAGCCTTACGCGAATCAAATAGCTGAGTGGAGAGTTATCTGAAAAGTATACTTACCTAAGTATTAGTTCACAGAAAGTATACTTAGTTCATAAAAAGTGTACTTATAATTATACTTGAGTATACTACTTTTTGGTAAGGGAGTACACTTCAGGTTCACTCACAGTGTATGTGTTATGGCAACTACCTAAAAGCAGCCAATGTGTAAAATAGCTATACAACAAGCCAGCTAATACAGTAAAATAACACTCCATGTTGCAAGCAGGTACAACATTTTTATATACTTGTACTAAGTTTTAACTACTATTGGATAATATACTTAAACTTAAAGTATATCAAGTATGTTATACTTGGAGTATACTTAAACTTTGTCTGTGTACTCGTCAGTATAAACTAAGTATAGGCTACTTTTGTTAAGTATATTCCTGATAGTACATTAAAAGTAATCTGAGAAGTATACTTACCTAAGTATTAGTTCACAGAAAGTATACTTAGTTCGTAAAAAGTATACTTATAAGTATACTTGAGTATACTGCTTTTTGTTAAGGGATGCCATGTTTGGGTCAAATCTGTCCATTGACATATTAATAATTGTATTAATTTTGGTGATATAAAACCCATGGGCATGAAATTTAACAACGTTCTGCATTTTTTTTAATGAATTTTTAAAATGTTACTATATGTCCTATGATAAGTCTATAATATACTGTGTAGCCAATGATTTTACTCCCATGATCGGGACATTTAAAGACATTAAAACCATATATTTTGATCCCTGGTATCCTGTAGCATAAAATATGGCAGTCTATGATATCAGGCTCTCAAGCCCATCCTTTCCCTTTAAAACTGTAATTTTCAATATTGTCCAAGAGATGGCGCCATGTCCCCTCCCTCACCACTTGTGCAAATGTATGTTATTTTCCTGATTTCAACTGCGGCCATTTCTCCCATGAAAACTGGCCCAATGTGAATCCATCACACTGTAAAACCATGCATGATATTTTATTTGGCTTTCAGACTGAAGCCCTACCTTCAAAATGTTCGATTTTACTATTTCCCACCTGATTGCACCATTTTTCATGTTTGGCCTGAGGGGCAAAACTCCTGCTATTTTCATAGTCATTTTCAGGCTATTTTCAGGGGCCTTTGTCAGCAGCATTGTATGTATTATCAAGCTTTGGAGGCTGCTGCAAATTTTTGTTTTAACCAGAAATAGTATGTGTGTGTGTGTGTGTGTGTGTGTAATTTTTATGAAAATTAACATTCAGAGAGAAGACTGTGACATTTGTCTGGCAGAAAAGATAACTTAAAGAACAAAAGTCCATAGCTTTGGACATCAGTGTAGTTTGAAAGGAGATTTATAAAAGATTTTAAATAAGAAAGGGTAGAAATCTGTCAAAGCTGTGAAATGACCTGTAGCCTGGAATTGTTCAGCTGGCCCTTTACTTGAGCGGTACTCAGTCGACTTGGTAGAGGCTATTGTTTAAGGAGAATAGGAATATTTGAAATATAGCTATAAATATGAGCGTGTGTGTTTGTGTGTGTAACGGTTTTCCATAAGAACACTTGAAGTTGTAACATAAGTATAGTAAACTAACCTGTAAATGTTTACATCTCTTATGTTTACAGTATTCTTTATTTTTTGTTCATTCAGAAACATTTGCTGCTGTGCGCCATCGTGAACTCAAATCTCACCTGAAGCAGAAGTTTCAGCGCGTGTTTGAGGGGGTTGCTAAACCAGGAAACTCAACTCTTCTGAACCAGATCTACACAGAGCTGTACATCACAGAGGGAGAGAGTGGAGAGGTCAATGCTCAACATGAAGTCAGACAGATTGAAACAGCATCCAGGAAACCAGCAGGAACAGAAACACTGATAAAATATGAAGACATCTTTAAATCTGGAAGAGATAAACCAGTCAGAACACTGATGACAAAGGGAGTGTCTGGCATTGGAAAAACAATTTTAACACGGAAGTTCACTCTGGACTGGGCTGAAGGCAAAAACAACCAGGAAATACAATTCATATTTCCATTCACTTTCAGAGAGCTGAATCTGCTGAAAGGGAATTTCAGCTTGGTGGAACTTCTTCATCATTTCTTTATTCAGACCAAAGGAATCAGAAACTTTGACAAGTTCAAGGTTTTGTTGATCTTTGCTGGTCTGGATGAGTCCCGACTTCCTCTGGACTTCAAGAGCAACCATATCCTGACTGATGTTACAGAGTCCACCTCAGTGGACGTTCTGCTGACAAACCTCATCAAGGGGAACCTGCTTCCCTCTGCTCGCCTCTGGATAACCACACGACCAGCAGCAGCCAATCAGATCCCTCCTGAGTGTGTTGACATGGTGACGGAGGTGAGAGGCTTCACTGACCCACAGAAGGAGGAATACTTCAGGAAGAGATTCAGAGATGAGGAGCAGGCCAACAGAATCATCCGCCACATCAAAATGTCACAAAGCGTCCACATCATGTGCCACATCCCAGCTTTTTGCTGGATCACTGCTACAGTTCTGGAGGACGTGTTGAAAACCAGTGAGGGAGGCGACCTGCCCAGGACCCTGACTGAGATGTACATCCACCTCCTGGTGGTTCAGTCAAAAGTGCAGAACATCAAGTATCACGGCAGAGCTGAGACAGATCCACTCCAGACTCCAGAGACCAGGAAGATGATCCTGTCGCTGGGAAAACTGGCTTTTGAGCAGCTGAAGAAAGACAACCTGATCTTCTATGAAGAAGACCTGGCAGAGTGTGGCATTGATATCAGAGCAGCCTCAGTGTACTCAGGAGTGTTCACACAGATCTTTAAAGAGGAGCGTGGGCTGTACCAGGACAAGGTTTTCTGCTTTGTCCATCTGAGCATTCAGGAGTTTCTGGCTGCAGTTTATGTCTTTCTGACCTTCACCAACTCTGGTGTCAATGTACTGACTGAAAAACAGCAAACCTTCCCATCGTCCATGACATCAAGAAATATAAAGGAACTCCTCCAGAGTGCTGTGGACAAGGCCTTACAGAGTCCAAATGGACAGCTGGACTTGTTCCTGCGCTTCCTCCTGGGTCTTTCAGTAGAGACCAACCAGACTCTCCTACGAGGCCTGTTGACAGAGACAGGAAGTAGCTCGCAGACCAACCAGGAAACAGTCCAGTACATCAAACAGAAGATCAGAGAGAATCCATCTCCAGAGAGAAGCATCAACCTGTTCCACTGTCTGAATGAGCTGAATGACAATTCTCTAGTGGAGGAGATCCAACAGCACCTGAGTTCAGGACGTCTCTCCAAAGACAAACTCTCTCCTGCTCAGTGGTCAGCTCTGGCCTTACTGATATCAGAAAATGATCAGGACGTGTTTGACCTGAAGAAGTACTCTGCTTCAGAAGAAGCTCTTCTGAAGCTGCTGTCGGTGGTTAAAGCCTCCAGGAAATCTGTGTAGGTGCACAAATAACTAAAGATCAAACAGATTAAATTTTACCATTTCAGTAGAACAACCTGGAGACTGGAGGCTCTCAGGTGTGGAGAGGCTTGCTGCTGAGGCTGTGTCCCAGAAGCACGCTGCATACTAATCCCAAATAGTACAGTATACTCATTTTCACAGATTACTATTCTGGCAGTTACAAATGCACTGTTTCTACTCATTGCAAATGATGCAAACAAGACTTCTGCTGCCTTACAAGCTTTCAAAAACATCTAGTGCACAAATACCAAAAATAAGACAAAACAATACATTTATTTTTGGTTTTGATGCACTTCTTACTTACATTTGCTGCCCTACCCACACACTCAAAATACTGAGCCAGGAGAATATGTATATTGACATTCTTGAGTATTCTGAAGTGTGGACACACAAAATACTCAAACCTCAGCCAGAATGAGTATGTAGTATGCTTTTTGCTATTGGGATACAGTTATAGAGACATTAGAGTTTGGCAGCCATTTTCTGTTGTTAAATTTTTGTTTCCATCAATAGAGAATAGAGAATAAAGACAGAATATACTGGTCTGACTGTGTTTACTCCTCCTCCAGTGTGGACCATGGTGGAGAGCAGATGCTGAAACCAGGCCTGAGGAAGTGTAAGTGAAGATTTACTTTGATTCACTGAAACAAAGAAGCAGACGTTTGACGCTGCAGATGCTGTAATTAAAGTTTTATCAATTTGTTCCAAGCATCTTTCAAAAAGTTGAAGCTCCTAGTCCCAGCATCACGTCAATGCAGTTGTAATGATGCTCTTTATTCCATGATCTTAATTTTACAATGAAATAAATTATGCAATACTAAAACAAAACAAGGCAGTGTAAAAAGAAAATGTCTGCACCCCCTAGTCCAACAGTTTCTTCTCTTCCCTAAAAAACAAGAAATGTAAACAGGTTTATTAAAGGCAGAATGAGTAGGATTTTCCTAAAAAAAAAAAAAAAAAAAAAAAAAAAAAAAAAAACAATGTATAGACTCATACAAAAATAATCCCACTCAGCCTTTGCTGAGCCACTAGCTGTGTGTGTGTGTGTGTGTGTGTGCGTGCGTGTGTGTGTGCAGAGACCCTGCCTTCTGCCTGGATCTTGTTGTTAGGCTGAGCTCGGGACTCTTCTGGGCATCTGCCTTTGGGCAGCGGGTGTGCAGCTCCCAGCCAATCACAGCACAGCACCAATTGGTAGCACAATATCCAATAGGAAAATTACAGATTGGGGAAAAATGGAAATGTTACGAGGCAAAACGTCAAGTGGACAAAGCTCGTTCCACAATAGGAGTGAATCTGGGGTCGGCTTTCACCCGTTGGCGAGCTCTGAGGGAGAGGAGGAGGGTGAAGAGCAATGCACCATTGACCTGTTTTCTATTGGACATGTAGGTGCTAATTTTTTTTTGCTATGATGGCAACAGGATGGGGCCAACTTGAAATGTTGTGTTTGCAAACCGGAACCAACAGATTCCTACTCATTCTGCCTTTAAATCAAAACCCTGATGGAGAGAGATGGAGTGTTCCTCTGTAAGTGAATAGAACAGCATTACTAGATCCAAACCTGTTTTATATATTGTGTCTTGTTCTGTCCATCAGATTCCTGTGAACTCAAACTGGACCCAAACACAGCAAGCAGAAAACTCGTCCTGTCTGAGGACAACAGGAAGGCGACGCTGATGAGGAAGAAGCAGCCATATCCTGATCACCCAGAGAGATTTGAGAAATATCGTCAGGTGATGTGTGGAACTGGTCTGACTGGGAGGTGTTACTGGGAGGTCGAGTGGGACAGATGGATTAACATAGGAGTGACTTACAGAGGAATCAGACGCAGAGGAAACAGTGTTGACTGCTGTCTTGGAGGAAACGACAAATCCTGGAGTGTGTTATGTTCAGATGAAAGCTACCTTGCCTGGCACAATAACAGAAACACAGTCATACACACCCCGTCCTCCTCTAACAGAGTAGCAGTGTATCTGGACTGGCCTGCTGGCTCTCTGTCCTTCTACAGCGTCTCCTCTGATGCTCTGATCCACCTCCACACCTTCACCTGCACCTTCACTGAACCTCTGTACCCTGCCTTCGGGCTTAAATTAGAGTTGCCTGGTTCCTCAGTGTCTCTGTGTCAGATGGAGGACAGAGAGTCGCCTCTGGTGTTAAAAACACTCACTCCTGAAATGCGACTTCATTCTGCACAGGGAAAAAATGCTTCCCTCCAAGTTTTAGGGCGATTGTGCTGAGGATGACACTGTGCCAAAGCAATAGGTGTGCTCCATAGTACAAAACACACCCCGTCCCATCATCGACCCTAACGTCAGTGTCGGTGGTGCAGGTGCTGCTTGTGATGCAGCTGATTTTTTCTAGGCTGTAAACAGGAGATAGATCCACTCCCTCCATTTGGGTGTGTTGGTTTGCCCTTTCTTAATTATCAGTGAGAATAACATCTGCACAAAACAGCTTCCTCAAATGGCAGCAAGAGGTCAGCAAACTGCACACAGTGGATTTTAATGCTTGCACCAGAAAAAGACACAAGGATCTGGGGTGTAGAGCTCATATTCAGGGCTCTATTTTATCATCTGAAAAGCACGCACAGGTGCACTTAGGACGTGTCCAAGTCCACTTCTGCTATTTTAACAGCAGAGAAAATGGTCGTTGCACCAGGCGCCAGGCTCAAAAGGGTTGTACATAGTCACATGCTCACATGCCGTAAACAAATCATAGTGCCATTTCCAATTCCCTTTAAAAGCCAGGTCAGTTGCACCTTGACTGATTGCTTATTATAATCCCTGGTGGAACATTTCCCAATAGTGTAAGTAAGTAGGGGAGAGTGGGGTAAATAGTGCCAATTTTTACTTAAAGTGCCTTTAAAGCAAGGGGATTACAGTAATGCCTCCAACTAAAATATGCACATATAGTTTAGGATGTTGTGCATCCCTGGGAACAATCACTTTGGATCTTATATAAGCTGTTTGAGAAATATAGCTTTCGAAAAAAAAGTGGTTTTGTGGCACAACTTGCCCCCAGTGCGGGGTAAATTGTGCCATTAGAGAGAATATACTGGGGTAAATTGTGCCATTGATAATTGAAGTAAAACAGATCATTTTAATCTCACAAATGATAATGCTATATAAAAGCAAAACAAATTCAATACAAAATTATTTATTTAACATTTATTTATTATTTTAACAAGATCACAGGCCACTTTTCTATAACAAGGCCGAGCGCCACATGAACACATACCCAGAACAAAATAAAAATTCCAAAATGAGCACCTGCAAATCATCTTCACCTGAATCTGAATAGTTTTAGTGATCAAAGGTAAGAAAATAATGTACAATAACAATAAAATACAAGAAAGTAATATATAGTATATAATCACAAGTTGTGCCACTGGCACAAATTACCCCAAGGCCCTTTGGCACAAATTACCCCAAGCCCACCATTCTGAAAAAAATGCATCTCCCAGCTGTTTTGAGCTGACATCATGCTAACTGTATAGACTCATGGTGTAGCTTACTAAAGTACTAAAACCTGTGTGAACTGTTTTCAAAATTTTCTATAGTTGTTCAAACACAGCAATCAAAAAACCTTGATCATAGAAATTTTACTTTGGAGGGCAAAAAAATGTTTTTTGAACTTAAATGTGCTTACCTCTCAAGCCATGTGTCTCCCTTCTTTATAAGATGAGTGTAATGGGTGACTCTTCAAAAATATGTGGTCACATGACCAACTTCTTATATAGTTTTCTAGATAACAGGGGTGGCACTACTTGCCCCTTGGCACAAATAACCCCACTCTCCCCTACTGGGAAATATTTTGGATTTTTTTTTTTTTTTTTTTTTTTTTTTTTGTATATTTGTTTTTTAATGTTGTAATCTTTTATCATGGCTTCAATGATTACAATGAAATGACTCATGAATGCCTTTTTAAAAATTGCTGTACTTATTCATTTGGCCCTGTTGTCTGTGTCTGGCATCACTGTAAAAAAAACAAAATATAAAGTCATAATTCATTCTTTGTTTTTAATCACTGGCATTTTAAAGTATCTCTTGATGTATGAGGGATAAGAAGTGTATTCTGGGGTTTTGATGTTTTTCTGCTGCTGTTACAAAAGAAACCAATAAAAGGAATAAATCATTGCTCTGGGTGTCTTTGATTTTAATGTTTGGCTCTTCAAGCTGCACAAAACACTGCTGAAGTGCTCAGACCACACTTTTGTTTTGGATGCAATCTGTAGGAACATCACACAGAAATCTGTGTTCCAGTGAGCAGAACGTTCCTGAGTTCAGCAGAACATCTCTCAGGTGAAAACACAGCAGGACAGCTAACGTTACACTGCAAGCTTCAGCACATCCACAGGGTTTAACCTCCACACTTTAATAAACATGTCCACGATGTTGATATTTCAGAATTAATGTATCTTTCCTAGTTAACCAAGTTATCAAGTATATTATTTTACCTTTAAATATGATGTTGATTTGCACAGGATTGCACAGAAGGCTGGGGTTTGCTACAAGTGCTTTCTATCTGAGTTAAAGGTTAAGGTAAGGGTTTAAAGTCAAGCATAAAGGGTTTGGATGAGGGATGGGGTGGGTTTCACCAGAGGGCTTCTTTTTCAAATCTCGAATATCACCAGAACCTGTAACTCTTACCACTGGACAGCAGTGAGGACAAGCTCACTGCTCCAGCAACCACTGGATCTCAAGTGAGGACGTTTTCTTTTGGCTAGAATAAAAGTTTTCTAAATTGAATTCTTTTGGCACAGTAGCTATTGTGGAACATAACGTCACTGAAGTATGCATTTATTCAGCCAGTAGTACTCATGATGTGTAACCTGGTTATGTAATATTTTAGTAAATATACATGATTATGTTTTTAGTAGGGAGCACAAACCATAGGCACCATTGTGAAAGTCAAATATAACTCAAATGTTGATTAAGTACGTTTAATGGTGCAAAATTCATATTAACTGTAGAAGTAAAAATTGTCACAAGGGGATCTGATCTTGGACCCACATCAGGTGAAGTTAATGAAAGGTATAAAAGCAGGTGTAATCCAGATTTTGAATCAGTTGCTCCATGGACTTGGTTTATCCGATTCTGACTAAAGTGATAGGCCCAAGTGGTGGGTTTTCAACTGCAACATGTAAAGACCTGCAGGGGGCAGCACTTACCTTATGTCCAAAACTGCAGAGACAACAATTCACACAGACTGATGCTTTGATGTCAATGGGTTCACTGTCATAAACATATCTACTGGTTTCATTTCAGTGTTACAAGGTTTTGTTGGTGTATAATAAAACTGACACCACTTGATCTTTGATTTCTCATCCAAGGGCTCAATCTTTCAACAAGTTTAGACCGGTGTTGACCTTGACACTGACATTATGAAGATGTGACGGCAGTGTGAGGAGAACAAACAGCGTCTGTAAGATCTTACTGATTTTGTTTATTCTGGAGGAAATCTTTATTCAGCCAGGTAATCCCTCTGAGATTAAATTCAATCTCTTTTTTTTCTGATCTGAGATCTGGTCAAGTAGCCTAACCCTGTGTCATGCGGAGAATTCTTTTTGTTTGCTCTTAATCAGAAAAAAAAAAAACATTCATTGTGTATTATATTATATTGATCACTGATCTTAGCTCTATTCTTTGATAATGGATGAATATGATCAGGTTATTATCCTTGGAGATTTCATTATCTATGTATATCCAAATATTACATCAACTAGTTTTTTTTTTTTTTTTTTTTTTTTTTTACAATAAAAACTACAACTAAATGTTTAAGATTGTAGAGTAATGATTAATGTCTCTCTCTCTCTCTCTCTCTCTCTCTCTCTCTCTCTATCAGTGTCAACCCAGCAGTTTACTTTCACATCTCTTTGGGACGGCAGATCGCTTACAACATGAAAAGGTACTGTAGCCAAAACTTTACATTACTTTACATCTATAAAATATTATTCTTCATCTCATTTTCGCCAACTGTTGATCTGTTTAATTGTAATACAAGTGTAATCCAGAATACATCTCCTCCTTGTGATCATTAGAGGTTTAGGGGTTTGAAGGTTTATCAGAAAACTGCTCATGTTTAGGCTCAGAACATTAAAGCGGTTTCTGTGACAGTTTGTGAACATGTCGGTGTTTGTGTGTTAACGTTAAAATGATGAACAGGCTTATTTGTCACAGCACTTTCAGCCTTTCGGACGATGTAGATGATGTGGGAGGTCAAACATTAACCAGTTGATAGACGCATAATAAAATTTCAGTCTGATTATATGGTTTGTGTCCACCAGACTTTGGACTGTTCTCTATTTCATATTATAAAACTAGCTTGATAATTAATTTATCTGGACTTGTTATCTTATAGGTTACATATTAGAATTGCTTCAGCAAGGCTCAAATCAAAATCGAAACTAAGACAGATGACGATGGTTTGAGAAATAAAAATGACTCCTCTGAAACGTAGCAAGTTCTTATTATTATAATTAATATTGTTGGGTTTTTGTTGTTGTTGTTGTTGTTTTGAGCAATGTTAACATATTTTTACATATTCACGGTATTTTGAAAAGGTGCGATTGTGTTTTTGCTTTTAATTATTTCTCCAGAGAGGACTTTGCTTTCACTCTCCATTGCATAATCAAAGCTGTACCTGGGATCTGAACCAATGACCCTCTGCTTAAAATCCTGAGAATCTCAAATTTGGACACCACTGCCCCTCTTTAGCTCATATGTTATTTCTAGCAGGTTCGATCAGGAGAGACCAGCCTCCCCTGAACCCAGCTGTGTGTCCCTGAAGAGTGACCAGTCACTGGATTGGCTTGCTAAGTTCAAAGATGGAACCCACTCTAAACAAAAGAGGTAAGACTTAATTTCAGTTTGCTGTTATTCAGCTCTACTGAGCAGAAATAGAAAGTCATTATGAGACAGAGATGATTTGTTCCTGAATAATTGCATGTCAGCAGCATTTACATTGGGGTTCACCAGCTACTGCTTCATTTCTATGATTATTATGGGCTGTTGTGTGCTCTCGATTAAGTGCCGCTGCTCCTCTTAAGATGATATTTTATCTCAACAGGATCCAGCCGAAGAGACCAGCCTCCCCTGAACCCAGCTGTGTGTCCATGAAGAGTAACCAGTCACTGGACTGGATTACTATGTTTAGTGACAGACGCCGCTCTACTGAGCAAAGGTAAGAATTTAAAACAATGCAAAAGTAACAGCAAAAAGTAAGAGGTCAAGATGAGAAACATGGCTGATCTGGTGGTTTGTTCACATCCAACGGTTATGTTTATGTGCTCATGGGCGAGTGGAATGTGAAGACCTAATTATTCATGTTTTCTCCACAGAGTCCACCAGGAGAGCTCAGAGATTTCCTGTGGTCAGTCTACCAAGGAGCATCAAACAGACCTGGACACTATATTTAAGGTGTACAAATGTACAGCAGCACCTTTTACTTCTTGTTACATTTGACAATTGTGTTAGTAAAATTTTTTATTCATCTTTTATTCTCTTCTAGATGCTTGAGAAGAAGATTGTCAAGAGGGTTGTGAGTCCAGATTGCCCAGAGTGGTCAGAGAACCTGAATGAGGATGAGGATGTGATGGGTGGTGAGGATGAAGAGCAGAGTAGAAGCAACAGAGAAGCTTTTCTGCAGATCACACTGCACTTCCTGAGGAGAATGAAGCGGGAGGACCTGGCTGACTTTCTGCACAGCAGTAAGAAACTTTTAACAGGTTTGACATGATGGACTACATGTTGATAGACCAGAGAACAGGCCACTGACGTCATCTTCATTAAAACAAATTTGTGTACATGGGTTTAATGCAAGCTCCCAGTTAAAAAAAAAAAAGTTAGATAGAACTGAAAAGTTGGGTGTCGTCAGCATATTGTAACATCTGCTTACTGATGCACTTTTAATTTCTTTTTCCCGTTCAGAAACTCTCGCTGCAGCGTGCCAACATAAACTCAAATCTAATCTGAAGCAGAAGTTTCAGTGTGTGTTTGAGGGGATTGCCAAAGCAGGAAACCCAACTCTTCTGAACCAGATCTACACAGAGCTGTACATCACAGAGGGAGAGAGTCTAAAGGTCAATGATGAACATGAGGTCAGACAGATTGAAACAGCAGCCAGGAAACCAGCCAGACCAGAAACTGTAATAACATGTGAAGACATCTTTAAACCTTTACCTGGAAGAAATACACCAATCAGAACACTGATGACAAAGGGAGTGGCAGGCATTGGGAAAACAATCTTAACACAGAAGTTCACTCTGGACTGGGCTGAAGGCAAAACTAACCAGCATGTACACTTCACCTTTCCATTCACTTTCAGAGAGCTGAATCTGCTGAAAGAGAAAAAGTTAAGTTTGGTGGAACTTCTTCATCACTTCTACACTGAGACCAAAGAAGCAGGAATCAGAAAGTTTGAGCAGTTCCAGGTTGTGTTGATCTTTGACGGTCTGGATGAGTGTCGACTTCCTCTGGACTTTAAGAACAACCAGATCCTGACTGATGTTACAGAGTCCACCTCAGTGGGTGTTCTGCTGACAAACCTCATCAAGGGGAAACTGCTTCCCTCTGCTCGCCTCTGGATAACCACACGACCAGCAGCAGCCAATCAGATCCCTCCTGAGTGTGTTGACATGGTGACAGAGGTGAGAGGCTTCACTGACCCACAGAAGGAGGAATACTTCAGGAAGAGATTCAGAGATGAGGAGCAGGCCGGCAGAATCATCTCCCACATCAAAACGTCACAAAGCCTCCACATCATGTGCCACATCCCAGTCTTCTGCTGGATCACTGCTACAGTTCTGGAGGACATGTTGAAAACCAGTGAGGGAGGAGACCTGCCCAAGACCCTGACTGAGATGTACATCCACTTCCAGCTGGTTCAGTCCAAAGTGCAGAACATCAAGTATCACGGCAGAGCTGAGACAGATCCACTCCGGACTCCAGAGGAGATGATACTGTCTCTGGGAAAACTGGCTTTCGAGCAGCTGGAGAAAGGCAACCTGATCTTCTATGAAGAAGACCTGACAGAGTGTGGCATTGATATTAAAGCAGCCTCAGTGTACTCAGGAGTGTTCACACAGATCTTTAAAGAGGAGCGTGGGCTGTACCAGGACAAGGTTTTCTGCTTTGTCCATCTGAGCATCCAGGAGTTTCTGGCTGCTCTTTATGTCTTTCTGACCTTCATCAACTCTGGTGTCAATCTGCTGTCAGAGCAACAATCGACCTCCAGGTGTTTTTCAGTATTCAACAAGAAATCTAAATTAAAACACCTCCTCCACAATGCAGTGGACAAGTCCTTACAGAGTCCAAATGGACACCTGGACTTGTTTCTCCGCTTCCTCCTGGGTCTTTCAGTGGAGACCAACCAGAGTCTCTTACAAGGCCTGCTGACACAGACAGGAAGTAGCTCACAGACCAACAAGAAAACAGTCCAGTACATCAAGGAGAAAATCAGAGAGGATCCATCTCCAGAGAGAAGCATCAACCTTTTCCACTGTCTGAATGAGCTGAATGACAATTCTCTAGTGGAGGAGATCCAACAGTACCTGACTTCAGAGAGTCTCTCCACAGAAAATCTCTCCCCTGCTCAGTGGTCAGCTCTGGTCTTCATCTTACTGTCATCAGAAGAAAAACTGAATGTGTTTGACTTGAAGAAATACTCTGCTTCAGAGGACGTTTTTCTGAGACTGCTGCCGGTGGTTAAAGCCTCCAAAATATCTCTGTAGGTGCACTTATAACTGGATAGATCAAGTAGCTTAAATATGCTAAATTTGCATAAGATTTGCATTTCTACAATTATTGCTTATTTGTCTTGATAAACTTCTTCAGGCTGAGCGACTGTAATCTGTCAGAGAGAAGCTGTGAGGCTCTGGTCTCAGTTCTCAGCTCCCAGTCCTCCAGTCTGAGAGAGCTGGACCTGAGCAACAACCACCTGCAGGATTCAGGAGTGAAGCGTCTCTCTGCTGGACTGAAGAGTCCAAACTGTGAACTGGAGACTCTCAGGTGAGATTATGATGTTTTGTGTTACAGTTTGTTGCAAATATAACATAAAGTATATGTTTCATTTTTATTATTTGTGGTCATGTAATATTCTGCTTTGATGTTGTGTGGTGTAAACTAGCGGTCAACCAATTAACCGGCACCACTAGGACGTTTTACAAACTATCAGCATTGGCGGAACTTGGCTCTGATAGTGGCCAGTGGCTGTGCAGCCTCCTTCCTTCATTTCTTAACAGGGCTTATATTATTAAATATTTGCAGGGCCGTGTTGTGGAAAATTCAGTGACTTGATATGGAAATACAAATGTAGCCACTGCCATCGTGTGCAACTTTCACATTACTCCAAAATGTAGTTTGACAAAGTCTGCAGTGTGTGTGGTTGATCCAACCTTGCAAAAAAATAGAAAGTGTAAGAAAAACTATTTTTATTCTCATAAATTTAATCTCTGAGTTTTTTTTTTTCTCTGAATATTACCTTCCTCCCCTGGCTAATATGTCATCATGGTTTGCAGGCAACGTATTCTCATGAAACGGTTCGTATGATATCATATGAAAAGTTATGCACAAATTTCCGTGCATATTCCTACAAATTTTCAGCAGCACGAGCGATCAGCGCGCATGCGCGAGCCCCGAAGCGAGAGCCTTAAGAAAAATGGCGGACATTCCTTTTATTCTCAGTGGAAAATGCAATATTTTAAGATAGCTTATGCATTCAAATGCATTTTGATAACATTTCTAGCGGGAAATGTGCATTTTATTTCCAAAATCTTCGTTCAGTTAATGTACATGATGTTTACATTGTTAGTTATTACGAAGATTCTTTCAGGTTTCTATCGTTGCTATGGCTGTTGCTATGGACGCTGCTACCACTATCGCTGATGTAGCTTCCGCTCGGAAGTATTGTCCTCACTGTCACCGTGGAAATCTGGGGAGGGAGGCGTGGGGTTAACCTGATCTCACAGAAATCCGTGAAATGAGCATGACCTCCTAATAACGCATTGCGTGCTCCTCGCACGTAACCTGTTTTAATTGATTTCTATGGTTTTAATTCCGTGTGGTCACCACACAAACAGTGTCCACTGAAAGTCAGCGAGGATCTGTGCCGGACATACGGATTCTCGGCTTCAAAGACGTCACGCTGTGGGTGGTGGTTCATAGATCCCGGAAGTGCAAATTTAATCGATACTCCGGAAAATGGTCTGATTATTAGCCATAACGTTGTAACCATCCAAGGCAGACTTACCACGAGCTATGAGGATGTGTAACGATGGCATGTGCTTCAGCCGAGTCCACAAGTCCCGTATAATATCAACTTTATTTTAAGAAAACACGTTTTATTTGCGATGTCATATCACGGAGAAGCACTACATTACCCATAATCAATGTGTTGATCAGCGACGTGTCTGATTTGACTATCATCAATAAAGTCAATAAAGTGTAATAAAGTGCATGAAAGTTGATAATATGCTGATATGTTACGCCATTGAACACAACCCTTTCAGTCAGCGAAACAGAGCGGGTGGAAAAACCGCGGAAACACGTCAAAATAGCACTAACGATTTATATATATATTTCTATTTTTCATAACACATCTTTATTCGTGATATAAAGATAGGCTACATGTTAAGGTTATAGTTTTGGTGTTGAAAAACTACCGTATGTATGTTTTTTAAACCTAATTTCAAAACTTTTCCCCTAACCTGGAAGAAGCGTACCAGGACTACAATCTGTGCGGAGTTGCAACACACAGAGGTGTCCTGCGCCATACGTTTTGTAGTTCTAATATGTTTTGTCTATTATGTGATGTTGTGATCACTAATTTTTCAATCTCCATTATAGTTTTTGGGTGTGGGAAGAACGCCTGTTTGGTCAGATTTTATTTATTTTTTTCTTAAGACAGTGAAATCATGTTTTTTCCATGTTTTGACACTAGTCAGTGGCGCCCCCTATTGGTTTGCCATCGGACATGATAGTAGAGGTCAAGAGCTTTCCAAAAATGTTGACCCCATGTCTGTGCCATTTTTTGTCGCTGCACTGTAAGCCTTTAAAAGTGTCTCAGGTGGCCATATTAAGTTAATGGGAAAATATGAAATATGAAACATTGAGTATTTTATCGGGAATAAAAGCTTTGAAATGGTGCAAATTGAAAAGTATGACTGTGTTTAAGACTAACATCAATATTATAAATAAATTTGGCCATTACATTCCCCCTTAAAGAAGTTTGACTGATTTTATCAAGCTTGGCCCTAAAAGAGGTCTGCAGATGTACACCTGAGACAGCCTTGGCTTGGAGCACGATGAAAATCAAACTTTGTCACAGAACAACAATGAAGACATCGTTTGAAAGGTCTTGACCTATGGAGTAACATATCTCAGTGTGAGACCAGTGGGCAGTTCCTGCTCCCCACAAGTGCCCTTTGAACCTTGCACCTGAGACACTTTTAAAGGCTTACAGTGCAGCAACAAAAAATGGCACAGACATGGGGTCAACATTTTTGGAAAGCTCTTGACCTCTACTATCATGTCCGATGGCAAACCAATAGGGGGCGCCACTGACTAGTGTCAAAACATGGAAAAAACATTATTTCACTATCTTAAGAAAAAAAAAATAAAATCTGACCAAACAGGCGTTCTTCCCACACCCAAAAACTGTAAGGAAGATTGAAAAATTAGTGATCACAACATCACATAATAGACAAAACATATTAGAACTACAAACTACTATTTTGACGTGTTTCCGCGGTTTTTCCACCCGCTCTGTTTCGCTGACTGAAAGGGTTGTGTTCAATGGCGTAACATATCAGCATATTATCAACTTTCATGCACTTTATTAGATTTTATTGACTTTATTGATGAAAGCTGTCAAATCAGACACGTCGCTGATAAACACTAGGATTATGGGTAATGTAGTGCTTCTCCGTGATATGACATCGCAAATAAAACGTGTTTTCTTAAAATAAAGTTGATATTATACGGGACTCGGCTGAAGCACATGCCATCGTTACACATCCTCATAGCTCGTGGTAAGTCTGCCTTGGATGGTTACGTTATGGCTAATAATCAGACCTTTTTCAGGAATATCGATTAAATTTGCACTTCCGGGATCTATGAACCACCACCCACAGCGTGACGTCACGGAATCTCGCCGACTTCCAGTGAACACCGTTTGTGTGGTGACCACATGGAATTAAAACCATAGAAATCGATTAAAACAGGTTACGTGCGAGGAGCACGCAATGCGTTATTAGGAGGTCATGCTCATTTCACGGATTTCTGTGAGATCAGGTTAACCCCACGCCTCCCTCCCCAGATTTCCATGGTGACAGTCAGTGAGGAAGGGACTTCCGAGCGGAAGCTACATCAGCGACAGTGGTAGCAGCGTCCATAGCAACAGCCATAGCAACGATAGAAACCTGAAAGAATCTTCGTAATAACTAACAATGTAAACATCATGTACATTAACTGAACGAAGATTTTGGAAATAAAATGCACATTTCCCGCTAGAAATGTTATCAAAATGCATTTGAATGCATAAGCTATCTTAAAATATTGCATTTTCCACTGAGAATAAAAGGAATGTCCGCCATTTATTTTGTTTTCACAGAAAGACCAGCCTGCAGCGCATAGGTCACGTGATCACAACTTTCTGGTTCACAATTACGTTGGAAATATATGAATTATAGTGCAATATTTTTCATAGGAATTTGTACGAACGTTGAATGAGAACAGCCTGTTGCAGGGTTTCAGTGTTGCATGTTTTGTCTCTGAGACACAAAATATAACCTTCATGATAAATGACATCTCTGCAAATCACCCAAACTATGAAAGAAAATGTTTTTTTGTGTGTGTTTTGTCAGGCTGAATCAGAGCGAGCTCACAGAGAGAAGCTGTGAGGCTCTGGCCTCAGTTCTCAGCTCCCAGTCCTCCAGTCTGAGAGAGTTGGACCTGAGCAACAATGACCTGCAGGATTCAGGAGTGAAGCGTCTCTCTGCTGGACTGGAGAGTCCAAACTGTAGACTGGAGATTCTCAGGTCAGTAATCAACAGATGAAAAGTTAGATCTTACATATACAGGAGGTTACTGTAAGTAAAGATACCCAACATTTGTACAACTTTCTCTGATTTGTTGTTGTTTGTTGGCCACAATACCAACATTTAGCAGTGGCATAAGATGATTTCATTTCCTCTCTTTACTGCCTTTGATTTTGAGGCTTAATCAAATGAAATGACAAAGCAGATCACTTGGCTTGCTTTGTTAGCATTTGGGTGGCTTTCAATAAATGAGCAGAGCTAGTTCAGTCAGGAAACTGACCAGGTACTAGGGATCAACCGATTATCGGCCGGGCCGATTATCGGCGCCGATATTTGGCAATTTGACCCATATCGGCATCGGTCTTTTTTTTTTTTTTTTAATCCGACGGCCGATAAGAGATCAGTTTAAAACTGGGTTATTTTGGCTCTGATGCAGCTGGGCATCTGTCTGCAGTCACTTCTGTCTCCAGCATAGTCCCACCCACAGCACCATCTGATTGGTTACACGTAGAGCCACGGCACGGGTAACAGCCAATCAGCAGTGAAAGCTGTGCATGCACAGTGCTTACACACAGCGGAGAGGAAAAAAAGTTTTGCCGAGTGGAATTTGCATCTGCAATTTATGAGAGCAAGAGAAGCTGTCTCACTGGAAGAGTGTTAAATTTCGCTGACAAAGACCATTGTAGCATATGGTTGAATTATGATTGAAAATGAAATAATAAAGAAATCAGGGCTAGAAGATTCAAAGTATTAAGGTGAGGGGGAATGATTAAACTGATGCACAAAATTCAATGAAACTCAGGAGACAAAAGTATGCAGACATGGTACCAATGTATTGAGAAAAATAAAAATAAATAAACAAATAAACAAATGACAATACAAACCAAAAATGGATTCTTAGATATAAACCAAATGTTCTATATTAACACTGTTGTTCTGAACCCTTAAAGTATCAGCATAATTCATTCATTTAGCATTTAGCCAATAACCCTGGTTAGAATCTTTTTCACTCGGATAATATTTCAGCACATAGCATGATATTCTTCCAGCTCCAAAAAAGGAAAAAATAAATAAATTCAAAAGCAGTCCAAAGTCCAGAAGTCCAAAAGTCAGAGTGGCAGCAATGTGTGTGTATGGGGGAGTGAGAAAGAGGCAAGGGTGGAACGGTGGCTGGTGTCCTACCACACCGGCAGGAGCAGGGTTCCAGCAGTCCAGTGTCTCTAGGTTCCGGGCTCTCTAGCTCGCCATCAAAAACCTGGCCTGTGCAAACACAGGCCCATTTCAATGTAAATAGTTTGTGTAACTTAACAATCAAATGCAATAAATTACAAATCAATCTCATTCAATAAATTCAACACATTCAATAAATCGTTTACCCTGGGTCTAGACACACCTTCCTAACTAACACAGCAATATATAATTGATACGTTAGAAGGTAATCCATATTGTAAAGTGAGCTCATCTCTCATGAAGGTAACAATAATGATTAATCAGAGCAGGTGCGTGCTATCTTGGCTAAAGCGGGGAGAAACCGTCTGAACTCACCAATTCGGGAATTTGACCGCACACCGTGCTTCAATGCGGCTCGCAGCAGATGAGGGCATGACATCTACAATCAACGGTAAAAAAAAAAAAAAAGTTGGTACAACAGTCAAAAGCGGCATGATAGAAAAATGATAGGCGATCTAATTACCACAGAGCTGCCAACTTTTCAAAAAACCTTGGAGTGAGATTTGATGGGGGGTGGAGGGGGGCATGGCCCGACGTCATCATAAATCAATATAGGCCTAGTTCACATACATTCATCATGCCTTCCTTTTAACTAAAAGACGTTTTTGTACCTTGTAATCAGACATAGGGATGTTTATTTACCTTAAGTTTCGGAGGTAACTTCGTCCTTCAGAAAGGTCCAAATGACAGCTGGAGCGGCACCTGTCAGATCCGGAAGACCTGACCTGACCGTGTGGCCGTGCACTGTGCGGTGCCGGCCGGCACCAGGTCTACCGGATCTGACAGGTGCGCCGCGCACACAGACTGCCGTGCTTTCATTATAAACCGACTTTTGTTTATATGCGGTTGCAGCAGCACAATGGACAACAACACAGACAACATGGTTCATTATTGATTGCGCAACGCGGCGATTTGCCGGTAATCGCACTGCGCGTATTAAACGATTTTGCGGAGGCAGGAGGAAAGTTGCATGATTTACACCGTATCCACGTTCGCGCTGCGTGCGTGACCGTGCATGTGCTCGTGCATGAATGCTTGGGCGCGGTACAAACTTTGTAATGTGAGTAGCCTCTAACTGGTGGAAGTCCCTGATTGATCGAAAAGATTCTTCTGATTGGCTGAACCTCTTGTAAAAAGTGGCCCAGCCGCCGCTGCCTCTGCTCTGCAGGCATAACTTATCGATCACAAGTGGCTTTTCTCAGGCTCAACAGATAGATCACAGATAAACAGAACTGTTTTTAGTCAAAAGAAAAAAAGTCTCTTGATGAGCACTTCAGCGTGAGAAATCGGAGGTGTGGCGTGAGAGCGTGTGAAGCCAATCAAATGCGTGAGTCTCACGGCCAATGCGTGAGAGTTGGCAGCTCTGACCCAGTCCGCAGCAACTCTGCCCGCGCCGTCTGCATCAAACAGTGCCAGAGCGTTTGAGTGGAGCTTGCGTTGTCCACACCAAACAAATCAGTTCATTTACCGCGGCTGTGACTACCCGCTTCTACTTCCGCTTCCGCGCTGATAAACTGCGTCATCCGCTGATTTACCACAGCTGCTCTGACATCATTATCCTAATGTAGTTAAATAAATAATTCACATAAATTACAATAACAATGACAATGATAATAAAAAAATACTAATAACAGCATGAGTACCAGTAACCTGGGTTACACTATGACGAAAAATATTCGTCAATAAACCTTTTTCACGGACGAAAACTAAATAAAAACGAAATAAAAAGTCAGATATGATGACGAAGACTGTGACGAAATATAACTGACTCTTTAGTCAACGAATAAAAACGAGAGGAAAAGCCAGTGTGCTGTTAACAGCAGCACACTGGCTTAGCTTGTCTATTCAATTTTCAATTCAATTCAATTTTATTTATTTGTATAGCCCAGAATCACAAATACAAATTTGTCTCAAAGGGCTCTACAGAAAAATACAACATCCTCTGTCCTTAGACCCTCACATCGGATGAGGAACAACTCCCTAAAAACCCCTTTAACAGGGAGAAAAATAGGAAGAAACCTCAGGGGAGCAACAGAGGAGGGATCCCTCCCCAGGACGGACAGACGTGCAATAGATGTTGTAAACACAGATAACAAACAATAAATGTATGGTAATAGATAGGTGGCGGATGAGGGATGATGACGCCAAGGCAAGCTGGATGCACCAGAGCAGCCAGGGACCCGGGCCACACAGCCACCTACACCACGACGACCTGGATCTAAAATAGACAGCACGCACTCGGACAAACACACATCAACCATTCACACACACTCACACAGAGACAAAGGTGGCACATTAATTATCTGGAGAAGACTAATTGATAATTAGCTCCGTGAGAGCAATAATCTCATAATCTCGTCGGCAGGTGAGTGCTTGGGTTATTCAGAGAAGAGGTATCACTTCGGCTTATTTTTCCATCTATGTTATCACATGCTACTGTTCATTCATTGGTAGCTGAATTGTTAGGTCTGTTTGATAAGCAATTTACATTTTTAAAATAATAATAATAATTTAACATATTGTTAAATTTAAAAGTTTTACATCATAATAGTCAAATGCATCTTCTAAATTACAGTGGCACAGTACACTCAAGGTCTGGTTCTCAGAAATAAAACCATGATCGAAAAGAAATAATGTTTTGTTTCTTGACTCTTTGAGTAATGACCAGTGATTTCACTGTTATCAATTTTACATGTGTGCAATACTGAGTCATTAAGAATCATTAAGTAGCCTACTGTATGGTTGCATTGCATCTCTATTGATGGGAGAGTCTACCTGTATTGGCATGATTTAATTAGTTTAAACTTTAAAGACATATGTGCATGTATGTGTGTGTGTGTATATGTGTATATATGTGTGTGTGTGTGTGTGTGTGTGTGTGTGTGTGTGTGTGTGTGTGTGTGTATACATATATATATATATATATATATATGTGTGTGTGTGTGTGTGTGTATGACTAAAACTAATGACTTAAACTAGACTAAAATATTTTTAATTTTCGTCAACTAAGACTAGACTAAAACTATTAAGGACAGCAATGACTAAAATGTGACTAAGACTAATAAGCATTTTCGTCAAGAAGACTAAGACACTGCACTGGAGAGCACGCTGAACAGCTCTGCTTTTTGCACCACAATCTGGTGCTGCTCAATTGGGACTACCAACTGATTTGAGACTCACATTTCTGTCCAAATTTTATTCAACTTTGTTTTATTTACTTTATAAAACTTCAGGAAGCTGTGTATTTATGTATTTATTTAAATTTAAAGTTAACTTTATGATGCTGCTGACCCTGGGAACTCCCTGCACTTTTTGTTAGAATTTTAAAACAAATATGAATATTGTCTAAGTTAAAAAAAAAAAAAAAAAAAAAAAAACCTCTAACATGTTGCAAATTTGAAAAGCTGTTCAATAAACAAATGCCTAAAGGCATTTAAACAAAGTTAAGTGTTCGAGTTTGTATTATTCAAAATTTTGACGCCAATATTTTCACTTTTACTGCAAATGAATATCGGCTCCAAATATCGGTTATTGGCCTCCTTGACTACTAATAATCGGTATCAGTATCGGCCCTGAAAAAACCATATCGGTCGATCTCTACCAGGTACTATCAGATGATTGGTTCCTGAATTGTGTGCTTTAGCCAATCATCTTCTCACTCCCTAAATTCAAGTCTTTTAAATGACTCATAATCTTATCTTAACAGGTTGCTTGTGTAGGTGCAAATTTGCATCTATTCACGTTTTTGCATTGACTTTTTATGTACCTGTACCGTGTGAAAAACTTGCTTCCTCTTTGGACCAAGCACAGTTAGAAAACTCCTGGGGACAAACAGTCCACAAGGGAAAGGGAAGACAAATCAACATGATGCTGTTGCAAATGTGTCTTTCCAGGCTGTCAGGCTGTCTGCTCACACAGGAAGGCTGTGCTGCTCTGGCCTCAGCTCTGAGCTCCAACCCCTCCCATCTGAGAGAGCTGGACCTGAGCTACAATCATCCAGGAGCCTCAGGAGAGAAGCTGCTCTCTGCTGGACTGGAGGATCCAACCTGGAGCCTGAAGACTCTCAGGTGTGGAGAGGCACAGATGCACTCTCTGTCCTTTTCCACCAACATGGAGTTGTTTCCATTCTGGTTTGTGCACCTAATTTTGAACTGTTCAGAGCATTTTGACCAAAAATAAATTGGTTCAGCACCCAAGAGGTTGGTTCCCAGCTGGAACCAAAGAATAGTTTGAACCAGTGAGAACCATGACAGCATCAGTGGGTGTGTCATCTTGCTCAAACTGTTTACTTCCATTGTGCATTATGATCTAGCACTTTGAGATTTGTTTTAAATGTAAAGTACATTACAAATAAAATGTATTATTATGATGATGATGATGATGATGATGATGATTTGTTGATGACACATAATTTATTTCAATGGTTCTGCTCACAACTGGTGGAAACGTGGTTTACAAGGTTGCACCACGGTTCTAAGAATATTGAACATAACCTGGTTGAAGAACCATGGCTAATTTGGTGGAAAAGGGTAAGCGCATCTTGTGGAGACCTGAGAGCTGGTACACATTTCCTCAGTCATACTGTGAAGCCAAGGAATACTGTTACATGGTAAACATGAGAACTGTGGCATGGCAAATCATTCATAAACAAGGTCATTAAATCATTAAATGTTCATGTTTCTATCATCGAAGATAATATGTTGGTCTGACTCTGTTTATTCCCCAGTGTGGAACATGGTGGAGAGCAGATGTTGAAACCAGGCCTGAGGAAGTGTAAGTGTACATTTAGTTTTATTCACAACAACACAACACAGCAGACATTCAGCTGCTGATATACTGTGGTTGATGTTTCCTTAGTTTGTTCCAAGCTGATTTAAACTGTTGAACCTAGGTAATAGTATTATGCTGAAAGATGTTCATTACACCATAGTCTTAGTTACTATTCAGTTATGCATGAATTAAGGCACGATGCATGATGGCGTATCTGTACTTTCACTATGGACAAGGGAATGGGGAGCATTGGTTTAGTCTGAAGCAATTAAGGTGAACTAGCTGCGTAAAATCTGAAAAAGTGATTAGCTGATACTGAATCTTATGCTGATGTGCTGCCATCTTCAGCATTTCAAGTTTTCACCATCTCCTTTCATTTTAAAACTACAAGTTTTGTGACAAGTTTATTAGATCAAAACTTGTTGTCCTGTTCTCTCCATCAGATGGTTGCGAACTCTCTCTGGACCCAAACACAGCACACAGAAACCTCTCCCTGTCTGAGGGCAACAGAAAGGTGATGCTGATGAGAAACAAGCAGCCATATCCTGATCACCCAGAGAGATTTGAGGAAAAGCGTCAGGTGATGTGTGGCACTGGTCTGACTGGGAGGTGTTACTGGGAGGCTGAGTGGAAAGGAAAGGTTGATATAGGACTGACATACAGAGGAATCAGTAGAAGAGGAGACAGTGATGACTGCTGGCCTGGAGGAAATGACAAGTCCTGGAGTCTGTATTGCTCTAGTAAAAGTTATGTTGCTGTGCACAATAACAGAAGAAGAAACACACACATACACCCCTCCTCCTCCTCCTCTGGCAGAGTAGCAGTGTATCTGGACTGGCCTGCTGGCTCTCTGTCCTTCTACAGCGTCTCCTCTGACGCTCTGATCCACCTCCACACCTTCACCTGCACCTTCACTGAACCTCTGTACCCTGCGTTTGGACTTGGATTTGAGTCTGGGTTGTTTGCTTCTTCAGTGTTTCTGTGTTAGAAAAAAAGTATGCTCTGTCACTCTCTCTCTGTATGTGTGTGTGTGAAATGAGGCTATCTCTGAGAAACAGATTGCTTTAAGGCAGTTAAATGAAGAAACATAACACCCAGAGTCAGGACGACGTGGGAAGACACTAAACACCAAACTAGGAAATGAAAATAAAGCGCACTTCTCTAACCCTGAGGTGCCTCTCTGTCTGCAACAGCTTTCCAGCCTCCCCTCCCAACTCAGGAGCTTCCCATTTAAGTTCCTTCACGGTCAGCAACACCGAAAGCTGCTGACAGCAAAGTCACAAACAAAACATTTTCCTGAAAAGCCACTTGATCTCTCCTGCAGAGCTAGAGCCAGTAGAGACATTTTTCTGTCTTTGTGTTCAGCTTAAAGCCTGGATGGATGCGAATGGACTGTGGACTCAGTGCTCAGTCCTGATTGGTTGCCAAAGAGAGCATTATGAGGTCTGTTATCTCTGAATAACAGACTATTGTTTCATATCAGATCTGAGGCGGATCTACGGGTGGGCCTGGATGGGCGTAGGCCCACCCAGATTGACAGCTTGCCCACCCTATCAGATCAGTCCGAGAGGTTTTTTTTTTTCTTTCATCATATCATTTTATACATGTCTATCTAAAAAAATAAACAAAATGAAATAACAGGCCCATCCAGAATTTTTTTAGGCCCACCCATTAGCCATGTTCTGTATCCGCCACTGTATCAGATCGTGTCACTGTGCAAACAAGAAGCTTCATTTTTGTTTATCTGCCATCATCTAGTGGCAAAAACATGTTACTGCACACAATCAGTCGTAATTTCTGATCTTGGAAGATCTGTCAGTATTCATGCAGAGAGCAAAAAGCTTTTGATTGCCGGGTAGAGGCTGAACGGCAGTCATCATATATTTGTTTTTGGTGCTGTGGAGTAAGAAGTTATTTTCTGGGCTCCAAATAGCTCTGCCTCTTGTCTCCCCTATCTGTGGCTACCGGTACACAGCCTTCCCTTGCCACCACTTTCCCCCAAAACCCTTCTAGATGGAGTTTCCTGCTGTTAGGACACTCACAGCTTCATTCCGTTTCTTTTTCCCATATCCAATCAACATTAACCCCATGCTGTGACGAACAGCAGTTTTATCCAAGTATAAATTTGAAAGTGTGTTGTTTTCAGGTCTCGTTTTGATGCATCAGTAGCCACAGATATCAACAGACTTTGTAATTACTGTCTAATTATATAATTACAAATTGTGAGTGCTGTTGCATAAATGCACTGTGTTCATGATGCATAATTGATTGTTATTATTCATAATTGGTTTGAGATTAAATGTAAGATTATGGTGTGATTTCATGTGTAGTAAATTTGTTTGTTACAGTTAAAATACGATAAGGCACACACTCAGGCAAAAGGGCAGCCTGATGATACAATATGGGTCCTTTCTCCCAAAACAAGATGTTCTGCACTTGGTGAGCAGTTGTTTTTCATGAGAATCTATTGTAGTAGCATTCAGAGTCACACTTAGTGATGTCTGAGGCCAAAGTGGACAGTCAGAGACTTTTGAACGACTCTCAAAGAACCTCTTTTCATGACAACCAGCCAACAAGGTACTTTGTTTTACTTGAAAAAATGCACTTTGGTTTATGTTTATGCCATCTGTAATTGATTTTTTTTTTCATTGCAGGAAACTGTATAAGTTGTTGAGGTATTTTGTTCTCTGTTCATTCACAAACATAGTTTTCATTGTATGACTTATGCGTTGATGAATCAGTGAAACAAGACATGCCCAGGCATTAAACACCCGACCAGCGTCTGTGTTGTTATGAGGAGAGCTACACAAATTCACTATCTGATTGGTAAAGACTCAACAGGTGTGTCAAGCACTTCAAAACCATCAGAAACTAAAAAAATGAGGCTCTTGCACTCTTAAGTTTTTTTTTTTAATGTCTTATATAACTGAATACAAAGAGACAAAAGACAGATGTTGATGATGGCATTGCGCCGAAATGTGAAAAACAACAAATTTGCATCCTTTCAGAGTGTGAGAGCCTCATTCTTTAGGCCTATTCTTTATGACAAATTCATTATCAAAATGTGTTTGATAAAAGGTTATTGGTCCTATCATCTAATTCACCCACGGTGCCACGGTTTCAGTTGTGATACAAGTAGAAGAAGAAGAAGAAGATGAAGATTTGTTCACATTAGAGCAACAGCCGAAAATAGTAGAAAATGTCTGCAAATGAAACAAACAGTTGATGTTTTAGTGGTTTTATTACATATATTGTTACAGTACATCTTATCAGCCTAATACTACTCTATGGCTGCACTGGATATGAATGAAACATCAAGTTAAACACATCATTTCTGAATATTACAGCTCATTTGAAAATGTGAAGGCACATCATTTTTATATTACAAATCTGCATGTATTTACAAAAGGTCTTTGGCCCCTGGGTCAAAGATCGCCGCTGGAACACCACCAAGATGTACGAAAACTTGAATACAGCTGAATAAATTACAAAAAAAACAAAAACAAAAACAAAATACCCATGTAAAATGTAGGCATCAGATTCTGTCCTACATTAAGGCCTACACTCTTGTGATGATGATATAAAAAAAGGCACAAATTACATTTTGAATTTGTGTAAAAATATAAAGCATATCTTTAACATAGTCGCACAGTACAGTGAATGTTGAGTGCGAGCCCCGTCACCACCAGCCAACAGCTATCTTGATTTTGACAGACGATTAAACAAACTACCATACAAACCTGCACGCCCACGCTCTCTCTGTCTATGTCTCTATGTCTCTCGCTCTCTCTACTCTCTACTACATGCTTTGGGTGTTGCAATGTTCAAAGCAATTCAGAATAGGGAGGAATTTCAGACTTATTTACTTATTTTTGGTATGTTTGAGTGCTGGTGGGAAGCTCTGACTTCATAAAACTGTGACATTAGATAGTAAACAGCATTAGTTACATTCTTGATTTGCTAAATGTGTCTGGGTACAGACATACAGTACAGAAAAAAAATGAGTATGTTATGTCTAACACCGATGCCCCAGTGGACCTGCTGGTGGCGCTAGAGGGAAGGTCACGGAGCTGCTCAAATTGCCAGATTTTATCCTCCAGCTAACGTAAATGTTGTAATAAAATCTCAACTCTTACAACCACCCCTACCACTGTTAAAACATTTTGGCCTGCTGGTGGCGCTAGAGGAAACGTCATGGCGATCCCACCAAATAGATTTTTAGATATTCCACTGCAGTACTGACACTTTGACCTGCTGGTGGTGCTAGAGGGAAGGTCATAGGGTCACCAGAATTAAAAGGTTTCTTCCTCTGAGCAACATGGATGTTGTCACCAAAAATCCTCGTGACCCAACAAATAGATTTGGAGATATGGCGATCTGGACTGACTGACCGTAAACACTCCTGCCTCTCAGTGAGGGAAGTGACAGGCACTGAATCCAGCACCCAATCTGTTGATTTTGAGTACATTCACTGGGTGGCTGGTTGAGATGTAAGGAGGCTGGTGCTTCACTGCTCAGCAGGTCGATCAAGGCACCAACACTGTCAGGGTGAGAGGTTCGATTCCCGCTGGGATTAACTGTGCCACACATGTGGGCACTCACGGTACTGGAAGGCACTTTGGAAAAAAAAAATCAGCAAGCATTTGGCAGACGGCAGCCCAACCCAGACAAGCCCATTTCCACAGCAGGATGATACTGCGGCCCAGAGTCACAGCTCAGAGTTCCTGCTCAAACAGCTTTGGGAACTGTTATCAAGCCATATCACTAAGACCTCCAATGCAGGCAGCAGCTATGGTCGCACTGGTGTTCAACAGTCTAGACACAGACCTCCTAAGACACCTGAAGCCCCAGGTAGAGATGTGAAAGCCTTGGGTAGGTAGCAGCTGTTATGATTACAGTACATTAGCAGCCATTGCAGAAGCTCTGCTTCATGCAATTTTTGTGCATTGATACAGAAGTCAGTTCTTTCTGGCAAACTGCACAGTAGAACTAAATTTGCATATTGAAAATCATAAATTTGATGTATCCTAACATGTGGCAACTGGCCAATGAGTAACACAAGAGTAAGTGCAGCTTTAGTGTAGCAAGCATGCAATAAATCATGGGTTGTGTACAATGGCCATGTATAGACTCAGTCACATATTCCTGTCAAAATATTGTCTGATTTGCACAGAAAAGCACTTTGTGACTCTAAAAACACTAATCAGGTTGATTATTGTAATCTCAGCTTATGCCTATAATAAATCCTGTCATATTAGGGACTTAGATTGGACAGTTCTCAAAGTGGACAGTTAAAATTAAAAGTCAAACAGAAACCTCCACCAACACTGAACAATTCTCCAACTTCCACAGCTGCAGAACAGTTTATGTTTATCATTTGTATTCGCTGTTTGAATAGCATGTGAACAGTGAACCCTGGAAGGAAGTCCTGGTTGTCAGACTTCCCCACCAGCACATGAACTCAGCATGAAAGCTACAGGTAAAAACAGAAACCCTTTAATGCTGTTAATTCCAAACCTGCATCACCAAAATCAAATCACCTGGTCCTTGGCTCCACGGCAATCTGTCCACCAGATTTCAGCTAAAAATGCATATAACTTTTTGAGATATGTCAATTGAAAACACAGCCATGTTTCAACTTCCAGTACTACCAATGGAGGTAAACTAGAGCTCCCTCTTGTGGACTTTGTGAGGACGCATCCCTCCCAGGAGGTAAAATTAACCAGGCTTCACCCTGCAATTTTAATTGTGCTATGCAGCATGTAATCGCTCTCCCTCTCCCTCTCTCTCCTCTTCCTCCATCAGGTCCAGTCTACAGGTAATTGGTCTATTTAAGGGCTTATTTCTGAATATAGTGTCCCTCTTGAAATGCCACTTGTCATTTTTTTATTGTCTTTCCGCACAAGCCTCCAACTCTCTCTCTCTCTCTCTCTCTCTCTCTCTCTCTGTCCCTCTATCTATCTAATGATTTTCACCCTCATCCTCGAGCCTCTGGCCTCTTCTGTGGTTATAAGCTTCCGGTGACGTTCCTGGCCAGAGCCCAGGCGGGGAACTCGGTGAGGTTGAAGAGCGGAACGCCCCACGTGGTGATGGCCAACATCACCACCGCCACACCAATCAGGTTCACCCCGAAACCCGCTTTCACCTGGAGACAAGAGGACACCAGAGAACAGAGGGTTTTTTTTAACCTAGAAAAAAAAAAATCCTGAAATGTCCAAAACAGATGAGTGGAAATATCTCAATGATCTGGAGAAATGTCAGGTTAATGTCACACAAACACGCATGGATACAGTCCAATAGCGATTACATCACTACTGCACCTAAACGGTCACAATTTAATGTGTCTGAAAGATTTTCTTTAAAGAAGTCAGCAGATTTTTAACTGAATAATTTCTCAATTTGGCTTTTAATATTTTGTTTTTTTATACTATGCTTACTGGTCTATGTTTTTATTTTCCCTTATATATTTTAACATCTACTGTCTTTTTATAGTCTAAATTTAAAAACTTATTTTATTTATTTTATAAATTTAAAGTTTATTTTTTTATTTACCCTTGTTCTAACCATTTTTTTTTATATTGTATTGTAGTGTAAAGCACCTTGACTTGACTCAACTTGACCCATGTATGTAAAAGTGCTCTATAAATAAAGTCTATCATTATCCTTATTATTACTGTTATCAACAGCATTCCTGGTTATAACATAAAGCACATTTATTGGGAATAGTCAGCACAGTTGGTTGTTTCTCTGACCAATCAGATTGCTTGGATGAAATTTCTCATTTGTACAATCTAGTCATGACGAAGCGCCCCTGCGTCCTTGGACATGTTTGGGTTTCCGCCTTTGCCCATCCAGCAAAATATGTTTCCCTCGTTAAAGAGTGAAGGTGAAAAATGGAGCTCTTAGCGGCAATATTTAATCACGCTTTTGAAGAGACTTGTACAAATCAAATTTTTCTGTTCAAATTGTGACAGACAGCTTGAGAAACCGACGGCAGGAGGGAGGGTGGGTCTTATGGGTTATGTATAATTAGACTAGGGTGTGGATACCCGACCCAAGACCATCAAGACCCACTAGGACCCACTGGGATCCATTGGGACCCACCGGGAACCAACAGGTCGGGCCAGGTTTGGACAAAAAAATTATGTTCCGGTTAGGGTCGGGTTCCAGAAGGCTATTTCAGGCGGTCTAATATTACCTAGTGATGGAGAACGAGCAAAATCTCAGGCTCGGGTCGAGTTTGGACACAAATCAAAAAGCCTGTCGGGTTCGGGTTGGGCTCGGTTACTGTGTGTTCCCATCTCAGGTCGGGTTCAGACACAATCATGCAGCTTGATATGCACTCTTAATCAGACGGATGATTTTGATGCCTATCTTTGTCTATCAACCAACAGGCCAATCTCCAAAAAATGTGGGGCAATATTTTCAGTTTCGATTGTCCACTGCCTTGATTTGCTGCTTTCTGGACTGACATCACCCAGCATCCAAACAGTAGAAGGAATAAATTGAGCAAACAATCAAATCCACAGCATCTCAGTTGAAGGAGACGGGACACTCCTCTCTGTTGCAGCCCCATTTAAGCTGCAAAAACGAGTATAATTTTACATGAAAATCCTTCGTAGTGGAGGTTTGTCTTCCTGTTTTGTTGGTGTCCTAAGAGTTAAGAAATGAAAACTGCCTCTGTCCTGTGTCCTACGTCGGCTGTTGCACAACTGATCTTTGACACGCTGTACCCACAAGCCCTTTGAAGCTGCAGGTGCAGGGGCGGGAAGTCTGTTGTGTTATGCTGACTCTGCTTCTCCTTGTCTTTTTGTGTTTGTGTGAGTGTGTATGAATGTGTGTGTGTGCATGTATTGTACCATGTCGCTGATCTGCACGTGTCCGTAACTGAAGACGATGGCGTTGGGGGGGTTCCCCACTGGAAGCATGACCCCAAACGACACGCACATGGTGGAGGGAATCAGAGTGTGGAGGGGGTTGATATGGAGAGTCTCTGACTGGAGGAAAGAGATTAGAGAGAGAAAGAGAAATTAATCCTTTGACCAATTTGGCGATCATAATAAAACAACGAAGGTCTTGTTCCTTCATTATTTCATTTAATTAAAGTACATTTTTCAAAAGCAAACCACACTCATGAGTTTCTGAAAACGTGCTGTCAGAGGTGGACCGAAAGAACATCTAAATACGAAATAAATCTGTGTAGGATTTGAGGCTGTTTGGAGGATTTTATACTCTCTTGTCATACAATAAAATGGTTACCAAAAACTCTGTTGATTGTTGAGGTGGGAATCTTCAAGATCTTTGCTCGTATTTGTGACCAGCAGCTGATAAAAGCTGCTCTGCCTGTCATTTGGTCCCAAAACTGAAGGGTGCAATACCAATTCTGGCCACTATACACATACAGTATTTCCTCAAGTAGCGTCAGGGGAGCTGCAGAGGGTACCAGGCCTTTACCGGAGGCAGGCTTTTATTTGAGAAAGGCATTTACATCTAATTCCCTCTGTTTGATGACTAGATTTGCTCGTTTATTAGTATGACGCCTCCTTTTTGTCTTATGTGCTCCCGTTTGCTGTGTTAGAGTTTATGCTCTTAATACAAACTCAACACTTCCTGTATCCTATTTCAAATTAAGAGCCCGCTTGAATTTCTGTGGAAAGAATCCATGCATTACTTAACAAGGCCTTTATTGTGACATATTTGCAAGGCAATGTTGTGGAAAATTCAATACAGGCAGTACTTCAAATGTAGCTGCTGCCATCTTGTGGCTTTAGTACATTTCTCAAAAATATAGTTACACTGAGACACAGTGACTTAATGAGAAAGTGTTGAAAATACCATGGTTGTATTGTTAAATTTATTAAACTAAACTGGTAGAAATGTCCGTTATGCTTAACTGGCAATGCACATTACGTGAAAGTCACCGGAAATTTAGGAAATGCTACTGGAGCTGGAATTACCGCGGCTGCTGGCACCAGACTGCCCTGCAATGGATCCTCATTAAAGAGTAACTCAACACTACATCACATAAGGCAGAAAACATCTGCTGCACTGCCCCCTAGGGGTTGAAACTGTCAGCAATGTGGCACAGGTATTTTTAGCAGCTCTCAATGGCAAAGTTACTGTGGCTATAACACTGAGTGGGTGAGGCCAAAGTTTCCACCACTAGAGGGCAGTGCAGCAGAAATATAATGCTATTGTTTTTACCAACAGCCTGTATTTAGGGCAATTCCTTTATTTCTTTGTGCCAACAACGCCGCCGGCCATTATTGGAGCCCCGGATTTTAATTGAGTACCATCTTTTATTTGAGGAAGTACGCTAAATGAGGGGCGCTGTTGTGTTGCATGCATGCTTAAAGAGTGACTTAACCCTAAAACCCAAATCTGTGCAAAGCCTGACCTCTAATGGTTAAAAGTAGGATCCCTGGTTTTGGTGGCAGGCAATGACACCACCTATATTCAAGGCAAGAAACACACAACGCTGTTGGTGAATTTTAAGATTCAGCCACTGATTTGATCTGCACCGCCTAACTTTGACAGTTTGCCCAGACTTTTTTGAGCCAAGGACGTTCCAGCTCCTCCAAGAGCAATGCTCATCAAAAGCCAGACAAGCTTGTGTGTGTCATCGGTCTCCGGGGAAACCTCCCTTTGACTGAAGTGTCTCGGAACAATTTTATTCCAGAAAAATGGGAAAACGTCCTCCCTGCCTCGTCTCTGCACAGACGACAGCTCAATGGGCTCAGTGATGGCAGAAATATGGCAAAAAAAACCTGATAATTATTAACCAATAGTTAGTTGTTTTGCATGTTTTTCCCATTTGTGTCCACAAGAGGGAGTGAAGTTGAGACTTGTGGTATGTTTAATTGGATTTGGCCTTCAACAGAAACCATACGTAACCAAATATATATATACTGATCAATACACACTACTATACATTCTATCCTACTCAGTGGACGATATGGGTATATTTTACTCTATATTTTATTCAGGAACAAGGAGATCCTGCTGATTTTATCCCAGAATCACAATATTATATATTGCAATGCCTCTTCAAAGTCCAGATGCTGAGGAGAAGATTGTGATTCTGGGCTCAAACCAGCAGGATTTCCTTCTGACTGAATCCCACAGGAGAAGAGAAACTAGTTTTCCCAGTTTTTTTATGCATAAAATTCCGACTTAAATCTCCAAATTTCTGAACATCTATATTTTATCATTTAAAAACTAAATATCAAACTGTGCCTCATTTTTAAAATCACATTTGCATCATCTCCTGAAAAAGTGTAATGTGTGTTAAGACTGTGAAGAAAGAAGTGTATGTGTGTGTGTGTGTGTGTGTGTGTGTGTGTCGCACCAGTGCAGACAGGATGGGCAGGAAGACGGTGAGAGTCGCCGGGTTGGAGGCGAACTCGGTGACGGCCGACACCAGCAGGCAGGCGAGCAGCGTGACGGCCCAGGGAGGGAGGCCGCTCATCGGCTCCAGCTGCCGGCCGATCCACACCGACAGGCCTGACACCTGCACACACACACACACACACACACACACGTACAGATAAATGTCAACACACATAGACCCAAAGCCATTTATTTAAATAATTACCATCATGATAAATTAAATAAATGTTTTAATAAAAAGTCACACTTTAGCGCCCCCTGTGGCCAAAGTTTAGATTTATTTTATTTTTTGTAAACCCATAAACTGTACGCTTTTATATAAAGGTGTATTGGAGCCATTGTAGGGAGAAAAAAAAAATTAGGAGCGTTTTTCTTGTAAATTTGTGACTGCATAATCTTAACATTTCAAGCTTTTATTTCTCATAAATCTACATCATTAGTTGCTTTCTGAGTTTTTATTATCTGTTTTTTCTCTGAATATTCCCCCCTCCCTTGGCTCCAAAAAACACACAGGTAAGAGCTTCTCTCTCTCTCTCTCTCTCTCTCACACACACACACACACACACACACACACACACACTCAGTACCTTGCACCCGGCAGCCAGAGCGTAGCCTCCACCGACCAGGATGACGATTTCCCACGGCATCAGCCTCTGGAAGTCCTTCCAGGTGATCATGGGAGCCAGAGGGTCATCATCATCTGACGGACAGAAACACAGAAACACCTGAAGTGCCTTTTCAAACACAAACAATGTGCTACGACCCATTTTAAATAAAACAGTTGCATATATTTATGGAGCGATTTGATATGACGGTGTAATCGGGCCATTGTGAGGAGAAAAAAAATACAGAGCCAGGAGAAGAGAGAGTGATATTCTGAGAAAAAATGCGCAGAACATGTGAGATTAAATTCATAAATCCACAAGAAAAAAATAAGCTATTCTCTGAGCTTAAAGTGGTAAATTTACGAGAAAATAGCATAAACAGTAAACTCAGAAATTTATGAGGAAAAAAACTTGACCTAAAAAAAAATGTTTTTTTCTTGTAAAGTTGATTACAATGTAATCATTTTCAAGTTTTTTTTTCTCATAAATTTTGAGTTTTTCCCCAATATTTTCCCACCTCCTCTCCTCTGGCTTCATAATTTTCCCCCCTACAAAGGCCCTAATATGCTGTCATATTTTGAAGAAGAAATACACTTGTCACAAGGGCCAAAAGATTCTTCTACCCTCATGTTTTTTTCAGTGAATGTTGAGGTGCTAGCATGGATTTAATAGAATGTAAACCCACCTAGACTGAGCGTAAACCCAGCATGAGTTTTTATGGTATTTATCCATAGTATTAATCCTAGTAAAAGTTATTAAATTAAGGGAAAAGCAAAAATCATTGCTTACAAATATAGCTAGTTTTTGTTTATACTTGAGTTATTTGTGTTATGAAGATCACCACATGGTTATCACACTTTATTACAGTGTTTGTATAGGGTTAGGAATGTTAGGAATGTGGATTTAGGTAATTTCAGAGCTGTAGTTACCACCTATGACCAGCAGGGGGAGACAGTGCAGCATTCATTTTATTACTAACAGAACCTGGGCATGCACAGGCCTGGGAGCTGAATTAACTTTGTATATTATGTATTTATTTGTGGTTTATTTGGTAGGGACACATACAGTGTACACAGAGTTATCTTATGCGAGCCTACAGAGTTTAGAAGTGATACTAATTCGCGACACCCATCCCAAGACATGGCTTTTGTGAAAGTTTTATGCTAAGGTTTCCATTTTTATTTGGATATGAGTGTTGAAATCAAAATACTAAGAACTAATGGAGCGCCAGGGCAACAATAAGTCACAAACATGGCATCATGTGGTAATAAAATGTATGTTCTGGGCTTGTTATGTCATGTTAAGTCATGCTATGTTATTGTTATTCCATATGACAATTAATATTATTTGTTCTTAGACTTAGACTTAGACTTTCTTTATTGTCATTGCACAAAAAAAAAAAAAAAAACACAGCAGTGAGTTTTTTGCAACAAAATGTCGTTGCTTGGCTTCCGGATTACAACAGAGATGGAATTGTGGGGCAGTTTAAATAATTAAAATATAATCTATATAACTAGTGCTATAACTGTTATATTATTCTGTCTTATGTCATGCTATCTTACATCATTCCATATTACTACTCTAAATTATATTACATTATTCTACACTGTTACATTATGTTATGTTTGGCCGGCCCAACACGTAAGCGGACTAAGCGCCTGCTCAGGTCCCCCATGGCCACCAGGGGGCCCCCAAGAGCACCATTCAAATCAAATTCTGCCCCATCAAGGCTCAGGCCAGCTCTATAATTGTGTCATGTTGTGTCATATTACTGCCTTGTGTTTTGCTATATTGTGCTATGGTATGGTATTTTGTAACCTTTCTGTTTTTAGTATTTATATATTCATGTGTTTATTGTGCATTGTGTTGTGTTGTTCTGTGTTGTGTTCAGGTTCCGGTTTATTTCAAGGTCTTCGTCACATCACAGTCTTGAATGACTTAAAGGCCCACAGGTTTATAGAAGACAAAACTTAAACCAAAACGCCCTCAGGGTGTCGGTGCTGGGACGCTAACCCTGACCCACATCACACACATCACACTTTTCCAGGCCTCTGCTGTTTTTCTGCTGTGTTTTGAACATGAACCAGTGACTCCGTGACCCAGCGAGCTGCAGCACGCCGAGCAGCCAAACACACTGTGAGAGCAACACTGACAGAGCTCGTGAGTAAATATCCTGAATAAAAAAAAAAAAAAAAAAAAAAAAAACACCTTCATGGCCGTGGTGCGGTTGCATGTCTCTGCTGAGCGGCACTGCACTTTATTAACCCGGGAAAATGTTTGTTGTGGCTGAGACTCTGAGCTTGGGACTCGCTTATTTTGAATAATGAAAAAATTAATTCACCCAGCAACCTTGATCCATATGTTGGTGATTTTGCACGGCATCAGGAAGCTCTGAAACATCTTTCTTCTCAATATAAAAGAAAAAAAAAAAAACAGCCTTCTTTAATTTTCCAAAAAAGTTCCTTCAGTCTGATTTTGTATACGAGGTTATGAAGTTCTTATATACAGACTGGACGCTGCTTTTGGTCGAAACAGGTAAACAAACAGAAGCACATGTTCTGTATACAAGGACATCATAACCTGTATAACTGTAGAATAATGGTGTGCATAGGTATACTTTCACATATTCTCACTTTCTTGTTTTAGTATATATTGTTGAAATACTATTGTAGGAATAATGCACTTTTTAAAAACACATTTCTAATGCACGTATTTTTAAAATTTCTTATTTTTTCCCTTTCTATATCTTTTAATTTCACTTATTTTATATATATATCTGATTCTGATTCAATTTTGTTGTGGATTTATATTGTATTTTTCTTTATTTTTTCCCCCTAAAAGCTGTACGTAGTGTCCCCACACAGATCAATAAAGTTTAATCTTATTTATTTGTTTGTTTATCTAATTGGCAGACCCTGAATAACTCCTGGTGGAAGTCAGTTCAGGTTACGTCTCTGTGCTCCGCCCGCCTGGCGCTCCACGGAGGGTAAACCAAACATTTACATATATATCAAACGCTGCTAGATGCAGAGCCGGGTCCTGACCTCTGTTCCTGCAGCTGGAGGAGGACGAGGAGGAGAAGGGTCGTCTGGCAGGGATGAGGAAGAGCAGGAAGCCCAGCAGGACGGAGACCGTCGCATCGGTCCTGTAGCCTTTCCTGGAAAAAAAAAAAAAATAAAAAAAAAAATAAAAGACACAAAGTTGTGTCTGACATAAAGTGTTTCTGTGCTATTTAGTGCTAAGATGTTTTTTTTTTTTTTTCCTCAGGAACTCTCTTTGTTTTTCCTTGTTTTTGTGTCATTCAGCTGTCACTACTGTGTCGACAAGACTTTACACTTTTCAAAACCCAGTAAACAAAGTAAATAAACAAAATAAAACAAAACAAAACAAAAAAATACAGATGATGAAAACAGAAATAAAAAAGTGAATAATAATAATAATAGTAATAATAATAATGAATGAATGAATAAATAAGCTAATAAATAAACAAACAAATTAAATTAAATTAAATACAGATGATGAAAACAGAAACAAAAAATTTAAAAAATGCAAATAATAATAAATAAATAAATAAAAAGCAAATAAATAGGCAAACATAAAATTAAATAAAATAAATTTAAAAATGAAATAAAATAAGAAATAAAACAGAAATAAAGGACAAAAACACACATAATTAATCTGCAATGGATTTAAAACTTGTAACTAGAAAGTAATTCTACAGTTTGTAACTCAAATTTAAACGTAAATCTATAGTGTGAAAATCCATAATGTATATATAATGTAATTTAAATATATACAAATGCAGAATAATGTAAAAATCTACAGACAAAGTTTACTGCTGATTATATTAGTCAAGGGTGTGCGTGTGTGTGTGTGTGTGTGTGTGTGTGAGTGTGTGAGATTGTGTGTATTTATATATTTCCCACTGACATCACTCATTGCCCAAAGCCGTTGGTCACCGGCTGCGGTTGCTGCCTGAACACCGGACCACAAACCCCTGTTATTTGGTTACCCAGAATGCCGTGCTTTGCGGCGGCGTGTCGGTACGTACTTCTCAAAGAGCGACGTCCAGCCGGGCACGAAGCCGGGCTCTCTGGTGAACCACAGCAGAGTCATCAGGACGAAGAAAACCCCCGTCACCACCTCTGGGTAGCTGATGCACACACACACACACACACACACACACACACACACACACATGCACACACACATGCACAAAGTCCCATGAGCAGCGATTACAGGAGTGTCAGGTCGGGTTGGGTAAGAAAGAAAAAACAGATTCAAATGTAAAAATTCCTCTAAAAATGTCTAAAGGAAAACTGTTATATATTTCAGTGTGTTTCCATGGCAACACGAAGCATCATTTTCTTGATAGAAGTAAACCGTCTTCGGCCCGTTCTCAATCCCAGGTCGTCAAATACCGACACCTTGGGAAGCAAAACGTTTCCCCGCTTAGGGACTATTTTCCATGGCGGAGGAAGAAGAAGAGGAGGAGGAGGAGGGAGCATTTCAGTGTGAAAAAGTCCTGAAAAGCCAACAGTGCTGCTGCTTTTAGGAAAACTCATGTGGAGGACTTTATTCCGCTGATGGAAAACTGGAGTGAAGAAAGTGTGAAGGCTCTGAAAGTTCATGTTCATATCGTCGTGGAATGAATGGAAACCAGCGGCGGGAGGAGAAATGATACGGCGGCTCTGAAACACCATCGCTCAAGTTTATACATTTTGAAGATGTTAAACTAAAAAAATACGAGTTCTCTAACATTAGATCTGCTCACGCTCTCATCTCGTGGGTTTCCTTTGTTATAAATGAACAAACAGTTCAAAAACAACTTTAAATGACTTTTCTTTTTTGTTATTTTGTTTTTTTTACAGTGCACTTCTCTTTTTTTTTTTTTTTTTTTTGCTCATCACATCGTCCCATTGTGGCCCTGCTAGAAAATTCCATGACTTTTCCATGACTTTCCACAATTAGTCCACATACAGAAATGTGAAACGTGCAGAAAATGTGTCTGCTGTTCACACAGTTTTTGGAAAGTTGGCCGTCCACACCCAAACTGAAAAATGTTTACGTTTATTGAACAGACATGCACATAACAACATGCCCTGTTCGTTTTTTTAGGTTCCAGTCAGGATCACCCGTGTGTTATATGTCATATGTCATGAAATCCTCCCTGTTTTCTCTGCTACGTCCCAATGCCAAACCAGCATTTCCAAATTCATGCTGGTGAAAACCTAAAAATATCTGGTGGACAAAAACACCGTTTAAGTGTGGACAGAAAGTGGCAAAGTGGAGAAACAAAGCTGCGTTTTCAGATTTCTCCGGATACGCGTGAACTCATCATGAATCTCTGCGCTTCCATGAGCTGAAAGCGTTCTGTTTTTCAGTGTGAAAACCGACAAATTCAGTGAGCGTTGGAAACAAATTCAGAAATACATCGTGCCATGATCCTGTGAAATCTTTCCATAAAACTCTGTGACTATTTCCAAAGAACTGATCAAATTCCCAGGTGTTGCGTGTCTGGAATGTGACCTTCAAAATAATATATTAGGCGTGGGAATCGTGGTCAAACACAGCTAGGAAAGAGAAACCACACATATTGACACACACACACACACACACACACACACACATACACACCTGATGGGCCCCAGCTTGGCGTACTCCTCGTGGATCCTCCTCTCGGACAGCATCTCCCTCCTGGTTTTGCGTTTCTTACTCAGCGAGCACGTTTCCCTGAAGCTGCACGCGACAACACAAACCACACGGTGACACAGGGATTACCCTGAGCCCGCGCTGATAACCTGCCATTATTATGTTCTGCACACACGGCATGCACGGTGCACACACACACACACACACACACCTGCACACGAGCATGAGGTCACACTCTGTATGTGAAAGGTGGAACTCGGACAAATGTAATGCTAAAGGCGTAACTGGGTCGATGAATTTGTCTTTAAATTAGATTTTGTTTTGTTTTGATGGAGACGAAGGCAGCGCTTTAATTAAAACGCACTCTTGATGTGATAAAAGCAGAAGAGGTGCTCATTTTAATAAAAACAGCAGCGCTTTTGTCAAATCACATCAAACCACGCATTGTGCTGTTCCCTTTCCTCCTTCTCTCTCTCGTTTTTTCCCCTTCTCTCTCTCTCTCTCTCTCAGCTCGGTTCAATTGGCTTTACTGACATCACATCAATCAGACATGTTGCCAAAGTGAAAATAATCTCATCTAAACAATAAAATATGAATGGAGAATAATAAAATCTGTCATAACGGTAATGGAAAAATGTACAAACAGTGCACACACAGGGGCGGATCTACCAGGGTGGCCTGGGCTGGCAGCTGCCACCCCAGTTTGGGAAATCTAATTAGAAAAAAAAAAAAAAAGGTAGTTGCTGGTCGGAAGTTTACAAGACTGAAACTCTGCTGTCCGAGGGCAAGTGAATGTGGCGTGAGATGAGACAGTGGCAGGTGCTGTTCCTCTATCTACCCTGTAAAATTTCCATGCCACCGTTCAGCCCCCCCCTTCAATATTTCTCGAGGTCCGCCCCGTATATACACACACATACACATGAAAAATAAATAACAACAGCCTAATGTAAAAATTTTGGTTCATAAAGCGCCTTGGGATAACTTCTGCTGTGATTTGACGCTGTGCAAGTAAAACTGAACTGAACTGAATTCAGTTCAAGTATATGTAATTAGTAGTTTTGGCCACTGGTTGCATACAGACACACACACACACACACACACACACACACACTCACTTGCAGCCGAGGAAGAGGAAGTGCAGCCACAGCCAGGTGAGGAACAGCATGATGATGGCGATGGGGAAGCTGAAGATGAACCAGGTGCCGAAGTTTATCACCTTCGCATCCGGATAGCGACTGGAGAGAGAGAGAGAGAGGGAGAGAGAGAGAGAGAGAGAGAGTGAGAGAGAGATTGCATCTATTGTTTATATACTGGCATCCATGGTTACCGTCCAACAGAAAAAGCATTGACTTTGAATATGTTTTGGTAAAACTCAATTTAAAAATGATGTGTTTTTTTTGGTGTTGAATTCCACATAAACAAACAAACAAACAAACAAACAAACAAACAAAAATAGTCACACCAACATTAAAGCTATAGTAATTAAAATCTTGTTAACGAGGACCATTTTTAAAACAGGAAGAGGGCGCTGTTGTTCCAGAGCAAACGGAGCCAAAGTGAAAGACTGATAGAAAAATCTTCCACTTTGTTGGTTCTGCTTTTTGACATTTTTCAGAATTTCACAATAAAAGCCGCACAATGAAACCTGCAGCGAGGACCGTTTAGACTCAACCGGCAAAAAATGTGGAATAAGTGTGGACAAAGAGAACCATGTAGACTCAACCATTATATTATGTGTTTATCCCACACGTGTCAGTTGAGTCTACAGGGTCCTCACTACAGTTGAGTGTAATGCCCCTTTAAAAGCATGTAGAGCTCAGTCACTTTTACTGCCAGGACATTTGACATGAGACACTTTGGACTTTTACTGCAGGAGATTTTTACTGCACTACTTCTACTTCTACTGCAGTCACATACCAGCAGAGGAACAGTACTTCTACTTCTACTGCAGTCACATACCAGCAGAGGAACAGTACTTCTACTTCTACTACAGTCAAATACCAGCAGAGGAACAGTACTTCTACTTCTACTGCAGTCACATACCAGCAGAGGAACAGTACTTCTACTTCTACTGCAGTCACATACCAGCAGAGGAACAGTACTTCTACTTCTACTGCAGTCACATACCAGCAGAGGAACAGTACTTCTACTTCTACTGCAGTCACATACCAGCAGAGGAACAGTACTTCTACTTGCAGTACTCTTCCCACCGCTGACTCTCTGTTGCATAAACCCTCTGGTCTTGTGTGTTTGCTCTCAGTGACAGCTGCTGTGCCTCCCGTCCTCTTATCGCTGCAGCAGCCGGCCGCCTGCAGCTGATAAGAGCCGACTCAGCAGAAGCACCTCTGCTCTCCGCCGCTACGACGATGGAGACGTTCAAGAAAACCACCGGGAATAAACTCTGCCTGCCCCAGCCTCTCAACAGATCCGGCAAAAGCATGAATTGCAACCTCATTTTACTATAATACCCTTTTCCGACCTCTCCACACTGAGAACAGATGTTGGACATCATTTCCACCTCTGTACGCCCAGTGGTTTGATTCCCATTGGTAGCATTTCATGTTAGCTTAGCATAAAGACTTGAAGTCTATGGGAGTCGTTAGCCTGGCTCCGTCAAAGTGAAGAAATACACCAAATGCCACCCACAGGAACCGAACCACTGGACGTACAGAGGCGAACATGGTGTCCAACATCTGGTCTCGGCGTGGGGAAGTCAGAAAAATGGTGTTTTGCCCAAAATGTTCTTTTAATAATGACCCCAGTGATGCCTTTTATCACCTGATTATTTTATTTCCTCGCCTCCCTGCGTGATTCTAACAGGCCAGCTCTCGCTGTCCAAACTGTTGCGTCACTCAGATCTGTTCGAGTCGAGCGGCGATAAAGCGTGTTTGCTCAGACACGCTCGGCCGGGCTCTGACAGCACAGCGCCGCTCAGACACTAAGTGGGGCAAAGGTGACGCTCAGAGGCGGCGAGCATGAAAAGCCCCCGGTCCCGCCTTCAAAAACCCCCACACGTCTGCGACAGTCTGGCTTGATTTACACAATCAAAATACAATACAATCAAAATGAAGAAGACAAAAAGAAGCCCGGTGTGAGGTGGACAAAGAAAAACAAAATCATTAAGATGACAAAAACAATGACCAGCAATATGGAAAATTAGGTGAACTATGACCCAGTTTCTAATCATCATGAAGCCACAAACAATTTTTTTTTTTTTGGTATATTTTTGGCACTGGTGGCAATTTAAAGGACTAATGCAAAAAGTTCAGGAAAGGTATTCTGTAAATGCCTGCAACAGGTATTTTACAACACAAATATATTATAAATTAGTAAAATATATATATATATATATATATATATATATATGCGGCTTATATGAAACAGTAAATAAATTATGTGCAAACTGCATCTGCATGAGGAAAATGTTTGTTCTAATGTGCAAAGCAAAGAGATTCTCATTTTAGTTTAGGTGGTATTTTAAAAAGACAGGATGGTTTAGTTTAGTTTTGTCACAAAATAATTAGATCACTAGATGAATGCTTTTTGTCATAGCCCAGTGTTTGATTGTTTTAATTACACTGATATTTCCATCAGACATGAATGCATTCACTCCTTGTCAAATATTTGTTGGGAAAGAACATAAACTACTGAAAAAATAAATAAAGGAGGATTAATTTGTGTGTAAAATGACATTATCTGCCCAGAGGGAATGAGCTACAACTGTAAAGAAATGCTGAAGTTCTGTGAAGTGTGTGTGTGTGTGTGTGTGTGTGTAGGGGTCAAGTTGAACGCTTGGCCTGGTCTTACGAGTGTGGGCTTGTTGTAGTAAATCTGCCTCAGCAGCACAGAAACAAATGTTTTCACCGACGATTCCCCCTGACCAACCTGAACACACACACACACACACACACACACACACACACACATACCGACCTAAATACTTTGGGCTCCCTCACTCACAGCGTTGGACCTCGGGCTGTTTGCGTCTTGTGTTACGTAAAAGTGGCTTGCAGTGCATTTGTGTGTTTATTTTTTTTATACTTAACAAAAAATAAAACATATATAAGAACTGGAACCGCTGCATTTGTGTTTTCTTGTTGCTATAAAACCATAAAATCATCAGTGTAGAGGGCAGAAGGTCTGGTAAAATCTGAGTGAAAATGTGAATCTGGGCGTTGCTGAGAGAATATTCCCTGTAAATCAAAGACTTGAAGCTGCACCAGAAAGGATTTTTGTGTAAAAAAATAAACTTGTTTTTAGGCCGTAATCATAAAGGACACACTTGTGGATCCACAGCAGACGCTTCTTCTCCAAATTATGTGCCTCATGTTTTGGACTTTTAGCTAAGTAATGTTGACGTTGCATTGACTTTCCTAACCTTAACCAAGTCGCTGATGAAAGATAAGCCAATGGAAGAGGCTAAAACTGATGATTGACAGGTGAAAGGCTCATTTATGCTCCTTTTACGCATGAAAATAAACACGTCTGTTTCAAATGATGTCCTTTATGTCAGCATGCATGTTCAGCAGTAAATCCACTAGAGGGCAGCGCAGAGTCAAAAGGTTCTGACAACAGCAAACATGGTGACGGTGGAGGAGGTCGTTATAATGGAGCTGCGTCAAAGAGGCAGGAGGACGGCGGTCTGTGAGGTCATTAAACACATCACCGCAAGAGGACGGAGGTCTGTGAGGTCATTAAACACATCACCGCAAGAGGACGGCGATCTGCGAGGTCATTAAACACATCATCAAAGGAGGATGGCGGTCTGTGAGGTCAGTAAAAACATCACTGCAAGAGGATGGAGGTCTGTGAGGTCATTAAACGCATCACCAAAAGAGGACAGTGGTCTGTAAGGTCAGTAAACGCATCACTGCAGGAGGACGGCAGTCTGCAAGGTCATTAAACACATCGCCACAGGAGGACGGCGGTCTGTGAGGTCAGTAAACGCATCGCCGCGGGAGGACGGCAGTCTGCGAGGTCATTAAACACATCACCAAAGGAGGACGGCGGTCTGTGAGGTCAGTAAACGCATCGCCGCGGGAGGACGGCGGTCTGCGAGGTCAGTAAATGCATCGCCAAGGAGGACGGCGGTCTGTGAGGTCATTAAACGCATCACCAAAAGAGGACAGTGGTCTGTGAGGTCAGTAAACGCATCACCGCAGGAAGACGGCGGTCTGTGAGGTCATTAAATGCATCACTACAGGAGGACGGACTTCTCTTTTCTCTAATATTATCAGTTTTTTAAATTTCAGTGTATTTTGTGAACCAGTAGGTGTGAACACAGATTTTAATCAATAAAAGCATCATATTAAAATGCCTTTCTCTCTTAACTATTGATTTTAAGGTGTACAAGCTGCCTCCCTGTGTTTAAGCCCCGCCCCAACATCCTGTTTCATCAGGACATACATCAAATTACCGCGAGGACGTAAAATGCCATTTCAGCGTTAATTCAAGTTTGCTTCGTCTTTCAGGAACAGAAAATGTGTCTTGTGTGACACTGACCTTAAATGTCCACTTTAAGGCCTCTGAGATGTCGCAGATTTGCTCACTACAGCTTTTTAAAAAATGTGCTGTTATCTCTCGCCGCCACTTGAGGCCGCCAACGTGCACAAGTGCAGTTTTTCGTAACAGGATGAACAAAGTCGAGAAGCGGAGGCGACGAAAATCTACACGAGCTGATCTCACATGCCTTTCGGATGGAGCGTTAAGTGATATGATTACCTTAAACACAGAAACTTAATGTTATCTCAACTTACATTAATATTCTTCAATGCTTTTGACTTCATTAATATTGCTATTTAATGTTTTATATTTCTGGAAATGTTTTTTTGTCTTCTCTATTTCAGCAACTCGACTTTCTCCTGCTGAGAGAGAGAGCAAAGTGTGTGTATTCTGAACGTGCAATATTTTGGATTTTTACAATATTTGCAGCTTGGATTGACTGCTATTCATGGCGACATCCTGCCAGGGCCTCTGACACACACACACACACACACACACACACACACACACACAGAATCATAACCTTTGTCCAACGAGACATGAACGAGGCCATTTTGCGGGGCTTAACGCTGCGGCTGAAGGAAATCGGCTTTGTGAGGATTGTTGAGGCTGATTAGTTTGATCTCAGAGGCCAGACGCTGAGTTTAGCAGGAAGTGATGAGCCCATGGACCCGACTGAACTCCCCCAGACAGACCGGCACATCAGCCAGTGCAATCAATCGATCTGATCGATTCATCAATCAACAGAGCAATATCATCAAAAATTATGACCCCTTTGAAACCTGAGAAAATTAACTTGATTTCTTAAAAAAAAAATACTGTAACACAGGTAAAAAAAAAATGCTTTGTTAAAAAAGAGGAGAAAATGTGATACACAAAAAAACCAAAAAAAAAAAAAAAAAAAAAAATGTAACATGGGTAAATAAAAAAAAAAAAAAAAGGCAAAAAATGACTTGATTTCTTTATAAAAATAAAAATAAAAAAACATGGGAAAAAACACAATTAAAAAAACACAAAAATATACTGTGACATGGGTTAAAAAAATAAACATGATCAGTAAAGTAGCAAAAAACACCAGAAAATTAGCAAAAAAAAAAAAAAAAAAAAAAAATCCCCAAAAATGCACCAAAAATACTCTAAACTGTAAATAGACTACATGCAGCTCGTGAAGCTCATGTGCAGCAGGAAGTGTGGTTATATAAATGTCTGATATAAACACAAATACGACGCTCTGACAGTGCAGACACTCAAATCAGCCTCACAAATAGCGGGTCTTTAATTAATACAACTTTATGGCTGTTCGTCTCCACAGCATTGATGATTTTTGCTCAGGATCTGGTCCATAACACCCTGTGTGTGTGTGTGTGTGTGTGCGTGTGCCTACGTGTTAAACTGCTCGGCGAAGATGAGGTTGGTGGACGTTCCCGTGATGGTGATGAGTCCCCCGATGGTGGCCGCGTAGGTGATGCTGAGCGACAGGCACTTGCAGATCATGTGATCCCTCTTGGTGGGATACTGCGAGTCCCTCCGCGCCTTCACCCGCTTCACGTTGGGGATGTCGATCGCCACCTGAGGGGGGGGGAGAGAGAGAGAGAGAGAGAAGTTTGAACAGATTTCAATCCACGCAGTCAAACCTGATTTTAGTCGTGCAAATATTTCTCAGAGGGAGACCTCCTCTGGATGCTGAAATAATCCGATTGGTTGACTGAAACCAAAGTGGGTGGAGCCAAAAATCAGTTTGTAGAAACTCAAGAAGTCTGACAAGTGAAGTCT